>NC_057794.1:238876195-239208923 GCF_018294505.1 Triticum aestivum | reverse complement strand
TGTGCATATCCCTGTTGAGGTAACCTAGTGTTATTCGAAATTTCTCCGGTTTCATGTTAATTGGAATGGGTTTGTTAACAAGACTTGATCAACCTTGTTAGTGGATTCCTTTTGATGAGCATGAGATGGATGAAACTAGAAGCACAACTCTCTGTACCCTTTCTATACTTTCTGTTATTTAGTTGAAATAAAGTAAAAAGAAATAATTTTCTGTCTGTTATCTGATTATCCATGCAATATAAAAATACCTCGAAAATAGAAGTTCTCCAAATGCCCTGAAAATTAAATATGTTTTTTATAGAATATTTGAGGATTTATGGAAAAAGAACACACGAGGGGGGCCTACCACCTTGCCACGAGGGTGGAGGGCGCGCCCACCCCCTAGGGCGCGCCCCCTGCCTCGTGGGCCCACGGTGGCCCTCCTCCACTTATTCTTTCAGCCACACACTTCATCTTCCTCCCCCAAACACAAAAAACCAGCTCAAACCCAAGTCCAAGATCGTTTTGCTGCCATTTTCGATCTCCTTGCTCAAAGCACCTCTAACAAAACTGCTTGGGGAGATTGTTCCTTGGTATGTGACTCCTCCATTGGTCCAATTAGTTTTTGTTCTAGTGCTTTATTCATTGCAAAAAATTTCTGCTTAGCTGACCCTGTTCTTGAGCTTGCATGTCAAATTTATATGGTCAAAAGTAGTTTTGATGCATGATATAGGCCCTAGGCACTTGTAGGAGTAGTTGCTATCAATATTATTGAGTTTGCTTTACTTTTATTTTGAAGTTACTAAAAATTTCAGAATTTTTCAGAAAATGATGAGGAGATTATTGAGGGGCTCATCGAGCCAAAGCTCGAAGGAAAAGGCACCGAAGCCTAAGTATAATTTGCCGCGCACCGTGGAGGTTCGGGCATGTGAATGGCCTTCTGAGGATTTCTTCAGAGCAGCCGGGATTTATGAAGATTTTCATGAGTTGGCTCATAATGCAGGCCTCACCGCTTTCCTCCACGACCAATGCGATCAGTATCTCTTACTCACAAATACCTATGTGCAAAACTTTCATTTTCATTCTAGGAACTCACCACCTACGGTGGAGTTTCATTCATATGATGAGCATAAGGAGATGTCACTTTATGATTTCTGTCGGATTTGTTTAGTCCCTTTTGGGGGCAAGACAGAAGAACCACATCATGATGATGTGGAGGGATTTATTAATACTATCACGGTAGGGGAAACTAGGAAGGTTTCTGATGCACGAATCACTAGCATACATTTTCCTGTCTTACCTTACTTTGCATTATTTGCTAGTCGTTGCTTAATTGGTCGCGGAAACTCTGGAAACCTTAGTATCCCTGATATTATTATTTTGCTCCAAGGTTTATCCAGTGATAACACTTTTAGTATGGGCGGCATTATTGTTAAACGGTTAAGTATGAACCGTACTAAGGGTCCCATCTTTGGAGGCGTCTATGCCACATGCCTAGCTGCACATTTTAACATACCTATTAGGCATGCTGAGCAGGAAGAAAAAGTGTTGCCTCGTGTTTATTGATATTATAAAAGTATGATGGCACATGATTTTATTGTTAAGAATAAGGCAGGAGAGCTACAATATCAATTGTTCTTTAATAAACATCATCCTGAGACTATTACCTTGCCTGCTCCTGCTTTGTTAGATTTGACTGTAGGAAAGTACCTTGTTTCGTTGACGGCTATCCACGCCTACCGGAACCCTGCACCAGCCGAGGAGCCAGAACCGGAACCACAATTTGATACTTCACGATAGTCTAACTATCAGTGGGATCCGGAGATGATTGCCAGCCAGTGGCAATCGGAGCCTTCTTCTTCCTCATCACAGTACGATCCCAACAACTATTATTATGGATATCAACCAGGACAGCCGTGGCCATAGACCAACTTAGGCCAAAAGCCTAAGGTTGGGGGAGTACGTATTTCTCACCGACATTACATTTATGTCCACACACACTCATTGCTAGATGTCGGTGCTCATACTTTTTCATTGTACCATCCATGCTAGTTTATTTTATTTTATGTTTTCTTCTTGTGTGATTAATAAACCTTAAGAAAAATCAAAAAAAAATAGTTGTAGCTTTTAATTAATTTACTTTCCATGCTTGTAGTAGTAATTAAAAAGAAAACCCAAAAATATTTCCCGTTCTTCTTTTGCTTGTTGGGAGCTTTCCCGTGTGAATAGTTTTATTTCTTTTCTTTTCTTTGGGGGTCAGTAGGAGAAGACCATGATTAAATTGTTGAAGTGGCTCTTACATGCATTATTGTTTATCTGACAAAAGAGCCCATATTGCCTTGTCTTCTCCTGTTTATTGAATGCTCGCAGATTCCAACTTAGTCCAATGCACGTGCACTCTTATTATTATTCACATCGTTCGATCGTGCAAGTGAATGGCAATTATGATGATATATGATGGACTGACTGAGATGAGAAAAGCTGGTATGAACTCGACCTCTTTTGTTTTTGTAAATATGATGAGTTCATCGTTCTTGATTCAGCTTGTTATGAATAAACATGTTTGCAATGACAATTAGAGATCATAGTTGCTTGTGCCATGCTTGATTAGCTATGAGTTATAATGATTTACCTTGCGTGCCAACATGCTATTAAAATGGTTATGATGTGGTATGATAGGGTGGTATCCTCCTCTGAATGATATAAGTGACTTGACTTGGCACATGTTCACGCATGTAGTTGAAACAAATCAACATAGCCTTCACGATATTTATGTTCATGGTGGATTATATCCTACTCATGCTTGCATCCAATGTTCATTAATTTTAATACATGTACATGGTTGTTGTCGCTCTCTAGTTGGTCGCTTCCCATTCTTTTGCTAGCCTTCACCTGTACTAAGCGGGAATACTGCTTGTGCATCCAAACTCCTTAAACCCCAAAGTTATTCCACATGAGTCCACTATACCTTCCTATATGCGGTATCTACCTGCCATTCCAAGTAAATTTGTATGTGCCAAACTCTAAACCTTCAAATAATCATCCTGTTTTGTATGCTTGAATAGCTCATGTATCAACTAGGGTTTGTTGGGGAACATAGTAATTTCAAAAAAAATCCTACACACACGCAAGATCATGGCGATGCATAGCAACGAGAGGGGAGAGTGTGATCTACGTACCCTTGTAGATCGACAACGGAAGCGTTTGGTTGATGTAGTCGTACGTCTCCACGGCCCGACCGATCAAGCACCGAAACTACGGCACCTCCGAGTTCTAGCACATGTTCAACTCGATGACGATCCCCGGACTCCGATCCAGCAAAGTGTTGGGGAAGAGTTCCGTCAGCACGACGGCGTGGTGACAATCTTGATGTACTACCGCCGCAGGGCTTCGCCTAAGCACCGCTACAATATTATCGAGGACTATGGTGGAAGGGGGCACCACACACGGCTAAGAATATGATCACGTGGATCAACTTGTGTCTAGGGGTGCCCCCTTGCCCCCGTATATAAAGGAGCAAGGGGAGGAGGCCGGCTGGCCCCTATAGGCGCGCCAGGAGGAGTCCTCCTCCTAGTAGGAGTAGGACTCCTACTAGGAGGGGGAAGGAAGTGGGGAGGGAGAGGGAAAGGGGGGCGCCGCCCCCCCTCTCCTAGTCCAATTTGGACCAGGGGGGAGGAGGCGCGTGGCCCACCCTGGCTACCCCTCTCTCTCTCCACTAAGGCCCATAAGTCCCATTACTTCTCCCGGTAGGGTTTCGGTAACCCTCCGGCTCTCCGGTTTTCTCCGAAATCACCCGGAACACTTCCGGTGTCCGAATATAGCCGTCCAATATATCAATCTTTATGTCTCGACCATTTCAAGACTCCTCGTCATGTCCGTGATCACATTCGGGACTCCGAACTAACTTCGGTACATCAAAACTCATAAACTCATAATATAACTGTCATCGAAACCTTAAGCGTGCGGACCCTACGGGTTCGAGAACAATGTAGACATGACCGAGACACGTCTCCGGTCAATAAC
The DNA here is from genome assembly GCF_018294505.1 of Triticum aestivum. Classification (NCBI taxonomy): domain Eukaryota; kingdom Viridiplantae; phylum Streptophyta; class Magnoliopsida; order Poales; family Poaceae; genus Triticum; species Triticum aestivum. Next base: position 239,204,921 of record NC_057794.1, on the reverse strand, counting down.
CAATAGCGGAACCTGGATGCTCATATTGGCTCCTACATATTCTACGAAGATCTTTATCGGTCAGACCGCATAACAACATACGTTGTTCCCTTTGTCATCGGTATGTTACTTGCCCGAGATTCGATCGTCGGTATCTCAATACCTAGTTCAATCTCGTTACCGGCAAGTCTCTTTACTCGTTCCGTAATACATCATCTCGCAACTAACTCATTAGTTGCAATGCTTGCAAGGCTTATGTGATGTGCATTACCGAGAGGGCCCAGAGATACCTCTTCGACAATCGGAGTGACAAATCCTAATCTTAAAATACACCAACCCAACATGTACCTTTGGAGACACCTGTAGAGCACCTTTATAATCACCCATTTACATTTTGACGTTTGGTAGCACACAAAGTGTTCCTCCGGCAAACGGGAGTTGCATAATCTCATAGTCATAGGAACATGTATAAGTCATGAAGAAAGCAATAGCAACATACTAAACGATCGGGTGCTAAGCTAATGGAATGGGTCATGTCAATCAGATCATTCACCTAATGATGTGATCCCATTAATCAAATAACAACTCTTTGTTCATGGTTAGGAAACATAACCATCTTTGATTAACGAGCTAGTCAAGTAGAGGCATACTAGTGACACTCTGTTTGTCTATGTATTCACACATGTATTATGTTTCCGGTTAATACAATTCTAGCATGAATAATAAACATTTATCATGATATAAGGAAATAAATAATAACTTTATTATTGCCTCCAGGGCATATTTCCTTCAGTCTCCCACTTGCACTAGAGTCAATAATCTAGATTACACAGTAATGATTCTAACACCCATGGAGCCTTGGTGCTGATCATGTTTTGCTCGTGGAAGAGGCTTAGTCAACGGGTCTGCAACATTCAGATCCGTATGTATCTTGCAAATCTCTATGTCTCCCACCTGGACTAGATCCCGGATGGAATTGAAGCGTCTCTTGATGTGCTTGGTTCTCTTGTGAAATCTGGATTCCTTTGCCAAGGCAATTGCACCAGGATTGTCACAAAAGATTTTCATTGGACCCGATGCACTACGTATGACACCTAGATCGGATATGAACTCCTTCATCCAGACTCCTTCATTTGCTGCTTCCGAAGCAGCTATGTACTCCTCTTCACATGTAGATCCCGCTACAACACTTTGTTTAGAACTGCACCAACTGACAGCTCCACCGTTTAATGTAAACACGTATCTGGTTTGCGATTTAGAATCGTCCGGATCAGTGTCAAAGCTTGCATCAACGTAACCTTTTACGATGAGCTCTTTGTCACCTCCATATATGAGAAACATATCCTTAGTCCTTTTCAGGTATTTCAGGATGTTCTTGACCGCTGTCCAGTGATCCACTCCTGGATTACTTTGGTACCTCCCTGCTAGACTTATAGAAAGGCACACATCAGGTCTGGTACACAGCATTGCATACATGATAGAGCCTATGGCTGAAGCATAGGGAACATCTTTCATTTTCTCTCTATCTTCTGCAGTGGTCGGGCATTGAGTCTTACTCAACTTCACACCTTGTAACACAAGCAAGAACCCTTTCTTTGCTTGATCCATTTTGAACTTCTTCAAAACTTTGTCAAGGTATGTGGTTTGTGAAAGTCCAATTAAGCGTATTGATCTATCTCTATAGATCTTAATGCCTAATATGTAAGCAGCTTCACCGAGGTCTTTCATTGAAAAACTCTTATTCAAGTATCCCTTTATGCTATCCAGAAATTCTATATCATTTCCAATTAGTAATATGTCATCCACATATAATATCAGAAATGCTACAGAGCTCCCACTCACTTTCTTGTAAATACAGGCTTCTCCAAAAGTCTGTATAAAACCAAATGCTTTGATCACACTATCAAAGCGTTTATTCCAACTCCGAGAGGCTTGCACCAGTCCATAAATGGATCGCTGGAGCTTGCACACTTTGTTAGCTCCCTTTGGATCGACAAAACCTTCTGGTTGCATCATATACAACTCTTCTTCCAGAAATCCATTCAGGAATGCAGTTTTGACATCCATCTGCCAAATTTCATAATCATAAAATGCGGCAATTGCTAACATGATTCGGACAGACTTAAGCATCGCTACGGGTGAGAAGGTCTCATCGTAGTCAATCCCTTGAACTTGCCGAAAACCTTTTGCGACAAGTCGAGCTTTGTAGACAGTAATATTACCGTCAGTGTCAGTCTTCTTCTTGAAGACCCATTTATTCTCAATTGCTTGCCGATCATCGGGCAAGTCAACCAAAGTCCATACTTTGTTCTCATACATGGATCCCATCTCAGATTTCATGGCTTCAAGCCATTTTGCGGAATCTAGGCTCACCATCGCTTCTTCATAGTTCGTAGGTTCATCATGATCTAGTAGCATGACTTCCAGAACAGGATTACGTACCACTCTGGCGCAGATCTCACTCTGGTTGATCTACGAGGTTCAGTAGTATCTTGTTCTGAAGTTTCATGATCATCATCATTAGCTTCCTCACTAACTGGTGTAGGTGTCACTGAAACAGTTTTCCGTGATGCACTACTTTCCAATAAGGGAGAAGGTACAGTTACCTCGTCAAGTTCTACTTTCCTCCCACCCACTTCTTTCGAGAGAAACTCCTTCTCTAGAAAGTTTCCGAACTTAGCAACAAAAGTCTTGCCTTCGGATCTGTGATAGAAGGTGTATCCAATAGTCTCCTTTGGATATCCTATGAAGACACATTTCTCCGATTTGGGTTCGAGCTTATCAGGTTGAAGCTTTTTCACATAAGCATCGCAGCCCCAAACTTTCAGAAACGACAACTTTGGTTTCTTGCCAAACCACAGTTCATAAGGCGTCGTCTCAACGGATTTTGATGGTGCCCTATTTAACATGAATGCGGCCGTCTCCAAAGCATAACCCCAAAATGATAGCGGTAAATCAGTAAGAGACATCATAGATCGCACCATATGTAGTAAAGTACGATTACGACGTTCGGACACACCATTGCACTGTTGTGTTCCGGGTGGCGTGAGTTGCGAAACTATTCCGCATTGTTTCAAATGTACACCAAACTCGTAACTCAAATATTCTCCTCCACGATCAGATCGTAGAAACTTTATTTTATTGTTACGATGATTTTCAACTTCACTCTGAAATTCTTTGAACTTTTCAAACATTTCAGACTTATGTTTCATTAAGTAGATATACCCATATCTGCTTAAGTCATCTGTGAAGGTGAGAAAATAACGATATCCGCCACGAGCCTCAATATTCATCGGGCCACATACATCTGTATGTATGATTTTCAACAAATCTGTTGCTCTCTCCATAGTACCGGAGAACGGTGTTTTAGTCATCTTGCCCATGAGGCACGATTCGCAAGTACCAAGTGATTCATAATCAAGTGGTTCCAAAAGTCCATCAGTATGGAGTTTCTTCATGCGCTTTACACCGATATGACCTAAACGGCAGTGCCACAAATAAGTTGCACTATCATTATCAACTCTGCATCTTTTGGCTTCAACACTATGAATATGTGTGTCACTACTATCGAGATTCAATAAAAATAGACCACTCTTTAAGGGTGCATGACCATAAAAGATATTACTCATATAAATAGAACAACCATTATTCTCAGATTTAAATGAATAACCGTCTCGCATCAAACAAGATCCAGATATAATGTTCATGCTTAACGCTGGCACCAAATAACAATTATTTAGGTCCAATATTAATCCCGAAGGTAAATGTAGAGGTAGCGTGCCAACTGCGATCACATCGACTTTGGAACCATTTCCCACGCGCATCGTCACCTCGTCCTTAGCCAATCTTCGCTTAATCCGTAGTCCCTGTTTCGAGTTGCAAATATTAGCAACAGAACCAGTATCAAATACCCAGGTGCTACTGCGAGCATTAGTAAGGTACACATCAATAACATGTATATCACATATACCTTTGTTCACCTTGCCATCCTTCTTATCCGCCACATACTTGGGGCAGTTCCGCTTCCAGTGACCAGTCTGCTTGCAGTAGAAGCACTCAGTTTCAGGCTTAGGTCCAGGTTTGGGTTTCTTCTCTTGAGTAGCAACTTGCTTGCCGTTCTTTTTGAAGTTCCCCTTCTTCTTCCCTTTGCCCTTTTTCTTGAAACAAGTGGTCTTGTTGACCATCAACACTTGATGCTCCTTCTTGATTTCTACCTCCGCAGCTTTCAGCATTGCGAAGAGCTCGGGAATAGTCTTATTCATCCCTTGCATATTATAGTTCATCACAAAGCTCTTGTAGTTTGGTGGCAGTGATTGGAGGATTCTGTCAATGACGCAATCATCTGGAAGATTAACTCCCAATTGAATCAAGTGATTATTATACCCAGACATTTTGAGTATATGCTCACTGACAGAACTGTTCTCCTCCATCTTGCAGCTATAGAACTTATTGGAGACTTCATATCTCTCAATCCGGGCATTTGCTTGAAATATTAACTTCAACTCCTGGAACATCTCATATGCTCCATGACGTTCAAAACGTCGTTGAAGTCCCGATTCTAAGCCGTAAAGCATGGCACACTGAACTATCGAGTAGTCATCAGCTTTGCTCTGCCAGACATTCATAACATCTGGTGTTGCTCCAGCAGCAGGCCTGGCACCCAACGGTGCTTCCAGGACGTAATTCTTCTGTGCAACAATGAGGATAATCCTCAAGTTACGGACCCAGTCCGTGTAATTTCTACCATCATCTTTCAACTTTGCTTTCTCAAGGAACGCATTAAAATTCAACGGAACAACAGCACGAGCCATCTATCTACAATCAAGCATAAACAAGCAAGATACTATCAGGTACTAAGTTTCATGATAAATTTAGGTTCAATTAATTTATTTAAAGAATTCCCACTTAGATAGATATCCCTCTAATCTTCTAAGTGATTACATGATCCAAAATCAACTAAACCATGTCCGATCATCACGTGAGATGGAGTAGTTTCATTGGTGAACATCACTATGTTGATCATATCTACTATATGATTCACGCTCGACCTTTCGGTCTCCATGTTCCGAGGCCATATCTGTATATGCTTGGCTCGTCAAGTATAACCTGAGTATTCCGTGTGTGCAACTGTTTTGCACCCATTGTATTTGAACTAGAGCCTATCACACCCGATCATCACGTGGTGTCTCAGCACGAAGAACTTTCGCAACAGTGCATACTCAGGAAGAACACTTCTTGATAATTAGTGAGAGATCATCTTATAATGCTACCGTCAATCAAAGCAAGATAAGATGCATAAAAGATAAACATCACATGCAATCAATATAAGTGATATGATATGGCCATCATCATCTTGTGCTTGTGATCTCCATCTTCGAAGCACCGTCGTGATCACCATTGTCACCGGCGCGACACCTTGATCTCCATCGTAGCATCATTGTCGTCTCGCCAATCTTATGCTTCCACGACTATCGCTACCGCTTAGTGATAAAGTAAAGCATTACAACGCGATTGCATTGCATACAATAAAGCGACAACCATATGGCTCCTGCCAGTTGCCGATAACTCGGTTACAAAACATGATCATCTCATACAATAAAATTCAGCATCATGTCTTGACCATATCACATCACAACATGCCCTGCAAAAACAAGTTAGACGTCCTCTACTTTGTTGTTGCAAGTTTTATGTGGCTGCTACGAGCTTAAGCAAGAACCAATCTTACCTTCGCATCAAAACCACAACGATAGTTTGTCAAGTTGGTGCCGTTTTAACCTTCGCAAGACCGGGCGTAGCCACACTCGGTTCAACTAAAGTTGGAGAAACTGTCACCGGCAAGCCACCTATGTGCAAAGCACGTCAGGAGAACCGGTCTCGCGTAAGCATACGCGTAATGTTGGTCCGGGCCGCTTCGTCCAACAATACCGCCGAACCAAAGTATGACATGCTGGTAAGTAGTATGACTTATATCGCCCACAACTCACTTGTGTTCTACTCGTGCATATAACATCAACATATAAAACCTAGGCTCTGATACCACTGTTGGGGAACGTAGTAATTTCAAAAAAATCCTATGCACACACAAGATCATGGTGATGCATAGCAACGAGAGGGGAGAGTGTGATCTACGTACCCTTGTAGATCGACAACGGAAGCATTTGGTTGATGTAGTCGTACGTCTCCACGGCCCGACCGATCAAGCACCGAAACTACGGCACCTCCGAGTTCTAGCACACGTTCAACTCGATGATGATCCCCGGACTCCGATCCAGCAAAGTGTCGGGGAAGAGTTCCGTCAGCACGACGGCGTGGTGACGATCTTGATGTACTACCGTCGCAGGGCTTCGCCTAAGCACCGCTACAATATTATCGAGGACTATGGTGGAAGGGGGCACCGCACACGGCTAAGAATATGATCACGTGGATCAACTTGTGTCTAGGGGTGCCCCCTTGCCCCCGTATATAAAGGAGCAAGGGGAGGAGGCCGGCCGGCCCCTATAGGCGCGCCAGGAGGAGTCCTCCTCCTAGTAGGAGTAGGACTCCTACTAGGAGGGGGAAGGAAGTGGGGAGGGAGAGGGAAAGGGGGGCGCCGCCCCCCCTCTCCTAGTCCAATTCGGACCAGGGGGGAGGAGGCACGCGGCCCACCCTAGCTGCCCCTCTCTCTCTCCACTAAGGCCCATAAGGCCCATTACTTCTCCCGGTAGGGTTCCGGTAACCCTCCGGCTCTCCGGTTTTCTCCGAAATCACCCAGAACACTTCCGGTGTCCGAATATAGCCGTCCAATATATCAATCTTTATGTCTCGACCATTTCGAGACTCCTCGTCATGTCCGTGATCACATCCGGGACTCCGAACTAACTTTGGTACATCAAAACTCATAAACTCATAATATATCTGTCATCGAAACCTTAAGCGTGCGGACCCTACGGGTTCGAGAACAATGTAGACATGACCGAGACACGTCTCCGGTCAATAACCAATAGCGGAACCTGGATGCTCATATTGGCTCCTACATATTCTACGAAGATCTTTATCGGTCAGACCGCATAACAACATACGTTGTTCCCTTTGTCATCGGTATGTTACTTGCCCGAGATTCGATCGTCGGTATCTCAATACCTAGTTCAATCTCGTTACCGACAAGTCTCTTTACTCATTCCGTAATACATCATCTCGCAACTAACTCATTAGTTGCAATGCTTGCAAGGCTTATGTGATGTGCATTACCGAGAGGGCCCAGAGATACCTCTCCGACAATCGGAGTGACAAATCCTAATCTCGAAATACGCCAACCCAACATGTACCTTTGGAGACACCTGTAGAGCACCTTTATAATCACCCATTTACATTGTGACGTTTGGTAGCACACAAAGTGTTCCTCCGGCAAACGGGAGTTGCATAATCTCATAGTCATAGGAACATGTATAAGTCATGAAGAAAGCAATAGCAACATACTAAATGATCGGGTGCTAAGCTAATGGAATGGGTCATGTCAATCAGATCATTCACCTAATGATGTGATCCCGTTAATCAAATAACAACTCTTTGTTCATGGTTAGGAAACGTAACCATCTTTGATTAACGAGCTAGTGAAGTAGAGGCATACTAGTGACACTCTGTTTGTCTATGTATTCACACATGTATTATGTTTCCGGTTAATACAATTCTAGCATGAATAATAAACATTTATCATGATATAAGGAAATAAATAATAACTATATTATTGCCTCTAGGGCATATTTCCTTCAGGGTTGTCTGTATCTTCCATGTTAGGCGGGTTATTCTCAAGAGGAGTGGACTCCTCTCCTCACTCACGAGATAAAGGGCTGGTCACCGGGATGCCCAGTCCCATGCTTTATGCAAACTAAATCAAAATAATTACAAAAAAAACTCCCCCTGGGACCTGATGAATGTTGGAGGCACTCGTTGTTTCGAGCAAGCCATGGATTGATGTTTGTTGGTGGAGGGGGAGTATAAACTTTACCATTCTGTTTGGGAACCGCCTATAATGTGTGTAGCATGGAAGATATCGCCATCTCTTGGTTGTTATGTTGACAATGAAAGTATACAACTCAAAATGTTATTCACCTCTATTTTAAAACCGAGCTCTGGCACCTCTACAAATCCCTACTTCCCTCTGTGAAGGGCCTATCTATTTACTTTTATGTTGAGTCATCACCCTCTTATTAAAAAGCACTAGCTGGAGAGCACAGCTGTCATTTGCATTCATTGCTGTTAGTTTACATTGGATGTGACTATGATTGGATCTCTTTTACCATGAATTACAATGTCTAGTCAGTCCTTGATCTTTAAAGGTGCTCTGCATTTATGTTTTGCGGTCTCAGAAAGGGCTAGCGAGATACCATCTTGTTATATCATATTATGATTGTGTTGAGAAGGTGTTGTCATCTGAGATTTATTATTATGGCTTGCTAGTTGATTATGTTATTGATATGAGTAATTATGAGACCTGAGAATTATTGCAAATGTGGTTAGTTATAATCTTTGCTGAAAACTTGAATGCTAGCTTGACATATTTACAACAACAAGAGCAAACAGAGTTTGTAAAAGTTTTTCTTTATTTCTTTCAGTTTGTCAACTGAATTGCTTGAGGACAAGCAATGGTTTAAGCTTGGGGGAGTTGATACGTCTCTGTCGTATCTACTTTTCCAAACACTTTTGCCCTTGTTTTGGACTCTAACTTGTATGATTTGAATGGAACTAACCCGGACTGACGCTGTTTTCAGCAGAATTGCCATGATTTTGTTTTATGTGCAGAAAACAAAAGTTCTCGGAATGACCTGAAACTCCACGGAATACCTTACAATAAATAATAAAAAATCATCGCCAAAGATGAAGACCAGGGGGGCCACACCCTTCTCATGAGGGTGGGGGGCGCCCCCCCCTACCTCGTGGGCCCCCTGGAGACCCCCCGACTCCAACTCCAACTCCATATAACTGCTTTCGGGGAGGAAAAAATAAGAGAGAAGAAATCATCGCGTTTTACGATACGGAGCCGCCGCCAAGCCCTAAAACCTCTCGGGAGGGCTGATCTGGAGTCCATTCGGGGCTCCGGAGAGGGGATTCGTCGCCGTCATCGTCATCAACCATCCTCCATCACCAATTTCATGATGCTCACCGTCGTGCGTGAGTAATTCCATCATAGGCTTGCTGGACGGTGATGGGTTGGATGAGATTCACCATGTAATCGAGTTAGTTTTGTTAGGGTTTGATCCCTAGTATCCACTATGTTCTGAGATTGATGTTGCTATGACTTTGCTATGCTTAATGCTTGTCACTAGGGCCCGAGTGCCATGATTTCAGATCTGAACCTATTATGTTTTCATCAATATATGAGAGTTCTAGATCCTATCTTGCAAGTCTATAGTCACCTATTATGTGTTATGATCCATTAACCCCGAAGTGACAATAATCAGGATACTTACCGGTGATGACCGTAGTTTGAGGAGTTCATGTATTCACTGTGTGCTAATGCTTTGTTCCGGTTCTCTATTAAAAGGATGCCTTAATATCCCTTAGTTTCCATTAGGACCCCGTTGCCACGGGAGGGTAGGACAAAAGATGCCATGCAAGTTCTTTTCCATAAGCATGTATGACTATATTCGGAATACATGCCTACATTATATTGACGAATTGGAGCTAGTTCTGTGTCACCCTATGTTATGACTATTACATGATGAACCGCATCCGGCATAATTATCCATCATTGATCCGATGCCTACGAGCTTTCCATATACTGGTTTACGCTTATTTACTTTCCCGTTGCTATTGTTACAATCACTACAAAACACCAAAAACATTACTTTGCTTTCATTACTCTTTTGTTACCGTTACCATCACTATCATATTACTTTGCTACTAAAAACTTTGCTGCAGATACTGAGTTTCCAGGTGTGGTTGAATTGACAACTCAGCTGCTAATACTTGAGAATATTCTTTGGCTCCCCTTGTGTCGAATCAATAAATTTGGGTTGAATACTCTACCCTCGAAAGCTGTTGCGATCCCCTATACTTGTGGGTTATCAGAGACTCAAATTGTGTAATGCATCACAAGAAATATGTAGATCATTGTTATTCATGGAATGCATATGGTGCAAGCAATTATGAGAATCATGCAATGTATGGAATGCATCAAAATCTCCTAATATGTATGAGGAAACTATGGGGGTCTCCTCGTGATCATTAGTGGAAACATCACATGGAGAATATTGACAACATCCAAAAAAATTCATAGTTGGAACATTGTGATCATGGCATGGCATAGTAGATGAATTGCGCAAATCATGTAAAGGAAGCATGGCAATATCATCAGATGAAAAACAAAAGCCATTGACCATCATCCTGTCATCTGTGCCATAAGTGCAAATGGGATTTATGTTAATGGGGCATGCATAGCTACTATGTTGAGATTGAAATGATGCAATATGGGATATCTCACTCGTAGCATATGACAAGGTTAATGGATTGTCAAACATGACGTGACCAAAAGATTTTTCACATGATATCCTATGGAGCATAACATCACAACTAGGCAAATCAACATGCTCATCGTCATATTTATCATAAATAGGTAAGTCATGACATGAAGAAGTTGCACTAGCATGAAGCATGGGTATAGGTGTGTCAACATCATGCAAGCAATCATTCGTAAAATAGTACACTAGTGGGACAGGAGAAGCACCATCACCTATGTTACCTTTGGAGCATCGCTCATGTGTTGTAGGTGAGGTGTCGAAGACCAAGTCGTGGTCATCTTCATCCTGATGGAACCATGTGGGGGGTGCATCTTCTTCCATCATGGCCATCGTTGTCTCCATTGGAGATATGGACTCGTCGAGGATAGGCATGTCGTCATGTAGGAGACCTAGCACCAAAGAAGAAAACACACTCGGAGTAGAGGTTAAGTCGTTAGAAATCATAGTGGCCTCACGTGCCGTGTCAACTACCTCACTTACTAAGTGTTGTGGCTCACTCACTCCCGGTAAGATGCTCTCACTCGCATGGTTGATGGAGTCACTCAAATGGCTCTCAACCTCACATAGGGTGTGTGGCATGCTATCATGTGTGGGGCTAGTGGTGGTCACACTCACCCTCTCATAGGAAATGCTCTCAATGTCACGTATGATGGAGTCACTCATCTCACTCATGTGGTTGTGGCTCTCCTCACATGGCAATTGGGGCATCTCATCATATGTGGGTGTCAGAGAGATGTAGGTGCAAATGTCTCCATGCTCAATCATGTCGTAGTCGTTGTCGTGGATGAAGGCCGAAGATAGCACATCGTCACTCTCCTCTAAGACCAAAGATAAGGTCTCATGTGCAGTCTCGTAGCTTGACTCGGAGTATGAGTCCTGTTGGGGCGTCGTGTTCATGTTGTTGAAGAGGTTCGTGCTCATCGCCGTGGTCGAAGGGGATGGCCCTTGCTCGACCTTCTTGACGCCATCTTGTTGTAGGAGGCCCATATGATGTGGCACCTCGTAGCTCGTCTCCATGACCGAAGGGAATGTCCCAAGCTCGGCCATCTTCATGTCGCCCTCGCTCGTAGCTGGTCGCCTTGTAGTTGAAGATGTCGATGTAGGCGAACTCATGGGAAGTAGGCGAAGATGCCGTACGTCCGAAGGCGAAGATGCCTTGATAGCACTTGGCGAAGATGCCGAAAGTGGTTGTTGTAGCCGTAGCGTGCTCTTGGTGGTGCTTGTCTCGCGGTCTTCTCTTGTGGTCATGAAGTTTGGACTTCCCGTGAAGTAGGGCTTGTTGGGACTTGTAGGTAGGCGCTTGGTGAGCATCGTCATGATGATGTTGGCGTTGTCGCACTTGAGCTCGTAGTAGATGTCGTTCGTCGTCGTCGTGCACATGTTGCTTGGAGGTGACTTGCCCTTCATGACGAGGTGGATCACGTAGGTGATGGTGGTCGCCATGGAGATGTGGACGTGGAAGACTTGCGCTTGTATCGCTTGGGCGCTCCGAAGATGATCGATTTTCTCGCCGCCGCCTTGAAGATAACGAAGGGGAAGTAGACTTGATCAAGGCCCGAATCTCCTCCATCCTTGCATCTTGCTCCTCCTTTTGTGCAGAAAGCTTGTTGTCAATGTAGTCCCTTTTCCTCGCTTCGAAGTGGCGAATGTCGATGGAGAGGTTCTCAATGCACTCTCGCAATCTTGATTGTGCGCCTTGCATTTGTCGTTGTAGATCAAATATGGACACTTTGGTGATGTAGTTGTTCACGACATCGTTGTTGTGGAAGACCGGAGATGAAATGCCTTGCCTATCCATCACTCCAAGAGAAAAATGTGAGTGGTAGAAAGAGAAGAACGAATACCAAATGTACCTTGACCGAGGTTGAAAGTGGATCAATGATCACTCCAATGTGGACAAGGAAATAGCACAATTGGTACCAATTCTTGTCGGTTTCTCACACCTACACAAATAAGGCTTATGGTGGAGCTCGGTGAGGATAGCGGCACAAAAATGTAATGCAAAATGTTAGCAAGATTCAATAATGTTGAAAGAGATTCACAAATTCACAAGTGAAACAAGTAGACCAATAGCAATATGTGGCACACGGAAGCACACACACAGATAGATAAATGGGGTCATGCAACCAAGGATGAACACAAAATGTGGAATCCACGGAAAACGCTCGTGTTGCACAACTCAAGAGACACGCTAGCACGATTGCTCAATAGGCGGATACGACACTTGTGCACAACCTATAAGATGCAAAATGTATGAACTTTCTATCCCAAGTATGCTCTGTATGTATGACTCCCGGTGTTATGATCCAAGATGATCTTATATGCAATGTGGTATGATGCTATGGCACTTGCTTACAAGCTCTTTGCTTTTTCTCTTTTTCTTAAAAGCTTTATTCTCTTGTTTTTTGTATGGCCACTTTGCGGAATGCACAAACCAAGATAGCTATTGTGTATATGCGGGAACAAACTCGAGGCACACGAGATGATATGATACCAATATGATATGGTATGTATGCAATGGAAGGTATAGACCACTAATGTGCACAAGTAACGTTGCCGGCAATAGTCAATTGGCTACTCTCGATAGGCAAGTAACACAAAATGGGCTAAGGGTTATCAATGCAATGGCACGGGAATATACAACGGAGGGATACCACGATACCAAGATGATATGAAGGTTACCGTCCTTGGCGATGATGAGTGGCGGTGATCTTGATGGAGATACCAAGATGATGAATACTCGTCCCTAAGTAGCCAAAACACCTTAGGAAACAGGAAAACCGCGAACTCAAAATCTCAAACGTCAAATGTCAAAATGGTGGTAGTGGGATGCGGTGGTGGTTGCGGAAGCTCAAAGGGATTGCGGAAATGCAATGATGGGTTGTGGAGTACACAATGTGGAAATGGAGGGTAAGGTGGTGGACTATACACGGTGTCGGAGTTGGAAGCACGGTCCCTAAGTAGTCGAAACACCTTAGGAGACACAACTCCCAACATAAACAAAATTGGGTTAGGTCGGGGTGGCGGGAGTGTGAGGTGGGCAAAACTATGCGGAAGTTATGGTGGTGGTGGTGGTTGATGAAAAAGCAACCGTCCCTAAGTAGCCAACCGTCCCTAAGTAGCCTAGACACCTTAGGAGACTCAAATCACTCCTCAAGCAACCACTAATGTGATGGGGAACAAATTGGTTAGGTTGCGGAAGTCAGTGGTGGTGTAACGGATGATGTGGTGGAAGCCCTAGGCAAAGATGCCAAAAATGTCAAAATTTGATGGAGTCAAAAGATGTTGGTGGTATTTTTGTGGGAATGGGGATGTCAAGAGCTTTTCAATGAGCTAAAGAACGTCAAAATCGGAGTTCGGATGAATTAGTTATGTCCGAAACAAAATTTGAGCAAAGGTGATATCTACAGGTTACGGACGCCCGGACAAGGTCGGATGTCCAGGGGCCGGACGTCCGGGAGGGCTCAGAAGTCCATAAATTTGGCTCGGGTTAGGGGTTCCAGTCGTCCGGAAAAGGTCGGACGTCCGGTCGTTCCAGGGGCTCTGGACGTCCGTGAAAGGCCGGTCGTCCGGTGGGTCGGGGTCAACGCGGGATTTGAGATCCGGGGAGCGATTTTGGGCGGAATTTGGGGATTTTGAGGTCAAAATTGATGAGATTTCGTGGATGGAAAGTGGGGAAATTGGGGGGATGCTAGATCCACTCGAAACCAAGCAAATCCATGGATCAAAATCAACAAAACTTCGTCAAACCAACAAATCACAAAAAAAAAATTGGGGCTATTTTTGGTGGGGACTTTCGAAATTGGAGAAGAACACAACAAAATTAGGCTAGAAAACAAAGATGGGAGGCTCCGAAATCGTGATCAACGTGGCTCATGATACCAAGATGATGTAGGGTAGGAACCCTAGGGGCCGATCTTTCACAAAAGGAGCGGATCCCGCGAAGAACACGAAGAACACGAGGATGGAAACGAGGAGAAAAACATAAGAGGAACACGAGAAACCAACAAATATGATCACACATGCGCTAGATCCATGAACACAAAGGAAGATACATGATCCAAAGTCAACAACAGACGATACAAGAGGTAACCGGTCTTCTCCGTGAGGAGGTCTTGATGTTCTTCTCCGCAAGAAGGTCTTGAATCCAAAGGGATCTTCTCCGAAGAGGCCGCGGTCTCTCTCAAGGAGTAGATCCTAAGTGGATGAGTGTAGCTCTATCTCTAAATATGAGCTAAACCAACGCTAACCCTCAAATGGTGGAGGTGGTGGAGTATATATAGTCTAGGGCCACGAAGGGGTAAGTGAGGGCGAAGGGATACATGGGCTCGGCCCGATACACTGTGCACAGACAGGCGTCGGACGTCCGACGGGTACCGGATGTCCGGTGGCTCGCGAGGGTCTGGTCGTCCGGTACTTGTCGGACGTCCGACGTTTTGGTTCGGGAAAGCCATCGTCGGATTTCCGGACGGGGCCGGTCGTCCGGGCGCTGGAGGATATCAGACGTCCGGTCAGCGTCGGTCGTCCGACCGCTGTAGGTCTCGCTGGCTGGGACTTGGGCTGGCTGGTGAAGACTCCAGGCGTCGGACGTCCGGTCCAGACCGGTCGTCCGGTGGCTGTAGATTTCTGGCAGCTTCTTCTCTTGGTCCTTGTACTTGGCGTCCTCGCTAGCTCGTTCGTTGGATGTGGTGGCTTCGTGGCTTTTCTTTAAGTACCTGATCATGCATAGCACACATGTTGGAGGTAGTAGCCATGTCTCACATGTAGAAAGTGAAAGTTCCGAGAGGAGCGAGTTCATGTTGTGTCCAATGGTGTATAGTCGAGGTCTCATCTTATGTAGCCTTGGGGCTTGGAGAGTAGTCGGAGTGTGCATGGGATGAACGTGGGATGCTCCGCATCAAGCAAGTTGCCTCCTCTCGGAGTGATAATCTGGCGTGAGCACGGTCTAGGGATCCATGGATCACTCCAAATCCTGACATTGGACCCGTCCCCAATTCGCCAAATGTATCCCTGTTTGATAAGCTCAAGGCCATGCAATAGACTTCTCCAGGTATAGGAGATCCCATCCCTCGGTGATGCATCAAGTACATGTGTGTTTGGGAAGTAGCGGGCCTTCAAAATCTGTGCACACAGACTTTCTGGACATTGTATAAGTCTCCATATCTGACGGGAAAGCATAGCAACATTGAAGCTATTCATATCTCTAAATCCAAGGCCGCCCTGGGCCTTAAACATTGTAAGTTTTTCTCAACTAATCCAATGCATCGCATTATCCTTATCTTGCTGGCTTCACTAGCAGTTGCCAATGAGAAAGTTAATCTCCTCGTATGAGGTTTTTGTCACCTAGAAGCAGGACATAGTATATGTGGGGATCGCTTGGGAAAAGATATATAGACAGAGAAAAGGAGCTACGGAAACAAAATGTTCCCGGTCGGACTTTCCGTCCATTTTTCGTAAAACCAAGACCCGCAGCGACCGACCCAGTCCTTACCGGGCGCGATCGACTCGGACTGAAACTCCTCCACCTATATATATATATACAAGAGACCTGGACTCCCTCACCGTATAAATCCATCTCTCTCCTCGCGACCACCCCGTCGAACCCTAACCCGCACCCTGATCCGCCGCCGCCACCGCCTCCACCACCAGCCCACCGAAGCCTCCCACCGTTCCATTCGCTTCCCTCTCACCGCTTGCTCCTCCTCATAAAGTCTGCCCCGTTCGAAAATCTTTGACTCCAGATCGGGATCCTGCGGCAGTTCTCCGATCGCCAGATCGATCGGATGGCTGCCGCGGCGGTGGACCCGATGGTGCTTGGGCTGGGAACGAGCGGAGGTGCGAGCGGGAGCGGAGTGGTAGGAGGCGGTGTTGGGAGAGCAGGAGGAGGGGGTGCTGTGATGGAAGGGGCGCAGCCGGTGGATCTCGCCAGGCACCCCTCCGGCATCGTCCCGGTCCTCCAGTGAGTCCGAATCCACACAAGATGATGACGATGTGTGTTTACGCCGTGAATGAAACCTAAACGTGGCACCTAATTTGGACGGGATTCGTAGATCTCGATGGTGTTGGGTTGGGGAATCCCGCGTTTTATCTAAACAGATAGAGGTCGGCCTTCTGCACGCTCTTGATTTAGGGTGTTGCAGTTTCCCATACCTAGCCGGTCTCATTTTCTTGCCCATTGATCTGAAATAATGCGGTGATTGCTGCCCGGAGCCTCTTACCCGTTATTTAGATCTTCTCTTGGGAAGTTTCTTGGGGCAAATGTTTGACATGCTATCTGTAGTTGGGGAATCGTATTTCCAATGGTAATCTTCCTGAAGCAAATACAAGAGGTCAGGTTTGGGAACATGATAGTAGTGGATGAAACATCTGTGTTTGTGCCATGGCGAGTTGCCAGCTTACATAAAAACAAACCTAACCGGCTTTATTTGTTTTTATCGCAATATCTTGTTATTGCTATGACTAAATGGAATAAAATGTTGAGTTTGATTATCTAGGTTACCTCCTGGTATTGGCGTCATAGTAACTAGGTTTCAGACATCGTTTAAATGCAGCCAAAATATTGCTGGTAGCTGCTAAGATGAGCTGACAATATTGCCCAGTCTTCACGTTTGGACTACTTGATGTCTTCCTTACCTCAACTTTATTGAGGTCTGATCATGTTTTTGCTTGATGACTCAGGAACATTGTGTCAACTGTTAATCTGGACTGCAGGTTGGATCTGAAACAAATTGCCTTACAGGCCCGTAATGCAGAGTACAACCCAAAGGTGTAATACAGCTGCTGATGCTTGTACCTTCTGCTTCGAAGCTATGGACTGAACTTATGAACTCTTGACTCCATCATTCTGTTTCCTTTGACAGCGTTTTGCAGCGGTTATCATGAGGATAAGGGACCCCAAGACAACAGCTCTTATATTTGCTTCAGGAAAGATGGTATGCACTGGAGCAAAGAGTGAAGAACACTCGAAGCTTGCTGCCAGGAAGGTAAAATTCAATGGTCATATTATTTTTTGGTTAATGCCTAGAAATGTCCATTGATCCTACTCCCGGCATTCGATGAATTGCGATATAACATTTTTTTCTGTTTATTTGTTGGCGCAGTATGCACGAATTGTCCAAAAGCTTGGCTTCCCAGCTACATTCAAGGTAGTGCTTCCTATCACCTAAATCGAGTCACAATATTATGATTTTTGTGATATCTTGACAAGTTGATTGTGCTGATAATCAGGACTTCAAGATCCAGAACATTGTCGCCTCATGTGACGTGAAATTTCCCATTCGTCTCGAGGGCCTTGCTTATTCCCATGGTGCCTTCTCCAGTGTAAGTTGGTTATTTATAAATTCAGTGCCTCGAGCGTGCCCTAAAAGCCATTCGATTTATTATCTCACATAGCGCAATTGCCTGTGCTTTTATTGGCGACCAGACCACTGTTAGCTCTACTTTTCTCTCAGGCCAGATAATTGTGCTAACCTGGTGCTTGCTTGATTTTAACAGTATGAGCCAGAGCTCTTTCCTGGGTTGATTTACCGTATGAAACAGCCAAAGATTGTCCTCCTTGTATTTGTCTCTGGAAAGATTGTTCTCACGGGAGCTAAGGTGCGCGATGAGATATATGCTGCCTTTGAGAACATCTACCCGGTGCTAACTGAGTACAGGAAATCTCAGCAATGGTAAGCATGCTTTATCCCACATTGTGCGTCTCTGGATGGAAAACATTTGTTTTCTGACATGAACTTCTGTTTTTGGTGTCAACAGAGGGGAGGATCCATCAGCCGAAGTGGGAGTTCCCTGCTTCTTCTGTACATAGAAAACTAAAAAGATCTGACTGCGTCTCTTCTCTCTTTTAACTTCTTACTGCCAAGAACTAGGTTTAGAATGCCAAGTACTCCTAGAAAAAGATTGTATTCTTTTCATAACCGGGATCCGACAAGCAACTGTGGTATGTTAAAAGATCATGTTCATCTGTAAATACATGACTCAATTTTGCTCTAGTTCTCTATTATTGAGACGGTTATGAGTTTGATTGAGTTAAGGACTGAATGATGAGAAAACGTTCTGTTGTTAATTTGTGGCACATTTTTTGAGTTCTCTTTTGTGAACCTATGGGAATGTCTCTACCCTCCACCTAGCTGTACGTTGGCATTTTTGCAGAAAAGTCCTTGCTGTTTATTGAACTTAACCTGCAGTCTGGTTTTAGTTATTCCAGAAAAATGTTTTATTTTCGCAGAAACCCTGTAGTTTGTGGATATTAACCTGCCATCCTATTTTGAGAGAGAAAAACTGTTTGCTGATTTTCAATAAACTCCGTATTCTTTTGCTTAATCAACCTGCGGTTCTATTTTAAGTGAGTTTGAAGACTTAAAATATTTGTATCTTTTAAACCGTAACTCCAAACTTGACAAGCTATATATGAAATTGATTAGAAAAATATGTAGAATTTAAACGCCTTAGAATTTACTATATTCAAATGTGTTGTTATTATGTAAGTGCTGAGGCCACCATTGAAGAGGGTGTGAATAAACTTGTGAATAGTTTCAAATCCAGATTAAAACCAGCCCAAACTACATGACTTTCCTCCGACCAACCAATCCAAATATTGAGGTTACAAGTCAGACCGAACCAAACTAGCTGTATTTTCCATCCAAACCAAACCAAACTGTTTCAGGTTTTTGGATTATATCCATACTATGAAACCGTGGACAAGCTGCTGCTTTGTTGCCGTGCGCTTAATAAAGATGCAGACGGTCTTGATGCTGCTAGTCAACCACCACTCGCCGCCGGTCTGCCGCCCCCACCAAGTGGGGGGCTGCTGCCATGAGCAGGGAACCGGCGCCGCTGCTAGATGGGACATCAGATGGGGGCGGAGGGAGGAAAACATGGCGGCCAGATCTCCAGCACGCGGCAACGACGGCATTGCGAACCCAAATACTAGCGGCTAGCTAACGAGATGACTAGTCACTGATTTGTTCATGAGACTATGGATTAGAACGATTTGAGACCAAATAGTCTGTGTCCAGACCGATCCAAACCAGTCCAATAAGCATTAAAGCTCAAACCAGACCAGATTACATTAGGGCCTCAGATCATTTAGACTAATCCAATGACAACTCACTAGAAAACCGAACTAAAACTTAGGTTTCAACCCAAACCATTCCCAGGCTTAGGTGTGAAGAAGGATAACCGGCAACATATATGGGATGCATGTGAATATGTTGGATCTTCAATGGTTATTGTGTCGACACAATGCACATGCTCTTTTGTAGTATAATCTTAAACATAAAAGTATACCACCAGGACTTTGCTCCCAATGTTGGGAGCGTCTTCAACAAAAGATTTCATGGCGAAAAATCCTCTACCTGTTAGATGCTCGTGAACGATAATCAAAGGCTCCTTGGTAAGACCATATGCAGGTTTGCCATTGGGACGCTCACTGTACAAAGACTCCTAAAAGGCTAAAAGCAACTCCAATAAAAAAATGCAAATTTGGAGATATAAAATAGAAGATATAAAAATTTGCATTTCAAAAAGTGTTTTTTGCATCTTTGAGAAAGAGTCAACTCCAACAGAAGATGCAAAACGAAGATGTAAAAGAGCAACTCCAATAAAAAAATGCAAACTAGAGATGGAAAATTGGCCACCGGCCGCTGTAGCTGTTGTTGAGCTGTTGTACAACCGCTGTTCAGACACACAAATTGAAATAGAACATCCGATAATCAACTTAAAAATTGTATACAATATCAAATTATTACATAGTTCATCAAATTCACAAGATCAAATTCAACAGACATACAACATAGTTTTGCACAATACAACAAACAAATAAATGAAACTAAGCGCCTCCCTCGCCATGATATTTTCAATACTCCTCCAACTAATCCTTGTGAAGTTGATCGTGCGCATCGGAGTCTCTAATTTTATTGTACACCTTCATGAAGCGTTCCATTCGCTCCCCTCTTCTCATGGGCATAACGCGTATGCCCATCAAGTGATAGAAGGTGTAATCTAAACCCTGTCCATGCTCATTCTCAATGATCATGTTATGCATAATCACGCAAGCAATCATGATATGCCAAAGGATTTTTGATCCCATAATCTAGATGGTCCTCGCACAATAGCAAATTGGGATTGCAAAATCTCAAAAGCCCTCTCAACATCTTTCCTAGCTGCTGCTTGTGCATTGAGAGAAATGAGTTCTTTCTTACCTTGGGGTTTTGCAATTGGCTTGACAAAAGTACTCCACCTAGGTTAGATACCATCCACAAGATAGTACCCGTAGTTATATGTGCAGCCATTTGCTTCGAAGGTTACCGGTGGTGCTTCTCCATTTGCTAAGTTGGCAAAAAGAGGTGGCCGATCGAGCATGTTGATGTCACTGCAAAATCCAGGCATCCCAATATATGAATGCTAAAATCATGTTTCTTGATCGGCTACGGCCTCAAGAATGACAGTGGCATCCTTCCAACGACGCTTGAACTGTCCATGCCATGCTCTTGTGATGCAGGGTGGATACCCTAGGGCCGATCTTTCATGAAATGGAGTAGAATTCCCGAAGAACACGAAGAACGCAAGGGGAGAAACGAGAGGAAACACTCAAATTGACTTGATCCAATCACACATGTGCTAGATCAAAACACACAAAGAGAGATACAAAGGTCCAAATCCAACAAAGGGGGATACAAGAGGTAACTAGTTCATCTCCATGAAGGAGGCCTTGAATCCATGAAGAATCTTCCCATGTAGGGGTCTTCATCCACTAGGGATCTTCTCACATGGAGGTCTTGAACTCCATGGGGGTGCTCTCTCTCTCTCTCTCAAGAGGAGGAGCGGTAGAGGAGTAAAGCTCACATACAAATGAGCTATCACTTTGCTAACCCTAACTAGAGGAAGGGGAAGGAGTATATATATATAGTCTAGGGCCACGAAGGGGCAAGTGAGGGGCAAAACGGGTACATGGGCCTCAGCCCGATACACTATGCGCAGACAGGCAGTGTCGGGCATCCGACAGGCATCGATCGTCCGGTCGCTCGCGGGGGTTCAGACGTCTGGAGGGCGTCAGACTTCCAACGTTTTGGCTCTGGTCAGGGAACACCGGACATCCGGACGGGGTCGATCGGCCGGTGGCTGATGAGTGTTGGACGTACTGCATCTGACGGTCGTCCGGGCGCTGTAGGGTGCCTCGGCTGTAGTCGTTCTGGCTGGTGGAATCTCCAGGCATCGGACGTCCGGAGATCGTCGGTCGTCTGGGGGTCCTCGGACGTCCGTGAGCTGTAGATTTCTGGCAGCTCTTCCTCTTGTTCCTCGTACTTGGTGTCCTCGCCGTCTTGTCCAAGCTCCTAGGTTTTCCATGGTCTTCCTCTTTGTTCCGGGTCATGCATAGCACATATGTTTGAGGTAGTAGCCATGTCTAACATGTGGAAAGTGATGGTTCGGAGAGGAGAGAGTTCACCTTGTATCTAATGGCGTATGGTCGAGGTCTCATCGTATATCCTCTTGGGCCTTGGGGAGTGGTCAAAGTGTACATGGGATGATCGTTGGATGCTCCGCATCATCTCCCCCCTTAGGAAAGATCCAACCTCGTATCGTGAACCTCATCACCATGGAAACGGTTGTTGTGGACAGACTTGTAGTTGGACGAAGTTGAAGACATGGCGCAATCCGAGTACTCGAAGGTGTGATGTAGGGTGGAAACCCTAGGGCCGATCTTTCATGATTGGGGCGGATCCTATGAAGAGCACGAGGGGAAACACGAGGGGAAAATGAGAGGAAACACTCAAATCAACGAGAAACGGTCACACATGTGCTAGATCCATGAACATAATGAGTGATACAAGATTCAAACGCAACAAAGGACGATACAAAAGGCCTTCTCTGTAAGGAGGTCTTGAGGGGTCTTCCCGTGATGGGGTCTTGAATCCACTTCGGGGATCTTCTCCGTAGAGGTCGTGAACTCCGATGGAGAAGGTATCAAGTGGATGAGCAAAGCTCTATCTCTCAAATGAGCTAATCCTTTGCTAACCATAGAAAGAGGGAGGATGAGTATATATAGTCTAAGTGGACAAAGGGGTACATGGGCCTCGGCCCAACGCGCTGTCAACACACAGGCATCAGGCGTCCGACAACTACTGGCCGTCCGATGGCTTGCGAGGGTCCGGACGTCCGGTACTTGTCGGAAGTTCGACATTTTGGCTCGGGATGGTTGGCGTCGGATTTCCGGCCAGCGTCGGATGATAACCCACAAGTATAGGGGATCGCAACAGTTCTCGAGGGTAGAATATTCAACCCAAATTTATTGATTCAACACAAGGTGATCCAAAGAATATTCTCAAGTATTAGCAGTTGAGTTGTCAATTCAACCACACCTGAAAGACTTAATATCTACAACAAAGTATTTAGTAGCAAAGTAGTATGGAAGTAACGGTAATGGTGGCAAAAGTAACAGCAGTAGTTTTTGTAGCAATCGGAACAGTGGCAACAGAAAAGTAACTAAGCAAAGATCAATATGTGAAAAGCTAGTAGGCAATGGATCAATGATGGATAATTATGTCGGATGCAATTCCTCATGCAACAGTTATAACATAGGGTGGCACAGAACTAGCTCCAGTTCATCAATGTAATGTAGGCATGTATTCCGAATATAGTCATACGTGCTTATAGAAAAGAACTTGCATGCCATCTTTTGTCCTACCCTCCCATGGCAGCGGGGTCCTATTGGAAACTAAGGGATATTAAGGCCTCCTTTTAATAGAGTACCGGACCAAAGCATTAACACTTAGTGAATACATGAACGCCTCAAACTACGGTCATCACCGGGAGTGGTCCCGATTTTTCTCACTTCGGGGTTGCCGGATCATAACACACAGTAGGTGACTATTGACTTGCAAGATAGGATCAAGAACTCACATATATTCATAAAAACATAATAGGTTCAGATCTGAAATCATGGCACTCGGGCCCTAGTGACAAGCATTAAGCATAGCAAAGTCATAGCAACATCAATCTTAGAACATAATGGATACCAGGGATCAAACCCTAACAAAACTAACTCGATTACACGGTAAATCTCATCCAACCCATCACCGTCCAGCAAGCCTATGATGAGATTACTCACGCACGGCGGTGAGCATCATGAAATTGGTGATGGCGGATGGTTGATGATGACGATGGCGACGGATTCCCCTCTCCGAAGCCCCTAACGAACTCCATATCAGCCCTCCCAAGGAAGATTAGGGCTTGGCGGCGGCTCCATATTGTAAAACGCGATGAATCCTTCTCTTTGATTTTTTCCTCCCTGAAAATGAATATATGGAGTTGGGGTTGAGGTCGGTGGAGTTCTAGGGGGCCCACGAGGCAGGGGGCGCGCCCCAGGGGAGGGGGGCTGCACCCTCGTGGACAGGGTGTGGGCCCCTGATGCTGATTCTTTCGCCAATATTTTTCATTAATTCCAAAACGTGTCTCCGTGGATTTTCAGGTCATTCCGAGAACTTTTATTTCTGCACAAAAATAACACCACGGTAGTTCTGCTGAAAACAGCGTCAGTCCGGGTTAGTTCCATTCAAATCATGCAAGTTAGAGTCCAAAACAAGGGCAAAAGTGTTTGGAAAAGCAGATACGTTGGAGATGTATCAACTCCCCCAAGCTTAAACCTTTGCTTGTCCTCAAGCAATTCAGTTGACAAACTGATAGTGATAAAGAAAAACTTTTACAAACTCTGTTGATCTTGTTGTTGCAAATATGTAAAGCCAACATTCAAGTTTTCAGCAAAGATTATGAACTAACCATATTCACAATAACATTTAGGTCTCATGTTTACTCATATCAATGGCATAATCAACTAGTGAGCAATAATAATAAATCTCGGATGACAACACTTTCTCAAAACAATCCTAACATGATATAATAAGATGGTATCTCGCTAGCCCTTTCTGAGACCGCAAAACATAAATGCAGAGCACCCCTGAAGATCAAGGACTGACTAGACATTGTAATTCATGGTAAAAGAGATCCAGTCATACTCAATGTAAATTAATAGCAATGCATGTGAATGACAGTGGTGCTCTCCAACTGGTGCTTTTTAATAAGAGGATGATGACTCAACATAAAAGTAAATAGATAGGTCCTTCACAAAGGGAAGCAGGGATTTGCAGAGGTGCCAGAGCTCGAATTTTGAAACAGAGATAAATAATATTTTGAGTGGCATACTTTCATTGTCAACATAACAACCAAGAGATCGCGATATCTTCCATGCTACACACATTATAGGCGGTTCCCAAACAGAATGGTAAAGTTTATACTCCCCCACCACCAACAAACATCAATCCATGGCTTGTCCGAAACAACGGGTGCCGTCCAACCAACAACAATCCTGGGGGAGTTTTGTTTGCAATTATTTTGATTTTATTTGAGCATGGGACCAGGCATCCCGGTTACCGGCAATTTTCTCGTGAATGATGAGCGGAGTCCACTCATCGTGAGAATAACCCACCTAGCATGGAAGATATAGACAACCCTAGTTGATACATGAGCTATTCGAGCATACAAAATGGAATTTCATTTGAAGGTTTAGAGTTTGGCACACACAAATTTACTTGGAACGACAGGTAAATACCGCATATAGGAAGGTATGGTGGACTCATATGGAACAACTTTGGGGTTTATGGAAGTGGATGCACAAGCAGTATTCCCGCTTAGTACAAGTGAAGGCTAGAAAAAGACTGGGAAGCGACCAACTAGAGAGCGACAACAGTCATGAACATGCATTAAGATTAGTCAACAATGAGTCCAAGCATGAGTAGGATATAAATCACCGTGAACATAAATATCGTGGAGGCTATGTTGATTTTGTTTCAACTACATGCGTGAACATGTGCCAAGTCAAGCCACTCGAATCGTTCAAAGGAGGATACCACCCTATCATACCACATCACAACCATTTTAATAGCATGTTGGCACGCAAGGTAAACCATTATAAACTCCTAGCTAATTAAGCATGGTATGGGCAACTATAATCTCTAATTGTCATTGCAAACATGTTTCATTCATAATAGGCTGAATCAAGAACGATAAACTAATCATATTTACAAAAACAAGATTGGTCGACTTCATACTAGCTTCTCTCATCTCACTCAGCCCATCATATATCATCATTATTGCCTTTCACTCGCACGACCGAACGGTATGGATAATAATAATAGTGCACATGCATTGGACTAAGCTGGAATCTGCAAGCATTTTATACAAGGGAGAAGATAAGGTAATATGGGATCTTGGTTAAATCAACAATAATGCATATGAGAGCCACTCAACATTTTCATCATGGTCTTGTCCTCTCGCCCCCAAAGAATAAGAAAGGAAATAAAACTATTTACACGGGAAAGCTCCCAACAAGCAAAAGAAGAACAAGAAATCTTTTGGGGTTTTCTTTTAATTACTACTACTACAGGCATGGAAAGTAAACTAGCTAAAAGCTACAACTAATTTTTTGTTTTTGTTTTTCTTAAGGTTTTTCAAACACACAAGAAGAAGGCTTAGAAAAGAAAATAAACTAGCATGGATAGTACAATGAAAAAGTATGAGCACCGACAACTAGAATGATTGTGTGAACATGAATGTAATGTCGGTGAGAAATACGTACTCCCCCAAGCTTAGGCTTTTGGCCTAAGTTGGTATATGGCCACTGCTAGCCTAGCGGATATCCAAAGTCGTAGCTGGGGTTGTACTGAGATGCAGCAGCTACCGCCTGAAGAGCTGCATCTTGGAGGCGAGCTGCCTCCGTCCTCCTCTCATACTTGTTCGCCTCCTCCCTGGTTATAACAGATCCATTTTTGCTTGAAAGTTAAAGAAAGTAGGAGCAGGGAGGGCAAGATGGACAATGCGTTGTCTGCCAAAGATTAGTCGGTACTAGAGGAACTGTTCATTCCTCTCAAGAAACTGATGGTGAACCATAGCACTATAATCTAGATAAGCAGGAGGCAACTCCATATCATTTCCATGTATGGGTACACCAGGATAATTAGCTACACGAGTTGCATAAATTCCATGAAACAAATCTCCACTTGAACCGTTAAGATGCAACCTTCGTGCAACAATGGCCCCTAAGTTATATTGTTTATCACCTAATACCGCACTCTTGAGGACACTAAGATCTAGAATGCACATGTGACAAGCCTCATCTTTACCGTTAATGCATCTACCTATAAAGAGAGCAAAATAATGTATGGAAGGGAAATGAATGCTCCCTATGGTAGCTTGTGTGATTTCCCTAGACCCCTCCCATAGTGATACTAGCAAGAAAGTCTTTATATTCAGAATTGCGAGGTTCACTAACATTGCCCCACTGCGGGAGTTTACAAGAAGTATTAAAATCTTCTAGGTCCATGGTATATGATTTATCATAAAGATCAAATAAAACAATGTGAGAATTGCGCGAGGATGTAAATTTAAACCTCCTCACAAAGGAATCAGTTAGGGTACTGTAGGCTCTTATCTGACACGAAGTCCTCAAGATCAGCATTACGCACATACGCATCAAATTCATCCTTGATGCCTGCCTGGACCATAAACTCCTCTGATGGCCATTCACAAGGCCGCACTTGAGCTTCCCTTGGTGGTTCATTGTCCGGCTCACGTATCATGAGCCTTGGTTCTTGCTTCCTTGAGGAACCACCTTGGTACATTTTCCTATGCATTTTTCTTTCTCTAAAAAATTTCTGAAATTTTAGTAACTCAAAATAAAAGTGAATCAAACTCAACGAGATTGATAGCAACTACTCCCATAGGTGCCTAGAGGCTATATTATGCATTAGAACTACTTTGGACCATATAAATTTGACATGCAAGCTCAAGAACAGGGTCACCTTAGCAGTAAAAATTTGCAATAAATAAATCACTAGAACAAAAACTAATTGGACCATTGGAGGAGTCACATACCGAAGAACAATCCCCCAAAACAGTTTAGTGAATGGAGCTTTGAGCAAAGAGATCGAAAATGGTAGCAAGATGAGCTAGAACACGGGTTTGAGCTATGGGAGGATTTTTTCTGGAGGAAGACGAAGTGAGTGGGTGCTGGAGTAAGTGGAGGGGGTCCACGTGGGGCCCACGAGGCAGGGGGCGCACCCCAGGGGGGTGGGCGCGCCCTGTGCCCTCGTGGCCAAATGGTGGGCCCCCCTGGTGTGTTCTCAGTGCCAGAAATTCTTAAATATTCTACAAAAAAGTCATATTTCATTTTCAGGACATTTAGAGAACTTTTATTTTCGGGGTATTTTTATTGCAAGGATAATTAAGAAAACAGATAGAAAATACTATTTTTGCTTTATTTAATCTAAATAACAGAAAGTAAAAGGAGGGTACAGAGAGTTGTGCTTTCTAACTTCATCCATCTCGTGCTCATCAAAAGGAATCCACTAACAAGGTTGATCAAGTCTTGTTAACAAATTCTTTCCAAATAACATGAAACCGGAGAATTTTTGAATAACACTAGGTTACCTCAACGGGGATATGCATGTCCCCAACAATAATAATATCATATTTCTTCTTGAGAGTAGGAAGAGGGAATTCAAAACCTCCAATAGTAATCGTTGAAAATTTTCCAATAGAATTGATACAGTGGACTTGAGGTTGTTTCCTTGGAAAGTGTACCGTATGCTCATTACCATTAACATGAAAAGTGATATTGCCTTTGTTGCAATCAATAACAGCCACTGCAGTATTCAAAAAGGGTCTACCAAGGATAATCGACATACTATCGTCCTCGGGAATATCAAGAATAACAAAGTCTGTTAAAATAGTAACGTTTGCAACCATAATAGGCACATCCTCACAGATACCAACAGGTATAGCAGTTGATTTATCGGCCATTTGCAAAGATATTTCAGTAGGTGTCAACTTATTCAAATCATGTCTACGATATAAAGCGAGAGGCATAACACTAACACCGGCTCCAAGATCACATAAAGCAGTTTTAACATAGTTTCTTTTAATGGAGCATGGTATAGTTGGTACTCCGGGATCTCCTAGTTTCTTTTAATGGAGCATGGTGGAAGTTTCATATTCCGGTATCTTTATTTTATTTGTAACAATATCTTTCATATACTTAGCATAAGGATTCATTTTAAGCATATCAGTTAAACGCATACGCAAAAAGATAGGTCTAATCATTTCAGCAAAGCGCTCAAAATCCTCATCATCCTTTTTCTTGGATGGTTTAGGAGGAAAAGGCATGGGTTTCTGAACCCATGGTTCTCTTTTTTTACCATGCTTCCTAGCAACGAAGTCTCTCTTATCATAACATTGGTTCTTTCATTGTGGGTTATCGAGATCAACAGCAGGTTCAATCTCTACATCATTGTTATTGCTAGGTTGAGCATCAACATGAACATCATCATTATCATTAGGTTCATTTTCATTACCAGATTGTGTTTCAGCATCAGAAATAGAAATAGCATTGGGATTCTCAGGTGTGTCAACAACAGGTTCACTAGAAGCATGCAAAGTCCTATCATTTTTCTTTTTCTTTTTCTTAGAAGGACTAGGTGCATCAACATTAGTTCTCTAAGAATCTTGCTCTGCTCTCTTAGGGTGGCCCTCAGGATACAAAGGTTCCTGGGTCATTTTACCCCCTCTAGCCATAACTCTAACAGCATTATCATTTTTCTTATTATTTAATTCATTAAGCAAACCATCTTGTGCTTTAAGCACTTGTTCTACCTGAGTGGTAACCATAGAAGCATGTTTACTAATAAGTTTAAGGTCACCTTTAACTCTAGACATATAACCACTCAAGTGTTCAACCATATAAGCATTACGTTTCAATTGTGTACCAACATAAGAATTGAAGTTTTCTTGTTTAACAATAAAATTATCAAACTCATCCAAGCATTGGCTAGCAGACTTATTATGAGGAATATCACCTTCATCAAATCTATAGAGAGAATTTACCTTTAGTACCTGTGTTGGGTTATTAAGACCATGTATTTCTTCAATAGGTGGTAAATTATTAATATCTTTAGCTTTAATACCCTTTTCTTCCATAGATTTTTTCTGCCTCTTACACATCTTCAGGACTGAGAAATAGAATACCCCTTTTCTTCGGAGTTGTCTTAGGAGTTGGTTCAGGAAATGTCCAATTATTATCATTACTCAATATATTATTCAATAGCAATTCAGCTTGCTCAACAGTTCTTTCCCTGAAAACACAACCAACACAACTATCCAGGTGGTCTCTGGAAGCATCGGTTAGTCCATTATAAAATATATCAAGTATTTCATTTTTCTTGAGAGGATGATCAGGAAAAGCATTAAGTAATGGGAGAAGCCTCCCCCAAGCTTGTGGGAGACTCTCTTCTCCAATTTGCATATATATATATATATATATATATATATATATATATTTCCCTTAAAGGCAGCTTGTTTCTTATGAGTGGGGAAATATTAAGCAGAGAAGTAATAAATCATATCCTAGGGACTACGCACACAACCAGGAGCAAGATAATCAAACCATGTTTTAGCATCACCCTTTAATGAGAATGGAAATAACTTAAGGATATAGTAGTAATGAATTTTTTCCTCATGAGTGAATAGGGTGGCCATATCATTCAATTTAGTAAGATGTGCCACAACAGTTTCATATCCATATCCATAAAAAGGATCAGATTCAACCAAAGTAATTAACTCAGGATCGACACAGAAATCATAATCCTTATCAGAAATACAGATAGGTGAAGTAGCAAAAGCAGGGTCATATTTCATTCTAGCATTCAAAGACTCTTCTTTCAGCTTAGCTAACAGTTTCTTAACATCATATCTATCTTTGCAAGCGAAAAGGTCTCTAACAGTTTCTTCATCCATAACATAACCCTCAGGCACATCAGGTAATTCATATCTAGGGGGAGAATCTTCATCATCACTTTCATCAATATTATCTGTTTCAATAATTTCATTTTCTCTAACCCTAGCAAGTTGTTCATCAAGAAATTCACCTAATGGCACGGTATTATCAAGCATAGAAGTAGTCTCATCATAAGCATCATGCATAGCATAAGTGACATCATAAATAACATGCGACATATCAGAATCAATAACAGGTGTAGGTGTCGCAAATTTACTCATAACAGAAGGTGAGTCAAGTGCAGAGCTAGATGGCAGTTCCTTACCTCCCCTCGTAGTTGAGGGAAAAATCTTGGTTCTTTCATCTTTCAAGTTCCTCATAGTGATCAACAGATATAAATCCCAAGTGACTCAAAGAATAGATCTATGCTCCCCAACAACGGCACCAGAAGATAGTCTTGATAACCCACAAGTCTAGGGGATCACAACCGTTTTCAAGGATAGAGTATTCAACCCAAATTTATTGATTCAACACAAGGGGAGCCAAAGAATATTCTCAAGTATTAGCAGTTGAGTTGTCAATTCAACCACAACTGAAAGACTTAATATCTGTAGCAAAGTATTTAGTAGCAAAGTAGTATAGAAGTAACGGTAATGGTGGCAAAAGTAACAATAGTAGTTTTTGTAGCAATCATAACAGTGGCAACGGAAAAGTAACTAAGAAAAGATCAATATGTCAAAAGCTCGTAGGCATTGGATCAATGATGGATAATTATGTCGGATGCGATTCCTCATGCAACAGTTATAACATA
Source organism: Triticum aestivum (assembly GCF_018294505.1). Taxonomy (NCBI): domain Eukaryota; kingdom Viridiplantae; phylum Streptophyta; class Magnoliopsida; order Poales; family Poaceae; genus Triticum; species Triticum aestivum. The sequence goes on along the minus strand of NC_057794.1, from coordinate 239,173,813 downwards.
GGGAGAAACAGGACTAGCTCCAATTCATCAATGTAATGTAGGCATGTATTCCGAATATAGTCATGCGTGCTTATGGAAAAGAACTTGCATGACATCTTTTGTCCTACCCTCCCGTGGCAGGCGGGTCCTATTGGAAACTAAGGGATATTAAGGCCTCCTTTTAATAGAGTACCGGACCAAAGCATTAACACTTAGTGAATACATGAACTCCTCAAACTACGGTCAGCACCGGGAGTGGTCCTGATTTTTGTCACTTCGGGGTTGCCGGATCATAAAGCATAGTAGGTGACTATTGACTTGCAAGATAGGATCAAGAACTCACATATATTCATGAAAAAATAACAGGTTCGGATCTGAAATCATGACACTCGCCCTAGTGACAAGCATTAAGCATAGCAAAGTCATAGCAACATCAATCTTAGAACATAATGGATACTAGGGATCAAACCCTAACAAAACTAACTCGATTACATGGTAAATCTCATCCAACCCATCACCGTCCAGCAAGCCTACGATGAGATTACTCACGCATGGCGGTGAGCAACATGAAATTGGTGATGGAGGATGGTTGATCATGATGATGGCGACAGATTCCCCTCTCCGGAGCCCCTAATGGACTCCAGATCAGCCCCCCGAGGAAGATTAGGGCTTGGCGGCGGCTCCGTATCGTAAAACATGATGAATCCTTCTCTGTGATTTTTTCCTCCCCGAAAGTGAATATATGAAGTTGGGGTTGAGGTCGGTGCTGTCCCTGGGGGCCCACGAGGCAAGGGGCGCACCCTGCACCCTCGTGGGCAGGGTGTGGGCCCCCTGATGCTGATTCTTTCGTCAGTATTTTTTGTTAATTCCAAAACGTGTCTCCGTGGATTTTAAGGTCATTTCGAGAACTTTTATTTCTGCACAAAAATAACACCATGGTAGTTCTGCTGAAAATAGCTTCAGTCCGGGTTAGTTCCATTCAAATCATGCAAGTTAGAGTCCAAAACAAGGGCAAAAATGTTAGGAAAAGTAGATATGTTCGAGACGTATCATCGGACGCCCGGGGCTTCGGTCATCCCGTGGTCTCCATACTTTTGACGTTTTGGTTCTATGATGGTGGTGCCGGTCATCCGGAAGGGCTAGGTCGTTCGAGAGCTGGAGCGTGTTGGACGTCCGATCAGTGTCGGTCGTCCGGCCACTGGAGCGTGTGCAGGCTGGGACTAGGCTGGCTGGCTAAAACTGCCAGAATTGGACGTCCGACGAGTACCGGTTGTCCAGTGGCTATAGATTCCTATTAGCTCTTCCTCTTGGTCCTTGTACTTGGTGCCCTCGCCATCTTTTCATTGGGTGTCGCTGTCCCATGGCATTCTGTTGGGGAACGTAGCATGAAATTTCAAAAAAAAAATCCTACGCTCACGCAAGATCTATCTAGGAGATGCATAGCAACGAGAGGGGGAGAGTGTGTCCATGTACCCTCGTAGACCGAAAGCAGGAGCGTTTGACAACACGGTTGATGTAGTTGAACTTCTTCTCGTTCCGACCGATCAAGCACCGAACGTACGTCACCTCTGAATTCTGCACACGTTCGGCTCGATGATGTCCCTTGAAATCTTGATCCAGCAAAGTGTCGAGGGAGAGTTTCGTCAGCACGATAGAGTGGTGGCGGTGATGGTGAAGTGATCCGCGCAGGGCTTCGCCTAAGCACTACGACAATATGATCGGAGGCGTAAACCGTGGAGGGAGGTGCCGCACACGGCTAATAATCATTGTTGTGTGTTCTAGCGGTGTCCCCCCTCATATATATAGGTTGGAGGGGAGGAAAGGCAGCCAAGGGGGCGCCCCAAGTAGGAGGAATCCTACTTGGGCACGTCCCAATACGGCCTCCCCCCTTCCATATTCATCCGGAGGGGGAAGGAAGGAGGAGGGAGGAGAGAAGGAAGGGGAGGCAGAATCTCTCCCCTTCCTTTCTCCCTTCTCCCCTTTCCTTCCCCCTTATTTTGGCCTACATGGGGCGCATTAGCCCCTTAGGGGCTGGTCTATCCCCCTCTTGGCCATTAAGGCCCATGTAGTTGCCGGGGGATGCCCGGAACCCCTTCTGGTGACCCGATATGCACCTGGTACCCCCGGAACACTTCTATTGTCCGAATACCATCGTCCTATATATCAATCTTTACCTCTCAACCATTTAGAGACTCCTCGTAATGTCCGTGATCTCATCTGGACTCCTAACAACATTCGGTCACCAAATCACATAACTCATATAATACAAAATCGTCATCGAACGTTAAGCGTGTGGACCCTATGGGTTCGAGAACTATGTAGACATGACCGAGACACCTCTCCGGTCAATAACCAACATCGGAACCTGGATGCTCATATTAGTTCCTACATATTCTATGAAGATCTTTATCGGTCGTACCGTAATGACAACATACGTTATTCTCTTTGTCATCGGTATGTTACTTGCCCGAGATGTGATCGTCGGTATCTTCATACCTAGTTCAATCTCATTACCGGCAAGTCTCTTTACTCGTTCCGTAATACATCATCCCGTAACTAATTCATTTGTCACATTGCTTTCAAGGCTTATCATGATGTGTATTACCGAGAGGGCCCAGAGATACCTCTCGGATACTCGGAGTGACAAATCCTAATCTCGATCTATGACAACCCAACAAACACCTTCAGAGATATCTGTAGAGCATCTTGATAATCACCCAGTTACATTGTGACATTTGATAATACACAAAGTATTCCTTCGGTATTCGGGAGTTGCATAATCTCATAGTCGAAGGAATATGTATTTGACATGAAGAAAGCAATAGCAATAAAACTACACGATCAATATGCTAAGCTAACGGATGGGTCTTATCCATCACATCATTATCTTAATGATGTGATCCCGTTCATCAAATGACAACACATGTCTATGGTTAGGAAACTTAACCATCTTTGATTAACGAGCTAGTCTAGTAGAGGCTTACTAGGGACACAGTGTTTTGTGTATGTATCCACACATGTATCAAGTTTCCGGTTAATACAATTCTAGCATGAATAATAAACATTTATAATGATATAAGGAAATATAAAACAACAACTTTATTATTGGCTCTAGGGCATATTTCCTTCAGTCTCCCACTTGCACTAGAGTCAATAATCTAGTTCACATCGCCATGTGATTTAACACCAATAGTTCACATCGTCATGTGACCAGCACCCAAAGGGTTTACTAGAGTCAATAATCTAGTTCACATCACCATGTGATTAACACCCAAAGAGTACTACGATGTGATCATGTTTTGCTTGTGAGAGAAGTTTAGTCAACGGGTCTGCCACATTCAGATCCGTATGTATTTCGCAAATTTCTATGTCTACAATGCTCATGGAGCTACTCTAGCTAATTGCTCCCACTTTCAATACATATCCAGATTGAGACTCAGAGTCATCCGGATCGGTGTAAAATCTTGCATCAATGTAACTCTTTACAACAAACTCTTTATGACCTCCATAACCGAGAAATATTTCCTTAGTTCTCTAAGGATAATTTTGACCGCTGTCCAGTGATCTACTCCTGGATCACTATTGGTACTTCCCTGCCAGACTAATGGCAAGGTACACAGTAGGTTTAGTACATGGCATGGCATACTTTATAGAACCTATGACTGAGGCATAGGGAATGACTTTCATTCTCTCTCTATATTCTGTTGTGGTCGGGTTTTGAGTCTTACTCAACTCAACACCTTGTAACACAGGTAAGAACTGAAAGTGCATTATATCGACTAGCGGGGGGTGAATAGGCGATTTTTATGACACTCTTCAAAACGTGGAAGTTTCGAAGACAAACGATAGAAATAAACCTATTACCATGCAGCGGAAGGTAGACTACACTAGGCAAACCATAGTCAAGTATTCAATGAAGTGAAAGCACATTGACTAATAGCAGCTAGGTAGTAAGGATCAGGTAGCAAGATATTATGAAGCCAATCAGAACAAGCAGTCACTCAGTGAAGACAAAAGATAGTGCAATCATACAATGACTTCACAAGGACCAACAGTAAGTAAAGGGAAGGGAAGGATGAAACCAGTGACTCGTTGAAGACAATGATTTGTTGGACCAGTTCCAATTGTTGTGACAATTGTACGTCTGGTTAGGGCGGCTAGGTATTTAAACCTGAGGACACACAGTCCCGGACACCCAGTCCTGAACACGCAGCTTAGGACACCCAGTCCTCACCGTATTCCCCTTGAGCTAAGGTCACACAGACCTCGCCCAATCACTCTGGTAAGTCTTCAAGGTAGACTCCCAAACCTTCATAGACTTCGTTCATCGGCGATCCACAATGACTCTTGGATGCTCAGAACGCGATGCCTAACTGGCTGGAGGATTCACAGTCCTCAAGTGTAATAAGTCTTCAGATCACACAGATAGGAAGACTTAAGTGATGCCTAACACTCTTTGGCTCTGGGTGGTTAGGGCTTTATCCTCGCAAGGAATTCTCTCTCAAAGGCTTCGAGGTGGGTTGCTCTCAAACGACAAAAGCCGTACTCTAACTCTGAGCAGCCAACCGTTTATGGTTGTAGGGGGTGGGCTATTTATAGCCACTAGGCAACCCGACCTGATTTGTCCGAAATGACCCTGGGTCACTAAGGAACTGACACGTGTTCCAACGGCCAGATTTCAAACACACACGACAACTTTACTTGGGCTACAAGCAAAGCTGACTTGTCCGACTCTGGACAAGATTTGCTCTCATAGTCTCCACTCGAAGACATAGGTTTTGGTTAAGCATCACTTCAGTCATTCTGACTGTTTCTCTTGGACCCCACTTAACAGTACGGTGGTTCCTATGACTCAATAAAGAAGAAAAAGAACTACGAAAGATCTGAGTCTTCGAGCTCCATAGGCTTCATGCGATGTCTTCTCTTGTCATAGTCTTCAATGTGAATATCTTCACATACCACCTTTGACATCAATGTCTTCATACATTTTTAGGGGTCATCTCTGGTAGGAAAACCGAATTAATGAGGGACTTCTACCTGTGTTATCCTGCAATTCTCACAAACACATTAGTCCCTCAACTAGGTTTGTCGTCAATACTCCAAAACCAACTAGGGGTGGCACTAGATGCACTTACAATCTCCCCCTTTTTGGTGATTGATGACAAACTAGTTGAAGTTTTCAACGGGGAATATAATATGTGAAATTGTAAAGGATAAGGAATTGTCTTCATAAGTTGCAAGGGCTCCCCCTGAAGATGTGCATATAAGTAATTTGCTTTTGGAATGCAAATGCACATGGCAGGTTGTACTTGTGGAGATCCTCTTCAACTTATGACGACAATTCATTATGCATGTGAAGGTATGTGAAGATAATGACATGCATAATGGAAAATGGACGTCTGCAAAATGATCTAAGTGTGGTATTTATCATCGCACATGCGGAATTTATCATCACATCACAAAGTAGCAAATAAGTAGCAGACGACCATCGAGTTTAGGTGTTACAACTCAAAGAACCAAATGTATCAAAACGAGAGTTGTAAACACTAGGCAAAATATAAAGCAACCGCCCATGTGGACCCGCTTGAAGACTATCAAACTCATATGCTTCTCCCCCTTTTGTCAGTAAGGACCAAAAAGGTTGAAGACATAGAGCATCTACTCGTTCCCATGAAGAGTAGGTGAAGCAGCAGGGTCGTCGGTGGTGTTCGGCGGTGCAGAAGAACTGGGAGCAGTGTCGAAGCGTGCTAAAGGAGGGGGCGGTGAAGTAGCATCGTCTTCGTCCTCGATCACTCTGGCATTCACAGTTGCCGCAGAGGAAGAGAACTCAGAGTCTTCAAGAGATGGAGTTCGTCGCAGCACTGCCCTTCGAGGAGGTGTGGAGTCAAACTTGAAGCGTTCAGAGAAGCCATCCTCTTGAAGATCATCTTCAGAGCACATAAGCGTTAGCCCTTTCCATGTGCATCGAGAGGTTTCATGGGCAACAAAGGCATTCTTGGTGGCAAGATTGTGAATGCGGTTAACATCCACCAAGAGGCTTTGCATTTGGCGCTTCAGCCAGTCATGATGCCTATCCTATTTCTGATTAAGAGCCACCAGAAGCTCTCGGTCATTGAGAACACGAGATCGCTTCTTGGGTCGTTGGGCAATAGTGCTTTCGGTGGCTTCAGTGAGGGCACGATGAGGTGCACGTGTAGTTCCAGCCAGAGGATAAACACTAGTGACTGCTTCAACTCCTTCAATGTTATGAGAGAAACTTTGATGCTCCGCATTCTGAAGACTAGGAGGCTCCTTGGCAGGCTCAGGATAAATGGCTTCAACGGACATATCCACATCAAGCAGAAAGATCCGATGATTGCGAGCAGATGGCTGATATGAGATAGCGGAGTGGAGTTTAATCAGCCGCATTATCCATGGAGCGTAGAACTTCAAGCCAAAGAGATCAGAGCCTGATGTAGCAAGTTGGTGGATGAAGAAGTCTTGTGCATTGAAGCATTTGCCATGAAGAATATAGAAGACCAAAGTCTTCATTGCACCTTCTAGCTTGGCATGTGGAGAATGTCCTTTGATGGGCCAGAGAGTTCGCCTTATGATGTGATAGATAGCCCTTGGCAGGTACTCAAGGTCTTCAACAAAGAACTCCTTAGGATATGCAGCATCTTGTGGCAAGGGCTTCATCATACTGAGCATCTGACTCATGTTTGGTTCAGGCTTCTGAAAGATGCTCTCCATAGCTTCACTGTGAAGCTGACATCCAGGTTCGTAGAGATCGCCAGGAGTGGGCAGACCAGTGAGCTCAATGATATCAAAGGCTTTGGCTTCGTGATGAACATTTCCTGTCATCCACTCCAGGACCCAAGTCTTCGGATATCTGTTGTACCCACGGATGTGAAGTGTGGCATAGAATTGGAGCAGCAACTCTTCATTCCAGTGCTCTTGGTCGGTGACAAACGGCAACAATCCAACCTCTTTGAAGCAATCCAGAGCTTCTTCCAGACAGGGCAGACCAGCTATTGCTTCGGTGTCAAGACGCTTATGTGGGAAGATGCGACCTTGATTGTACAGAATGCAGGAGTAATAGCTTCGCTACGGATAGCTCCAGAACCGATCAGAAGATATTCTTTCCCTTGAGTAGGGGTTCTTGGAGCTATTGAAGAAAGTGTTGTCTGCTTTGAAGCCGTTGACATTGAAGGATCCAGGTGCTGATGCAGGACCTGGAAACCTGGGCAACCTTGGAATTGGCTTCTGTACCTGAGGCCTATGCTCAACATGATAGTCAAACTGAGGACCAGCAGTAGGCGCAGGAACAGAAGCAGTAGCATCATTGGCTTCGCTGACTTCTGGTTCTTGGGTTGGTGTAGGCTCCACATTTGCTTCAGCCATGACTGCGTCAGTGGCTTCATTGGTGTTGGTGGTGGCAGCCTCAAGATTTTCTACCTCCACTTGATGAGCTGGAGGGTCGGGCACAGACACGTTCTCCGCGAGAACAACTTCATCAGTAGTTTGGGGAGTGGGGACATGTTCTTCTTCTTGGGTGTCATCGGCTGATGCAGCCGGAATGTCTTCAGCAGCTTTAGCTTCAGACTCGGAGACTGGAGGCCTTGGTCCTTTGCGAAGCCTGCGTAACACTGACGACGCTTGTGTAGATGGAGTTGGCTGGGCCTCAAAGTCATCTTCTTCTTGTGCTTGTGGGTGATCAACCCATGTTGTATCCTGAGCAATTGGCGTCAAGGGACGACCAATGCTGATGAGTTCGCTGTGCGTAAGCACAGGCGATGTGTCAGGACCCCGACTCAATGCCACATCGATCTAGCATGTAACACCTCATATCACTTTGCGGCCTCACGCACGGTATCCCCACGGGTGTCGCCTTACCTTTTCCCGGGACCGTTTGCGCCTTTTGGCACATGTATACGATGGTGTCGCTAGCATCCATATGATAAAGAGCCCGGGCTGACATGGCTAGTCGTAAACCCAAAGTGGCACTAACTTACAGGGACAGGCATCCATGACCCAGCATTGAACGTGTCGGTCATCAGCGAGTGAATCTAGGCTGTAGCACTGGGCTAACAGGACTCCGGTGAACCGGGCTGTAGCGGGCTAACAGGACTCCGGTATTCATTGCGTGACATTTCCCCGAAGGGACAGACACAGGATCAAAGAAGGACACATGCCGGCCAGCCTAAGTGTTCCGGAGCAGTAGCAAGCTACCAGGGCTCAGTGGAAGCACTAGGAGACATTTCCCGGTAAGAAAGACTACTAAGGATAAACAACTAGATAGTCAGATCCCACACATAGCAATACACATTACACGTACGCATAACATGCAAGTATGTGTTGTACAACATGGCATCACAGCATAACTCAACAACTCATATAGATAAAGGCTCAGAAGAGCCATCATAGCATTATTACGAACATGGGTCACATGACCCAACATTCAGAGCAATCAAGCAACAAACGGAAGCATTACATGTCTGAGTACAGACATCTATAAATGAAAAAGGCTGAAAGCCTGACTATCTACAACGTCCGATCAAGATCGTAGCTGAGGTACAAGCTACTTGTCGAAGTCCATGAGAACACTAGTAAGACCGAAGTCTCCGCTGCAAAAACATAAATAAAGCAACATGAGTACAAAGGTACTCAGCAAGACTTACATCAGATCCTATCATACATGCATTTGTATCAAGGGGGTAATGTGGGGTTTAGTTGCAGCAAGCCAGCTTTGACTCTGTGGCTATCCTGTTCTACGACTACCAGAACTTCTTGAGGTGATATGGCGCACACGAGTCCACTAATCACCACACAATACACTACTATGGATTCATCCCCGTCTCCCTACGAGAAGGCCATCCATAGCACTCACACTTGTCTTGAGCATTTTATAGTATCCACTTCAAGTTGTCTATGTACCATGTAAGCATCCAAGAAGTCCATAACCGCGGACCCGGCTATTCGAATAGATCATGTTAACCCTGCAGGGGTGTACTTCTTCACACACGCTCTCGCCACTTACCGCCATGTACACGTTATGTATCTCGGCAACCTTCAAGCGGAAGCCTGGCGAAGGTGTCGGCCACGACCTGACTAACCACACAAGACTCTAGCCCAGGTTTATCGCCTATTCGGGTTCCATCCGCAAGGAGATCCGGCCGGGGTGTCGCTCACGGCCCCAAACGATGTGAGCAGGGTTCCCGAGCCCACCATCCGGGTGCCACTCGGTACACCAGGCCACGTGTGCCTAGTCTGTCCCAAGCCCACCCTGCCGGGTGCCACTTGGTAGAAAAATAGCACTACCTACAAACACCAGAAACTAGTTGCGACTCTTGGACAGAGATCAAGTCGGTTAATAAGTCGAGAGGGGCACTTAAGCATTCCAATGTGTGGTAGTATCGAGTCATTGGACAACATACATAGAACTCAGTGCTTAAGGACGGTTCCAGTGAGACAACCCACCATGTACTCCTACATGGCCTCTCACCGCTACCTTTACCAAATCGTGTTCACACACTTCACTCTCAGCATCAGAACATATCGTAACACTCCAATTCATTCCCAATGAACCAGACCTGACACAACTCTAAGCAATAGCAGGCATAGCATGGTAGGAACACAACATGGCTCAATCAACTCCTACACATGCTAGTGGGTTTCAACTATTTACTGTGGCAATGATAGGTCATGCAGAGGAATGGGTTCAACTACCGCAGCACAAAGTAGCAGATGAATCGTTGTTGTCCTAATGCAATAACTGAGAGCAGGAGCGAGAGAGTAGGGTTTTATCGAAATGAACAAGGGGGTTTGCTTGCCTGGTAAATCAACAAGGGAGGCACTGCTTCACGGACAGGTACTCTGGAACGTCTCCGGAGCAAGACCTATCGAGAAGGAACAGTGTCGGCAATCAATAAACAAACATATGCAACAATATGATGCATGAACATGGCATGAAGATGTGATGCTGTTTGGGCTAATGCAACTAGTACTCATTTGGTTTGAAGTCCATTTGAACCATAAGCTCAAATGCACTTCCAAAGTAGGCTCTTATATATGCCATAATGTGTTTTCCCATATTCAGCATGTATAAGTTGGTTTGTCATGCATGAAACTAGTACAGATGGATAGATTACATTTTTCTGATAATTTTTCATACATAAATTATTTTAATGTGAGCTACGGTTGAATTGTTATGAATTTTTGAAGTTTAAATCAATTTCTGGAATTTCCTGAATTATTTTAATTCCAGAAAATATATATTGCGCCAGCATGACGTCAGCAGTCAACTGCGGCTGACTGGGGTCAAACCTGACGTGTGGGGTCCACACGTCAGTGTCATAGTTAGTTAACAGGGGGTTATTTGCTTAATTAAAGGATTAGGGGGGGTCGGGGCCCACTGTCAGCGCTAACTAAACTAATACCTAAACTAAACAGGGGCATGGCCCACGCGTCAGTGACCCTGGGGGGGTCAAACCCCAGGTCAAACAAGTCAAACCCGCCGGCGGTTAGTCGCCGGCGAGGTCCGCGGCATACTTGTGCCCCGGGTTTCCTCTGTGGTGCTCCAAATGGCGCGCGGCTAGGCGCGTTGGAGAGCTAGCTCGATGGCGCGTCGGGCGGTGGCCGTGGCTGGGCCTGGGGTGGCCGGAGTCGACGACGGCGAGCTCGGCTGCGGCCGCCGGAGTTCGGTCGTGCACGAAAACGCGTTTGGAGCTCGAAGACAAGCGAAGCAAAGCGCTAGGGATGCTCTACGGGGCCTTACGAGTGTGTTGGCTCGCCGGGGTGACCAAATGGTCACCGGAGCTGCGTCGACGGCGAGCTCGGCGGCGGCGGAGGTTCGGCCTTGGTGGAGAAAGGGCTACGGCATGCGGGTGACTAAGCGGAGAGGGGGAAACGGTGGCGGAGCTCACCGCAGTTGCAGCGGGCGTCGAAACGGGCTCGGGGACGCACTGGAGACGGTGGGGCGGCGATGGGGATCCACGGCAGCCGGCGATGAAGAAGACGACGGTGTCGGCGATGGGGCGCGTCCCTGGTCACTTGGCTCGTCGAGGATGATGCGGACGACGAGGCGGAGCTTCTAGGCTCGGGCGGAGGGCGAGGGGAGGCCGGTGGCCGCGGCAACAACGAGGGGCGGCGGTGATGGCGCTCGGGTGTGCGAGGGAGAGAGCAGGGGGAGAGGAGGAGGGCGAGGGAGAGTGCGAGAGAGGTCGGGGTGGCTGCATGGCGTCTCCGGGGCATGCAGACGAGGAGGGGAGAGGGCAGGCAGGCAGGGAGGCTGGTGGCGTGGCGCGGCGGAGTGCGCACGCGTTGGGCACGCGCCCACCCCCTGTCGAGGACGAAGACGACAGAGGAGGGGCCCAGTGGGCTGGGCCGGCGCTGGCTGCTGGGCCGGCCAGGCCGCACAGGAGCTGGGCCGCAGGTAAGTTTCTCCTTTTTATTTCTTTTCTAATTTTTCTGACATATGTTTTGATTTAATTAAAATACTAAATCATTTTATCACCTTATGCCAATTTTTGCAGGAGCTAACTATATTATTCCAGAGCTCCTTAATAAATGGCATAGTTTTGGACCATATTTTATATATATAACAATATATATCCAAGGCAAATAATTATCGGATTAATCCAAATGGCCAAAATTAAATATCCATGAGCTCCTAAAATATTGGTTTGATTTTTATCTCTGTCCAATATTTTCAGAGGGCAACATGAACATTTTCTTGGACCCTTTTGGAGCAATTTTTATTTGGGGTTATTTTCAAAAATGATTCTGAGGGTTCCACCAATCCTCATTTCAAATTAAAATGGAATTTAAAAATGATGCACAACTGACTAGCTAGTCTAGGTCATACCAGACTAGGGATGTGACAACTCGCCCCCACTTGAAAGAATCTCATCCCGAGATTCAGGGGTCGACGAAAAGAAAGCGGGGTACTCCAGTCGAAGACGATCTTCTCGCTCCCAAGTAGCTTCTCTCTCGGAATGATGAGACCACTGAACTTTGAGAAACTTGATGTTCTGACGTCGGGTAACACGCTCTGCTTGATCAAGAATGCGAACCGGGTACTCTCGGTAGGTGAGGTTATCTTGGAGATCAAGCGTTTCGTGGTCCACTCCGTGGATAGGATCCGAGAAGCAACGCTTGAGTTGAGAGACGTGGAAGACATCATGAACTCGAGAAAGATGTGGGGGTAGTTCCAATTGGTAGGCAACCTCTCCTCGTTTAGCGAGAATGCGAAAAGGACCAATGTAACGAGGAGCCAACTTGCCCTTGATACCGAAACGATGGGTACCCTTCAAAGGAGTAACCCGAAGGTAAGCCTTGTCGCCAATTCCATAAGTCATATCCTTATGATGACGATCATACTGACTCTTTTAACGAGACTGGGCTGTTTTGAAATTCTCACGAATGATGCGAACTTGCTCTTCTGCCTCCTGGATCATGTCCGGTCCAAAGAATTGTCTTTCACCGGTTTATGACCAGTTCAAAGGTGTTCGACATCTTCGTCCATAGAGAACCTCAAAAGGAGCTTTCTTGAGGCTGGATTGATAGCTATTGTTGTAAGCAAACTCGGCAAAAGGAAGACATTTCTCCCAATCCATACCAAATGAGATAACGCAAGCTCTAAGCATGTCTTCGAGAATTTGGTTGACCCGTTCCACCTGACCACTTGACTGAGGGTGGAAAGCGGTACTGAAGGAAAGATGGGTTCCCATGGCAGTTTGGAAACTCTCCCAGAAATGAGAAGTGAAAAGACTGCCACGGTCTGAATTGATCTCTAGTGGAACACCATGAAGTGACACTATTGGAGAAATGTATAAGTCAGCAAGCTGACTAGCAGTGATACTCTCTCAAACAGGAAGGAAGTGAGCCACTTTGGAAAGACGATCAATGACTACGAAGATAGCGTTATTCCCTCTCTTGGTCCTGGGAAAGCCGGTGATGAAGTCCATACCAACTTTATCCCATTTCCATTCAGGAATAGCTAAAGGATGAAGGGTGCCAGCAGGTCTTTGATGCTCTGCCTTAACGCGACGACAGACGTCACATTTAGCAATGAACTCAGCGATTTCTCTCTTCATCCTAGTCCACCAGAACCTCTGGCGTAGGTCCTGATACATCTTAGTACTACCGGGATGAATCGTGAAAGGAGTTTCATGCGCCTCCTTAAGAATCAATTGTCGCAGATGTTGACTCTTGGGAACCACCAAGCGATTCACAAAGAAGACAACACCTCGATCATCCATAGAGAAACATCCACCAACTCCCTTCTTAATGTTTCTCTTAATGCGGATAACACCCCTATCAAACTTCTGGTCAGAGATGATCTGATCCTCAAGGGTAGGTTTCGCCACCAAGGTAGAAAGGAATCCATGAGGAGCCATGTGAAGGTTAAGCTTACAGAATTCCTCATGGAGAAGTGGTTGGCCTTGCTGCAACATGAGATTGTTGCAATAGGATTTATGGCTTAACGCATCAGCCATGACATTGGCTTTACCTGGGGTGTAGGTAATCCCTAGATCATAATCTGTGATTAACTCCAACCAACGTCTTTGCCTAAGGTTCAGATCCGGTTGGGTGAAGATATACTTGAGACTCTGGTGATCGGTGTAGATCTCGCAACGTTTACCAAGAAGGTAATGTCGCCAGGTCTTGAGTGCATAGACTACGGCTGCAAGCTCTAGATCATGTGTAGGATAATTATCCTCATGTGGATGCAACTGTCGAGATGCATAGGCAATCACATGACGATCCTGCATAAGAATGCAACCTAGTCCCTGTCGTGAGGCGTCACAATAGATAACAAAGTCCTTTGTGAAATCCGGTGGCACAAGTATGGGAGCAGAAGTCAGGCGTCTTTTCAATTCCTGAAAACTGTACTCACACTGTGGGGACCACTCAAACTTTTTATCTTTCTTGAGAAGTTCCGTGAGGGGTTTGGCTACTTTGGAGAAATTTTCAACAAAGCGGCGACAATAGCTGGCTAGACCAAGGAAACTTCTAACTTGTTTAACGGTCTCAGGTGGAGTCCAATCGAGAACGGCCTTGACTCTCTCGGGATTGACAGCAATGCCCTTACCAGAGATTACGTGGCCTAGGTAGGTCACTTCTGGCAACCAAAATTCACACTTGGAGAACTTGGCATAAAGGCGGTGCTCTCTAAGTTTTTCTAAAACAAGTCTAAGATGTTTGGCATGCTCTTCCTCGTTCTTCGAGTAAATAAGAATATCATCGAGGTAAACCACGACGAACTTATCTAAGTACTCCATGAAGATCGAGTTCATCAAGCGGGAGAAAGTAGCTGGAGCATTGGTAGGCCAAAGGACATGACGGCGTACTCGTACTGGCCATAACGAGTGACAAAAGCTGTCTTGGGAATGTCCCCGTTTCTGATCTTGATTTGGTGGTAGCCTAACCTTAAATCCATCTTGGAGAAGACTGAGGATCCAGCGAGCTGATCATACAGATCGTTGATTCTGGGGAGCGGATATTTGTTCTTTATCGTGACCAAATTAACGGGACGATAATCTACAACCATCCGGTCCGTACCATCCTTCTTCTTGACGAAGAGGACGGGGCAAGCCCAAGGAGAAGAACTAGGACGGATGAAACCCTTTTGCAAGGACTCATCAAGTTGTTTCTTAAGCTTGGCTAGTTCTAAGGGTGCCATCTTGTAAGGTCTTCTGGAGATTGGAGCAGTTCCTGGAATAAGATCTATGGCGAACTCTACATCTCTGTCAGGTGGAACACCTGGCAGTTCCTCTGGAAAGACATCCGGAAAGTCACGGACTACCGGGATATCTTCAAGGTCTGGAAGAGGGCTGGCATTAAGAGAATAGAGCTGACGCTTTGCAACTCTAGTGGAGACAGTGACTATCTTGCCAGATGGGTGTGTAAGCTGAACAGATCTGGTGTAACAATCAATCTTGGCATGATGAGCTGTCATCCAGTCCATACCCAAGATGATGTTAATATCTGAGGACTTGAGGGCTACAAGTGATGCAAGGAATACAAGTCTATCAACAAGGATTTCATTACCATAGCTGATTCTGGTGGTCTGCCATCTAGACCCTGGGGTTTGGATTTCAAGCGGAGTTGGCATATCACAAAATGATATGTCGTGCAAACGAGCATAGCCTTCAGAAATGAAGGAGTGAGATGCTCCAGTATCGAATAGAACTGATGCTGGGTGACAATTGACAAGGAGTGTACCAAGAACGACATCCGGATCATCATGAGCGTCTTTAGCTGAGACGTGATGCACACGTCCATGTTCAGTGGGGGCTGACTTGACACTGATCATCTTGCGTGATGGCTTAACACAGCCAACAGTCTTCTCGGGCTGGGGTGGAGCATAACTAGTCTGAGGACAGTCACGTGCGTAGTGTCCTGGCTTCCCGCATGTGAAGCAAGTCCCTGAGGTTGGACGGGGACCCGCACTAACAAGCGGTCTACCAGTAGGCCTGGGTGGAACATATGGCTGAGCTGGGGGAGGCACCACATGGGATGGCCTCGGTGCATATCCGGAAGGAAGAACGGAGTTTGGAACCCAAATCCGGCGCTTTTGAGAACTAGAACCGGAAGAAGATCCCAAATCACGGGCGTGCTTACGAGACTCCTCGTAAGTGAGCTGAGCTGTCTCTGCATTGATGGACTTGTTCACAAGAGCTTGGAATGTATCACAATGATGCAGGTGGAGATCACGACGCAACTTGGGGTTGAGACCCTTCCGGAACCTAGCTTGCTTCTTGGCGTCCGTGGACACTTCTTCTGTGGCATAGCGGGCAAGGTTCTCGAACTCTCTGCTGTAAGCATCAACAACCATCTTACTCTGGGTGAAACTACAGAACTCTTCTCTCTTGCGATCGATGAGGGCTTCAGGAATGTGATGCTCGCGAAAAGCCTCAGTGAAATCTCTCCAGGTAGGATTCTGGCCAGCTGGAAGCATAGCCTCATAGTTCTGCCACCAAAGACTAGCAGGACCTTCCAGGTGGTATGTGGCATAAGTGACCTTGTTATCTTCAGCTACGCTCGCGGAACGCAGCTTATGAGTGATGCTACAGAGCCAGTCATCTGCATCGAGTGGCTCGATGGAATGATGAAAGGTAGGTGGGTGCAAGCGAATGAAATCATGAATGGTCGCAGACTTATCGGACTGATGTGCGGTGTTCTCCTCGATACGTGCCAACAAACGGTTAGACTCACGCTTGTTCCTCTCCATTTCTAACATGAACTCTGTCAACGAAGGCGGGTCGGGAGGATCCTCATTCCTACCATCTTCATGGTTCTGGCTACGAATAATAGAACTTGATGACATCCTGAGAAACAAAACCAGGGACGGAGTCAGCATCAACTATAGACTGTAGAATGTAGGACAAGGAATTAGTATCTCTCGAACTCCTAGGAAAATTCCGGCAGCATAACGGCAGTAAAATGCTCAGAATGAGACATCCTACTAAAAATGGGGTGGTAACATACTCATCAGCATTACTCAAGGTTCTGAGATCATACTAAACAGACTACACCGGAAATACTCGAAACTGGGGTATGACTCTGATCAACCATTCCTATGGGACTACGGAGTAGTAACACGTGATCCTGATAGACGGAAGAGAAAGCCTAGTTCCTTAACCCCGTAGGAAAGATAGGATGACTCAGATCAGAAGGCCATGAGGTATAAGGAGTAAAAAGAGCCTTACGTTCCTTCCCACAATCAATTCCCTTATATAACTAAAGAATTTCTAGACTCAACTTCGACCAGTTTGGCTTGGTAATCCTACAGGCAGTCAGGCTCTGATACCAACGCTGTCAGGACCCCGACTCAATGCCACATCGATCTAGCATGTAACACCTCATATCACTTTGCGGCCTCACGCACGGTATCCCCACGGGTGTCGCCTTACCTTTGCCCGGGACCGTTTGCGCCTTTTGGCACACGTATACGATGGTGTCGCTAGCATCCATATGATAAAGAGCCCGGGCTGACATGGCTAGTCGTAAACCCAAAGTGGCACTAACTTACAGGGACAGGCATCCATGACCCAGCATCGAACGTGTCGGTCATCAGCGAGTGAATCCAGGCTGTAGCACTGGGCTAACAGGACTCCGGTGAACCGGGCTGTAGCGGGCTAACAGGACTCCGATATTCATCGCGTGACATTTCCTCGAAGGGACAGACACAGGATCGAAGAAGGACACATGCCGGCCAGCCTAAGTGTTCCGGAGCAGTACCAAGCTACCAGGGCTCAGTGGAAGCACTAGGAGACATTTCCCGGTAAGAAAGACTACTAAGGATAAACAACTAGATAGTCAGATCCCACACATAGCAATACACATTACACGTACGCATAACATGCAAGTATGTGTTGTACAACATGGCATCACAGCATAACTCAACAACTCATATAGATAAAGGCTCAGAAGAGCCATCATAGCATTATTACAAACAGGGGTCACATGACCCAACATTCAGAGCAATCAAGCAACAAACGGAAGCATTACATGTCTGAGTACAGACATCTATAAATGAAAAAGGTTGCAAGACTGACTATCTACAACGTCCGATCAAGATCGTAGCTGAGGTACAAGCTACTTGTCGAAGTCCATGAGAACACTAGTAAGACCGAAGTCTCCGCTGCAAAAACATAAATAAAGCAACATGAGTACAAAGGTACTCAGCAAGACTTACATCAGATCCTATCATACATGCATTTGTATCAAGGGGGTAATGTGGGGTTTAGTTGCAGCAAGCCAGCTTTGACTCTGTGGCTATCCTGTTCTACGACTACCAGAACTTCTTGAGGTGATATGGCGCACACGAGTCCACTAATCACCACACAATACACTACTATGGATTCATCCCCGTCTCCCTACGAGAAGGCCATCCATAGCACTCACACTTGTCTTGAGCATT
This sequence comes from Triticum aestivum, assembly GCF_018294505.1. Lineage (NCBI taxonomy): Eukaryota > Viridiplantae > Streptophyta > Magnoliopsida > Poales > Poaceae > Triticum > Triticum aestivum. Next base: position 239,155,926 of record NC_057794.1, on the reverse strand, counting down.
TTATAGTATCCACTTCAAGTTGTCTATGTACCATGTAAGCATCCAAGAAGTCCATAACCGCGGACCCGGCTATTCGAATAGATCATGTTAACCCTGCAGGGGTGTACTTCTTCACACACGCTCTCGCCACTTACCGCCATGTACACGTTATGTATCTCGGCAACCTTCAAGCGGAAGCCTGGCGAAGGTGTCGGCCACGACCTGACTAACCACACAAGACTCTAGCCCAGGTTTATCGCCTATTCGGGTTCCATCCGCAAGGAGATCCGGCCGGGGTGTCGCTCACGGCCCCAAACGATGTGAGCAGGGTTCCCGAGCCCACCATCCGGGTGCCACTCGGTACACCAGGCCACGTGTGCCTAGTCTGTCCCAAGCCCACCCTGCCGGGTGCCACTTGGTAGAAAAATAGCACTACCTACAAACACCAGAAACTAGTTGCGACTCTTGGACAGAGATCAAGTCGGTTAATAAGTCGAGAGGGGCACTTAAGCATTCCAATGTGTGGTAGTATCGAGTCATTGGACAACATACATAGAACTCAGTGCTTAAGGACGGTTCCAGTGAGACAACCCACCATGTACTCCTACATGGCCTCTCACCGCTACCTTTACCAAATCGTGTTCACACACTTCACTCTCAGCATCAGAACATATCGAACACTCCAATTCATTTCCAATGAACCAGACCTGACACAACTCTAAGCAATAGCAGGCATTGCATGGTAGGAACACAACATGGCTCAATCAACTCCTACACATGCTAGTGGGTTTCAACTATTTACTGTGGCAATGATAGGTCATGCAGAGGAATGGGTTCAACTACCGCAGCACAAAGTAGCAGATGAATCGTTGTTGTCCTAATGCAATAACTGAGAGCAGGAGCGAGAGAGTAGGGTTTTATCGAAATGAACAAGGGGGTTTGCTTGCCTGGTAAATCAACAAGGGAGGCACTGCTTCACGGACAGGTACTCTGGAACGTCTCCGGAGCAAGACCTATCGAGAAGGAACAGTGTCGGCAATCAATAAACAAACATATGCAACAATATGATGCATGAACATGGCATGAAGATGTGATGCTGTTTGGGCTAATGCAACTAGTACTCATTTGGTTTGAAGTCCATTTGAACCATAAGCTCAAATGCACTTCCAAAGTAGGCTCTTATATATGCCATAATGTGTTTTCCCATATTCAGCATGTATAAGTTGGTTTTTCATGCATGAAACTAGTACAGATGGATAGATTACATTTTTCTGATAATTTTTCATATATAAATTATTTTAATCTGAGCTACGGTTGAATTGTTATGAATTTTTGAAGTTTAAATCAATTTCTGGAATTTCCTGAATTATTTTAATTCCAGAAAATATATATTGCACCGGCATGACGTCAGCACGACGTCAGCAGTCAACTGCAGCTGACTGGGGTCAAACCTGATGTGTGGGGTCCACACGTCAGTGTCATAGTTAGTTAACAGTGGGTTATTTGCTTAATTAAAGGATTAGGGGGGGTCGGGGCCCACTGTCAGTGAGACAACTAATTATCTGAGTTACTTAGCGCTAACTAAACTAATACCTAAACTAAACAGGGGCATGGCCCACGTGTCAGTGACCCTGGGGGGGTCAAACCCCAGGTCAAACAAGTCAAACCCGCCGGCGGTTAGTCGCCGGCGAGGTCCGCGGCGTACTTGTGCCCCGGGTTTCCTCTGTGGTGCTCCAAATGGCGCGCGGCTAGGCGCGTTGGAGAGCTAGCTCGATGGCGTGTCGGGCGGTGGCCGTGGCTGGGCCTGGGGTGGCCGGAGTCGACGGCGGCGAGCTCGGCTGCGGCCGCCGGAGTTCGGTCGTGCACGAAAACGCGTTTGGAGCTCGAAGACGAGCGAAGCAAAGCGCTAGGGATGCTCTACGGGGCCTTACGAGTGTGTTGGACTCGCCGGGGTGACCAAATGGTCACCGGAGCTGCGTCGACGGCGAGCTCGGCGGCGGCGGAGGTTCGGCCATGGTGGAGAAAGGGCTATGGCGTGCGGGTGACCAAGCGGAGAGGGGGAAACGGTGGCGGAGCTCACCGCGGTTGCAGCGGGCGTCGAAGCGGGCTCGGGGACGCACTAGAGACGGCGGGGCGGCGATGGGGATCCACGACGGCCGGTGATGAAGAAGACGACGGTGTCGGTGATTGGGCGCGTCCCTGGTCACTTGGCTCGTCGAGGATGATGCGGACGACGAGGTGGAGCTTCTAGGCTCGGGCGGAGGGCGAGGGGAGGCCGGTGGCCGCGGCAACGGTGAGCGGCGGCGGTGATGGCGCTCGGGTGTGCGAGGGAGAGAGCAGGGGAGAGGAGGAGGGCGAGGGAGAGTGCGAGAGAGGTCGGGGTGGCTGCATGGCGTCTCCGGGGCATCCAGACGAGGAGGGGAGAGGGCAGGCAGGCAGGGAGGCTGGTGGCGTGGCGCGGCGGAGCGCGCGCGCGTCGGGCACGCGCCCACCCCCTGTCGAGGACGAAGACGACAGAGGAGGGGGCCAGTGGGCTGGGCCGGCACTGGCTGCTGGGCCGGCCGGGCCGCACAGGAGCTGGGCCGCAGGTAAGTTTCTCCTTTTTATTTCTTTTCTAATTTTTCTGACATATGTTTTGATTTAATTAAAATACTAAATCATTTTATCACCTTATGCCAATTTTTGCAGGAGCTAACTATATTATTCCAGAGCTCCTTAATAAATGGCATAGTTTTTGGACCATATTTTATATATATAACAATATATATCCAAGGCAAATAATTATCGGATTAATCCAAATGGCCAAAATTAAATATCCATGAGCTCCTAAAATATTGGTTTGATTTTTATCTCTGTCCAATATTTTCAGAGGGCAACATGAACATTTTCTTGGACCCTTTTGGAGCAATTTTTATTTGGGGTTATTTTCAAAAATGATTCTGAGGGTTCCACCAATCCTCATTTCAAATTAAAATGGAATTTAAAAATGATGCAAAACCGACTAGCTAGTCTAGGTCATACCAGACTAGGGATGTGACACGATGATACCTATTGGTGCTCGATATGAGGAAGGACTACATTATCTTCAACATTGTCATGGTGACCAATGTCTTCAGTAGTGGTAGGATCAGCTGCTGGAAAGTCTTCAGTTGTGTGAGGCTCTGTGAAAGCAGGCTCATGGACAGTCAGTTGGCGCTCTTGAAGTTCAGTGGCAGGGCGAACCATGGAGATGGGTTCAACAATTAAGGGCTCTATGGGAGCAGCCCGTTCCTTCTTGGTCTTCCGCTTCTTCTTGGAGGGAGCAACATCAGAGGCTTCATAATGTTTCCTCTTTCTGGCTTCAGCCTCAGCAGTCCTCGTCTTCTTCAGTTCTGAAGCGGTTGACCTGGCCTTTGGCTTCGAGCTAGTCATGCTAGTTGGGAAGACAATGGGATCCGCTTCCTGCCTTTGTGCGTTGGGTTCAACCATAGTGGGCTTCTTCTTCTGCTTAGCAGCCATCCTAGGATCAATGCCAGGGTGCCCAAGGGCCTTGCGTTTCTCAGCCTCATTGTAGGCTTGCACACACTTGTCAGCCAAGCTCTTCATGCGCTCACGAGAACCCTGAGCTTCTGCACGTTTCTTGAGAAAGGCTTCTTTGAGCTCGTGCAGCATAATCTTGAAGTTTTTCACCTCTTGCACGCTGAGCTTGGCCATATGCTTCTTGAACTGAGCTTTCTCAAAGTCAATCTTTTGCTTCAGTTCAACGATGCGCTAAGCTAGAGCTAGCTCTGAAGCAATGGCACCATGGAAGGCGACACTGAGGCCAATTGGAAGTTGCAGATCTTCGAACCTGAGGTTGGGCGTGTCAAACCACTCATCAATGAAGTTGTGGATGATTGCCACGTCAAAGAGAGGCAGGTCATTGAAGATTTCTGCTTCTTCTTTGCTCTTGATCAGTTGCTCAAGAGCGTCATCTGCAAGATCTTCATCACTGGACAGATCAATGGCATCGTTGCGCAGAATAGCAGAAGTAGTCAGTTCTTGGCCGGTGTGTGGCAGAGGCATCTTGACTTTTTGGGGCTTGGAGATGCGTGACAAATCTTCAGACTGCACACTGTCTTCAGGAGGTGCAGTAGCCAGTGGCTTCGCCCGTGAGATTTTTGGTGCAGAGGCAGGCTTTGAAGCTTTAGGCCGCTTCAACTTCTTTGGCTTCGGCGCTGCAGGCGCTTCATCTGATTCAGCTTCATCTGCAGGCTCATTCACGGCTGTCCCTTGAACCATGATATGAGTGATGAGACCTTCCAAGTTGTAGAAGGGCCCAAGAAGATTGGGTTCAGCTTCGCGAGTTCCATCGGCACGGGGAGCAGAGGGACCAGGGTTGAAGTCTAATCCCAAAGACTTCTTGTTCTACTTCGCTGAGTTCTTGGCAAACTGGAAGTTGTGCTTGAACAGATTGTCGTCACGACACCATAGTAGTGACGATGGGTGTGCATCTGCAGGCTGTGGCCCACAGACTATGCGGGGATAGAAGCCTTGTTCAATGGCTTCTTCTCTGGACCTGGGTTGAAGATTCTTGTATAGGATGTCTCCCCATGGTCGCTTGATGGCATTTTTCTCAGCATATTCCTGGGTCACAAACCGGTATTTGAACCATTGTTCTACCCAATATCTTTGAATCCATTGGATTCGGGTCCTGCGCTGATTGTAATCCTCTTCAGGATATGTCTTGTAAAGCTCTGAGAGGTCATCAGGCAAATCTCTTGATGTTCCCCCACGACGCTGTCTGCCACCCTTCCTTACTGATTTCTCTGCAGCCATGAACTTCAAACTGAATGGCTTCAACACGTTCAAATGCTTCAAAGGCTTTCGCTTGCTGGACAAACAGGAACTGGCTTCGGGAGAATTTATATGATACTGTAAGAATTCTGCAAATGAATGCAGACTATGAGAACCAAGGGATTCTCCCACGGACATGTACCTGTGACAGCATTAAGGTGCGAGGGAAGGGGAAGAGGTCATATGCATTCTGAGAAGATTTTGAAGATAAATCAGTTTAGAAGACATTGACCTCATCGTGCGAAGACATTCACTCATAGATACGGAGTTGGTTCCAGATTTGTACGAATCCACGGATCAGTACAAGTGAGGAATCTAACTACTTTGTGAAGCATAAGTGAATATACTAGGCATATTATGAGATGCAGTATGAAGTGGATCCAACATGTGTGAACAAAAACCACTTGTGGTAGAAAGTGACGAATCTGTAGGATCAAAGGGGCAGTAAAAAGGAGGTTTTTATTTACCACACAAGGAACTGCTAGACGGAGTGGAAGATGAGGCCGAGCAGTTCGATCGTCCATGCCCTAACTTGGCGGTGGAGGACACCTACGGCGACGGCGGAGAAGACGATGTGCGCGGTCGGCGTGAAGACGGCGTCGGAGAGGTTGCGGCAGCTAAGCGCTTCATCGCCGGCGTCGTCGAGGGCTAGCGGTGGCGCTAGGGTTCGTGCGAGAGTGGAAGAAGAGATAAGGACTTTGGTGTGGCATGTATTTATAGGGACAGGGGCGGCTCGGTGTTATTACACAGGTGCCCCTGGCGATTCACATCTGAGGAACACGTGGCCATCATGCTGCATATCGGAGGTTGTTCCACGTCCCACGCACGCCTGGATTGTCGGGTGGTCGTTCCCACTTCTCCGGGTTTCAGGTGAAGGAATTAGCATTGAAAGCGGACTTAATGTTTGTCTCTGTATCTTCTGCTGACAAGGACGCAGAGAAGACATTTGACAGTTTCAAAAGAATGCATATGATTTGGAGAGATAGAGTTTGAGATAGAAAGCATAGAGAGGTTAGGGTCCGATCACATTCACTTAGTTCAAAAGATTCAACAAGAAGACATAGCTATAAGTGAATGCTGTAGAGGATAGAACACTAGTATATATATATAATCAACATAGTGAAGATAATCATGAAGACATGTTGAGATTGAAGCCAGACCAAATGTGAAGACATAGAAAATGTAACGCCATGAGTGAAACACTTCAAACAGAACATTTGGTGGTGGCGTTACCCACCGTATAGGAAGTATTAGACCCAGACACGGCGCACAATTATCGTGGCATTCCGAAGTCAAATTCCTCATTAATGTATTCACACTTAGAATGCATGTCTTCATTGATTGAAGATATACTTTACTTCGTGTGTTGCACATCTAAGTCATCAATATGCATAAGTGTTAGGATGTGTGCCTGATCACAGGACATTTGAGGATTCCAAGATATTTAGCTCACACCGTAACTTGCAAAATCTCTTCTCATCCAAGGGCTTGGTGAAGATATCTGCCAATTGCTCTTCAGTGTTGACGTGTATGATATCAATATCTTCCTTCACAACATGATCTCTGAGAAAGTGATGACGAATCTCAATGTGCTTTGTCTTCGAGTGCTGAACTGGGTTGTTGGCAATCTTGATGGCGCTTTCATTGTCGCAGTAGAGTGGCACTTGCTTCAGATGAATGCCATAGTCTTTGAGTGTTTGCTTCATCCACAGAAGCTGAGCGCAGCAAGATCCAACAGCAATGTATTCAGATTCAGCAGTGGAGAGAGATACACAGTTCTGCTTCTTTGAAGACCAACATACAAGTGATCGTCCCAGAAAATGACATGTGCCTGATGTAGACTTGCGATCCACCTTGTCACCAGCATAATCAGCATCTGAGAATCCAACCAGATCAAACTCTGAGCCCTTTGGATACCATAATCCTAGAGTTGGGGTGTAAGCCAAATATCGAAGAATTCGCTTCACAGCTAAGTGATGCGATTCCTTTGGTGCCGCTTGGAATCGAGCACACATGCAAACACTAAGCATAATATCTGGCCTAGATGCACATAGATAAAGTAAAGAACCAATCATGGAGCGGTATACCTTTTGATCGAACTCTTTACCATTGTCGTCAGGACACAGATGATGTTTGGCTGGCATTGGCGTCGTGAAGCCTTTGCAGTCTTGCATACCGAACTTCTTCAGGCAATCTTTGAGATACTTCTCTTGAGATATAAAGATGCCATTGCATTGCTTTCGTATTTGAAGACCAAGGAAGAACTTCAGCTCTCCCATCATGGACATCTGGTATTGCTCTTGCATCATATATCCAAACTCTTCACTGTATTTCTGATTGGTGCAGCCGAAGATAATGTCATCCACATATATTTGGCACACAAACAGTTCACCATCATATGTCTTCGTGAAGAGAGTGGGGTCGAGGGAACCAGGTGTGAAGCCTTTGCTCTTCAGGAAGTATTTGAGTGTGTCATACCAAGCCCGAGGGGCTTGTTTGAGGCCATACAGTGCCTTGTTGAGCTTGTATACCATGTCAGGATGTTTTGGATCTTCAAAGCCAGGCGGTTGTGCAACATACACTTCTTCTTCAATCTTGCCATTGAGAAAGGCGCTCTTCACATCCATTTGATATAGAAGTATGTTATGATGATTTGCATAGGCCAGCAGTATGCGTATGGCTTCAAGTCGAGCCACAGGAGCAAATGTTTCATCGAAGTCAATCCCTTCCACTTGAGTATATCCTTGAGCAACGAGACGAGCTTTGTTTCTGACAACTTGACCATGCTCATCTTGCTTGTTGCGGTATATCCATTTGGTGCCTATTATATTGTGCTTCCGAGGATCAGGACGCTTAACCAGTTCCCATACATTATTCAGCTCAAACTGTTGAAGCTCTTCTTGCATAGCTTGAATCCATTCAGGTTCCATGAAGGCTTCTTCAACTTTCTTGGGTTCTGTTATTGAGACGAATGCGAAGTGCCCACAGAAATTTGCTAGCTGTGTTGCCCTTGAACGAGTGAGCGGACTGGGTGCATTGATGCTATCAATTATTCTCTCAATCTGCACTTCATTGGCAACACGAGGATGTACAGGGCGAAGATTTTGCTCTTGCTGATCATTGTCATTGTTAGAGGGATTGTCTTCAGGCTGAGCATTGTCTTCAGGTTGATCAGGTGCGGAGATGATAAGTTCCTCTTCAGGTTGAGCTTCAGAGGGTATGATTTCTCCAGTTCCCATAAGTTTGATTGATTCACTGGATGGAACTTCATCTAGCACATTTGGCAGGTGCTCTCTTTGTGAACCGTTAGTCTCATCGAACCGCACATCCACTGTTTCAACCACTTTATAATGAAAGAGATTGAAGACTCTGTAGGAGTGCGAATCCTTTCCATATCCAAGCATAAAACCCTCATGTGCTTTTGGTGCAAATTTTGAAGTGTGATGTGGATCCTTGATCCAGCACCTGGCGCCAAATACTCTGAAGTAACTGACATTTGGCTTCTTGCCAGTAAGGAGCTCATAAGATGTCTTGTTCAGAAGCTTGTGAAGATAAACACGATTGATTGTATGGCATGCAGTATCAATGGCTTCAGGCCAGAATTTTCTTGGAGTCTTGTATTCATCAAGCATCGTTCGGGCCATCTCAATGAGTGTTCTGTTCTTGCGTTCGACGACGCCATTCTGCTGTGGCGTGTACGGAGCTGAGAATTCATGTGTGATGCCCAAAGTATCAAGATATGTATCAAGGCCAGTGTTCTTGAATTCAGTGCCATTGTCACTTCTGATGTGCTTTATCTTGGCGCCATAGTTGTTCATTGCTCGATTGGCGAAGCGTCTGAAGACATCCTGCACTTCAGTCTTGTAGAGGATTATGTGCACCCAAGTATATCTAGAATAATCATCAACAATGACAAAGCCATAGAGACAAGCAGTAGTAGTAAGAGTTGAGTAATGAGTGGGACCGAAAAGATCCATGTGGAGCAGTTCGAAGGGTCGAGTTGTTGTCATGATTGTCTTCGAGGGATGCTTTGGCCCTCGTCATCTTTCCTGCTTCACAGGCACCGCATAAGTGATCTTTCTTGAACTTGACGCCCTCGATGCCTATGACATGCTTCTTCTTTGCAAGGGTGTGGAGGTTCCTCATGCCAGCATGCCCTAGCCTCCGATGCCAGAGCCAGCATTCTGAAGCTTTTGCCAGAAGACATACGGCAAGTTGTGGTCCTGCTGAGAAATCTACCACGTACAAATCATCTTTCCTATACCCTTCAAACACTAGAGACTTGTCAGATTCCATTAGAACAAGGCAACGATATTTTCCAAACATCACGATCATGTTTAAATCGCAAAGCATTGAGACAGACATTAAGTTGAAGCCAAGGGATTCAACAAGCATGACTTTATCCATGTGTTGATCCTTTGAGATTGCAACTCTACCTAGACCCAATACCTTACTTTTACCAGTGTCAGCAAATGTGATGTGACTCTTGTCGGATGGACGTAAGGTTGAGTCCATAAGAAGGCTTCTCTTGCCAGTCATGTGATTGGTACACCCACTATCAATAATCCATTCTGAAGCCGCTGGTGTCGTACCCTACAGTGCAGTTAGGGGGATAGGCTTCACGAAGAGAATTGTGAAGCAAAAACATTTGACGAACCAGTGGGTTATGAAAGCTTAGATCGAGATTTGGACTGATAGGGCGAGTAGCAAGCGATTCAGGAACGAAGTACATAATAAGACCATTTGGGCATTTGATCTTGCGCCCTACAAGATGTTTAAGGTCCCCAGCAATAGCGTCAGACGATTTTGGTTTTCTGCTGGAGACCCTTCCCTGCAAAAGAGAGTTAAGCTTTCTTAGCCACCCACATCTTCAAGGGTGGCTTCGAAGCAATGAGTCTAAGTGCAGCATCTGAGAACTTTGGCTTTGCAGCCCTAGCGAAAAGTCTTGCAGGAGGACAATAGTATTCATAAGAATAAGCAGAATAGTTCTTGGTCTTATGAACATGGCGGTTTGATGAACCACACTCATATTCATAGGCCTGAGTATGGCTTCCCTGCAAAACATTTGCGTTAGTTTGACTCCGGTGAGTCCTCTGTCTGTATGAAGCCTTTGGACCGTATGAAGCCTGTGGTCTGGGGTTTGTCTTCTTCACCTGTGGTGTCATGATGACATTCACAGGAAGATTCTCCAAACACTTTTTGGGCACCCAGATCTTCTTCATAGACGATCCATTCCTGCAGTTAGTACCAATATACCTGGCAAACACTTTACCATTCTGATTCTTAAATAGTTTATAGTTTGCATCAAAGGATTCATCAATGACAATGGGGTTAGCACAAGTGAAGCCAGATAGAGTGGATGGATCTGCTGAAGGTTCCTTTGCAGCAACCCATGTGGTTTTGGGGTACTGCTCAGGTTTCCAGTAAGAGCCATCAACATTCATTTTCCTTACGAACCCAACACCCTCTTTCCTAGGGTTTCGGTTCAGGATCTGCCTTTTGAGGACATCACATAGTGTCTGATGCCCTTTGAGACTTTTGTACATCCCTGTTTCAAGCAATGTCTTCAACCTAGCATTCTCATCAGCAATAGCAGTGGTATCCTCAGCAGAGGGGTTAGTTCCCACATCAACAGTTGAAGATATTGCAACAGTAGCAGCAGTAGAACATTCAGCAACAGAAGTAGCATTATCACGCTCAATGCATTTAAGACATGGTGGTTCAAATCCTTCCTGAGCTGAACTGATCTGTTCGGCATGAAGCGACTCGTTTTATTTTTGAAGATCTTCATGAGCCGCTCTCAATTTCTCAAGATCTTGCTTCCTTTGAAGATAATCATAGGAAAGCCTTTCATGAGCTGTTGAGAGCATTTCATGATGACTTTCAAGTTCCTCATACTTAACGTGAAGATTTTTTATGTCTTAAATTAAGGACCGAGATCGAGTCATTTCAGCGTCTAACAGATCATCGCTTTTGTCTAACAGTTTTTGAATGTGTTCCATGATTTTCTGTTGTTCAGTTGCAATTTTAGCGAGTGTTTTGTAGCTGGGTTTGGAACCACAATCAGAGTCATCGTCACTGGATGTTTGATAGTGAGTAGTGCGTGTGTTTACCTTGGCACCGCGTGCCATGAAGCAGTAGGTAGGAGCGGAGTAGTCCTTGTCATTTGCATCGGTGTTGGTGATGGAGTCATTGTCTTCAGTGTTGAAGATGGACTTGGCAACGTATGCTGTAGCCAGACTCGCAACACCAGAATCGGACTCCTCCTCGGACTCCACCTCCGCCTTCTCAAAAGCGGACTCCTCCTCTGAATCCATTTCCTTGCCAACAAACGCACGTGCCTTGCCAGATGAGATCTTCTTGTGTGATGAAGACTTTGAGGAGGACTTGTAAGAAGACTTTGAGTATTTCTTATTTTTCTTGTCATCAGAATCATACTCCTTGCTCTTCTTTTTCTTCTTGTTCTCAATGTCCCACTGCGGACACTCAGAGATGTAGTGGCCAGGTTTCTTGCACTTGTGGCATGTTTTCTTCTTGTAGTCATGAGCAGAAGCTTCATCATTCCTTGAGCTTGATCGTGAAGACTTTCTGAAGCCTTTCTTCTTGGTGAATTTTTGGAACTTCTTCACAAGCATAGCAAGCTCCTTTCCAATGTCTTCAGGATCATCAGAACTGCTGTCAGATTCTTCTTCAGATGAGGAGACATGTTTTGCCTTCAAGGCACGAGTTTGCCCATAGTTGGGACTGTAGATATCTCTTTTCTCAGAAAGCTAAAACTCATGTGTGTTGAGCCTCTCAAGTATGTCAGATGGATCGAGTGTCTTGAAATCAGGACGTTCTTGAATCATCAGGGCTAGGGTGTCAAACGAACTGTCAAGTGATCTCAGGAGTGTCTTGACAACTTCATGCTTGGTGATCTCAGTAGCGCCGAGGGCTTGAAGCTCATTTGTGATGTCAGTGAGTTGATCAAACGTGAGCTGGACATTCTCATTGTCATTTCTCTTGAAGCGGTTGAAGAGGTTGCGAAGGACACTGATTCTCTGATCTCTCTGGGTTGAGACGCCTTCGTTGACCTTGGAGAGCCAGCCCCAGACTAGCTTAGATGTTTCCAAAGCACTCACACGGCCATACTGTCCTTTGGTCAGATGACCACAGATGATATTCTTGGCAGTAGAGTCCAGTTGAACGAACTTCTTGACGTCAGCAGCAGTGACACCTTCTCCAGCCTTGGGAACGCCGTTCTTGACGACATACCATAGGTCGACGTCAATGGCTTCAAGATGCATGCGCATCTTATTCTTCCAGTAGGGATATTCAGTTCCATCGAAGACGGGGCACGCAGCGGAGACTTTAATTATCCCTGCAGTTGACATAGCTAAAACTCCAAGTGGTTAAACCGAATCACATAGAACAAGGGAGTACCTTGCTCTGATACCAATTGAAAGTGCGTTATATCGACTAGAGGGGGGGTGAATAGGCGATTTTTATGACAATCTTCAAAACGTGGAAGTTTCAAAGACAAACGATAGAAATAAACCTATTACCATGCAGCGGAAGGTAGACTACACTAGGCAAACCATAGTCAAGTATTCAATGAAGTGAAAGCACAATGACTAATAGCAGCTAGGTAGTAAGGATCAGGTAGGAAGATATTATGAAGCCAATCAGAACAAGCAGTCACTCAGTGAAGACAAAAGATAGTGCAATCATACAATGACTTCACAAGGACCAACAGTAAGTAAAGGAAAGGGAAGGATGAAACCAGTGACTCGTTGAAGACAATGATTTGTTGGACCAGTTCCAGTTGTTGTGACAACTGTACGTCTGGTTAGGGCGGCTAGGTATTTAAACCTGAGGACACACAGTCCCGGACACCCAGTCCTGAACACGCAGCTCAGGACACCCAGTCCTCACCGTATTCCCCTTGAGCTAAGGTCACACAGACCTCGCCCAATCACTCTGGTAAGTCTTCAAGGTAGACTCCCAAACCTTCACAGACTTCATTCACCGGCGATCCACAATGACTCTTGGATGCTCAGAACGCGACGCCTAACCGGCTGGAGGATTCACAGTCCTCAAGTGTAATAAGTCTTCAGATCACACAGACAGGAAGACTTAAGTGATGCCTAACACTCTTTGGCTCTGGGTGGTTAGGGCTTTATCCTCGCAAGGAATTCTCTCTCAAAGGCTTCGAGGTGGGTTGCTCTCAAACGACAAAAGCCGTACTCTAACTCTGAGCAGCCAACCGTTTATGGTTGTAGGGGGTGGGCTATTTATAGCCACTAGGCAACCCGACCTGATTTGTCCGAAATGACCCTGGGTCACTAAGGAACTGACACGTGTTCCAACGGTCAGATTTCAAACACACACGACAACTTTACTTGGGCTACAAGCAAAGCTGACTTGTCCGACTCTGGACAAGATTTGCTCTCATAGTCTTCACTCGAAGACATAGGTTTTGGTTAAGCATCACTTCAATCATTCTGACTGTTTCTCTTGGACCCCACTTAACAGTACGGTGGTTCCTACGACTCAATAAAGAAGAAAAAGAACTACGAAAGATCTGAGTCTTCAAGCTCCATAGGCTTCATGCGATGTCTTCTCTTGTCATAGTCTTCAATGTGAATATCTTCACATACCACCTTTGACATCAATGTCTTCATACATTTTAGGGGTCATCTCTGGTAGGAAAACCGAATCAATGAGGGACTTCTACCTATGTTATCCTACAATTCTCACAAACACATTAGTCCCTCAACTAGGTTTGTCGTCAATACTCCAAAACCAACTAGGGGTGGCACTAGATGCACTTACAAGAACCCTTTCTTTGACTGATCCATTTTGAACTCCTTCAAAATCTTGTCAAGGTATGTGCTTTTGTGAAAGTCCTACCAAGCGTCTTGATTTATCTCTATAGTTCTTGTTGCTCAATTGAAAGTGCAACTATCCCTAGGTGGTTTTGGTAATTCCTAACAACATATAGCTCATTGAGCTAATGCTATTCCAAGATTAATATTTCAGGAAAAGCTCAATGAATGGCATGGCATGGATGAGGAAAGTGGACCCCTCAAAATACTAAGGACAAAAAGATTGGCTCAAGCTCAAAGCTCAAGATTCTACATTTTATATTTTAGTGATCCAAGATCACACTGAGTCTATAGGAAAAGCCAATACTATCAAGGAGGGATGAGGTGTTGCTTGATGAGGTTCTTGCTTCATAGTGATTAGTGATATGCTCCAAAACCCTCAACTACCTTCCCACATCCACATATGACCTAAACCAAAAGTCAAACTTGGCCCCACCGATTCTTTCTATCCGGCACCACCGAGTTTAGATGTCATAGCCACTGCCACAAACCCTAGGCAAATCGGTCTCACCAATAGGGATCTCAGTCACACCGAGATGGGGTTGTAATCTCTCTGTTTCCCATCGTAACGTTTCGGTCCTACCGAGATGAGAGATCGGTCCCACCGAGATTGCAATGTAAACTCTTTGTTTCCCTTTTGTAACATTTCGGTCCCACCGAAATGAGCGATCGGTCCCACCGAGTTTACCTGACCAACTCTCTGGTTAGCTAATTACCAAAATCGGTCCCACCGAGTTTGTGTAATCGGTCATACTGAGATTACGTTATGCCCTAACCCTAACCATATCGGTCCTACCGAGTTGCATCTCAGTCCCATCGAAAATCCTAACGGTCACTAGGTTTGCTAAATCAGCCCGACCGAGTTTCTCAATTCAGTCTCACCGAGATTGGTAAATTATGTGTAACGGTTAGTTTTTGTGTGGAGGCTATATATACCCCTCCACCCACTCATTCGTGGAGAGAGCCATCAGAACATACCTACCCTTCCAATACACATTTTCTGAGAGAGAACCACCTACTCATGTGTTGAGGCCAAGATATTCCATTCCCATCATATGAATCTTGATCTCTAGCCTTCCCCAAGTTGCTTTCCACTCAAATCTTCTTTCCACCAAATCCATATCCTGTGAGAGAGAGTTGAGTGTTGGGGAGACTATCATTTGAAGCACAAGAGCAATGAGTTCATCATCAACACACCATTTGTTACTTCTTGGAGAGTGGTGTCTCCTAGATTGGCTAGGTGTCACTTGGGAGCCTCCGACAAGATTGTGGAGTTGAACCAAGGAGTTTTTAAGGGCAAGGAGATCGCCTACTTCGTGAAGATCTACCGCTAGTGAGGCAAGTCCTTCGTGGGCGATGGCCATGATGGGATAGACAAGGTTGCTTCTTCGTGGACCCTTCGTGGGTGGAGCCCTCCGTGGACTCGCGCAACCATTACCCTTCGTGGGTTGAAGTCTCCATCAACGTGGATGTATGATAGCACCACCTATCGGAACCACGACAAAAACATCCATGTCTCCAATTGCGTTTGAATTCTCCAAACCCTTCCCTTTACATTCTTACAAGTTGCATGCTTTACTTTCCGCTCATCATAGACTCTTTGCATGCTTGCTTGAATTGTGTTAAGATTGCTTGACTTGTGCTAAGATAGCTAAAATCTGCCAAAGACTAAAATTGGGAAAAGGATAGATTTTTAATTGGTCAAGTAGTCTAATCACCCCCTCTAGACATACTTTCGATCCTACAAGTGGTATCATTGGTCTCCATTTGCTTTGATTTTCATAGCTTTTGGAAGTCATAGCCTTGGTTTCACAACCTAGGAGAGTACGGCGTCTAGCGAGGGAAATTACCACCATAGAGGTCCTTACTTTGATGGTACTAATTTTTCTAGTTGGAAGCATAAGATGAGTATGCATATTCTTGGACATAACCCCGTCGTTTGGGCTATTGTGTGTGTTGGCTTGCAAGGTGAATTCTTTGATGGGAGAGAACCGAATCGTGAAGTCACCGCGGAAGAGTTGAAGATGCTACAATACAACGCTCAAGCTTGTGATATCCTCTTCAACGGATTGTGCCCCGAAGAATTCAACAAAATCAGCCGTCTTGAGAATGCAAAGGAAATTTGGGATACTTTGATTGACATGCATGAAGGTACCGACTCCGTCAAGGAATCCAAGTTGGATGTGCTTCAAAGTCAACTTGACAAGTTCAAAATGAAGGATGGTGAAGGTGTTGCTGAAATGTACTCTAGGCTTGCTCTTATCACAAATGAGATTGCCGGCTTACGAAGTGAAGAGATGACCGACAAATTCATCATTAAGAAGATCCTAAGAGCCTTGGATGGAAAATACGATACCGTATGCACATTGATCCAAATGATGCCAAATTACAAAGATCTCAAACCAATGGAAGTCACTGGAAGAATTGTTGCTCATGAGATGTCACTCAAGGATAAGGAGGAGCTCCATAACAAGTCAAGTGGTGCTTACAAAGCCTCATGTGAAGCTCCCACATCATCAAGTGAGAAACAAACCTTCAATGAAGAATTGAGCCAAATGGTGAAGAACTTCAACAAGTTCTACAAGAATAGAAGCAAAGAGAGAAGTTCCAAGTCAAGGTCCTACAATGACAAAAGATCTTCTAGTCGAGAGCGAAACTGCTACAATTGTGGAAGACCCGGGCACTACTCCAATGAGTGTACGGCTCCCCACAAGAGAAGAGAAGATTCTCCCAAAAGAAGAAGTAGAAGAGAAGAATCACCATCAAGGGATAGAAGGAGTAGGTATGATCGATATGAACGAAGGCCCTCTCAGAGAAGCAAGGATTCAGAAAGGAAGGACAAGTCATCAAGGAGCTACACAAAACGAAGACATCAAGCTCATGTTGGTGAATGGGTATCCGGCTCCGACTCCGACAATGACTCCGAGAGAAGCTATCACTCTGACTCTGAATATACTCAAGATGAAGGTGTTTCCGGTCTAGCACTTGTGTCAACCAACTCCCACTTGGAAGATGCTTCATGGCCAAAGGTCCAAAGGTATCACACCCCGAGTATGTTGATTTCAATAGTGATGAATACTATGATGAAACGAATGACAATGATAAGGAGAAGATTGAGTCTCTAACTAAAGAACTAAACACTCTTAAGTTAGCTCATAAAACTATCTTAGGAGATCATCGAGAACTTTTAAGGACTCATGAGAAATTACGTTTTGAGAAGCTCAACCTTGAGCAAGAGCATGAGTTCTTAAGGCAATCAATGATGATCTTCACAAGAAAAGTTCTTCTTACATTGACAAGCATTTACTCTTGTCCACTTACATGCCTCAAGTCAAGTCTAGTAACAAGAACAAGAAAGATTCTTCCTCTAGTAGTAACAATAATCATGCTAAATCCAATGTTGTTGCTTCTAGTAGTTCTCTTGATTCCACTAATGATTCTCTTAGCCAAGTTACACTTGAGCAAGAAAATAGCTTATTGAAGGGAATTATAGAGAAAGGTGTTTACAAGAGCCTTGCCGGGAGTAAGCAATTCGAGGAAATTGTACGCAAGCAAGGAAGGCACCGGAAGAATCAAGGTATTGGTTTTGAACGAAAGTTCAATGCCAATGGAGTTGAGTGGGAAGAAGATCAATACCCCAAGACGAAGTTTGTTCCTCAACAAGAGAAGTATGATCCTACTTCTTTCAAAGGGACACAAGCTCAAGATGATCTTCCACCACAAGACCACAAGCAAAAAGGCAAGGACAAGCTTCTAGAGGAAATTGATGCATTTGAAGAAGCTCCTAAGGCCTTGGTCAAGTGGGTTCCCAAGACTACATCAAGTTCCACTTCATTAAGTACAACTACAACTCTGAGGATTCCCATCAAGATGGTGTGGATCCCGAAGAAGAAGAACTAGAGAGTTCTTGAGGGTGACTCTGCCAACATACTTCACTCTTATCATTTTGGCAAGAACAAGTGCAATCAACTTCCACATCTTGCACTAGTTCAAGGAGTCACAAACCCTCTTGTTGGTAAGACAAGGGACAAGGTAACCTAAAGCTTTCATAGACATCATCGTGTGTGTGCATCACTCTATGTATATGGATATCCTTGTTTATTCCTTGTGGGACTAACCCGTGTAGGTATTGAAAGTGCAACTCACTCCAAAGGATAGCCCTGAATGATCTACATCAACTTAGAGCATCCACATCTTCAACACCTACATGAAGTCGTCATCGACAAAACCCAAGGTTAGTTCATCCCTCTTAGGGGGGATCTCACATCTAGGGGGAGCTTTACTCTAACAATTGAGTTAAAGCAACTCTAATGGTGTGAACACAACAATGCTTTATGTAAAAGTGGTAACCCCACTTGTGCTTAAACGATGAGTATGACCTATGATCAAATGTTCTCATTTGACTCCTAAGTCAATATACTCATATATAGATGACCTAGTCATCGCCAATTGCTTGATAGATGCTAGAATTGTTTGTGCATGCTTTGCCACATATTTCATTTGTCATTTTATTGTGTGAGCATGTTGGTTGCATAATTTACTCATTCGAGGACATCCACTTGTTGTTTTGATTGATTGGTTTCCTTTTCTTTTGGCCAAGTGGATGGACAAGAATGCCTAAGAACCTTATCTAGCTATCTATGCTTTTCTCATCTCAAACTCTATTCATGCTGCATCACAAAGTTTGATCAAGTCAGATTCGAACCACTCTGTGTGAGGAGCACTCGGAGTCCCTGATTCGTCATAGACTTAAACTTCCAAAACTTCTTTGTGTGTTTCGGTCTGACCGATTCATCCATTTCGGTCATACTGAGATCACTAAGTCGATCTAGGTTTTCAATCTCGGTGCAACCGATTCGAACTTTTCGGTCACACCGAGTTTCAATAACTGCTTGCAGTTATGAATCTCGGTGCCACCGAGTTGTTCCACTCGGTCACACCGACAGGGTCAGGCTATATATATCCACGGGTCAAATTTTGGAAAACTTTCCGAACCTCCTCGCTCGCGCTTAGCCTGCTTTGCCTCCCTGGGTCTCCGGATCATCCTCCTCATCGCCAGCCGCCTCCTGTCGCTGGTCTCCACCGCCGTCAATGGGAATCATCCCCGCCGTTGCCGCCGTAGCAAGTTCATCGCCGAACTTGGATATGGACTTGAACTTTGTGCTGTTCTAACTCCGATTCTCCAGCACATTGCTTTGCCATGAATCTTGCCACGATTGAAACCATTCTATCCATCGAAAACACTCTGTAGTTTAGTCGTGAATTGAAAATTTAGGGTTAGGTTTCCGCCGAAACCATCTCAGACCGACCGAGTTGATGAAATCGGTTCCATCGATTTGGCTCAGGCCATTGCACATGTGATTCTTGGTCTGACCGAGAATTGCAAATCGGTGTGACCGAGTTCAGCACTTTGTGAAACCATAGCAGTCTTGGTGCCACCGAACCGTGACTCGGTCTGACCGAGTTCACTAGTTTAGGTTCCAAAAGCTGCTTCGGTATCACCGAGTTTGCAAATCGGTAGATCCGAAATGCTTTCTGTGGAAAACTAAAACTAAGTTTTTAATTCATTCTTTTGCAAAAACCTCTATACTTTGTGATGCTCATCCACTCTACCTCATCTATAATCTATTCACAGGGTCTGCTGTCAGTGTTTGCATCATGTCAGATCAGAGTGACAGTCAGAACAAGTCAGAGGAGCAGGTTCACTTGAGTGAGGGCACTAGTCCCTCTAGCAGCTTAGATGATGGCTGTAGGAGCACACCAAGCAATCTGCCAAAGGCTGCCACCAGGGCCAGAAAGAAGAAAACTTCTGAATATGAGGATGAAGATTATGTGGCAGATGAGGATGAGGCCACTTACAAAAAGAAAGTGGTTAAGAGGGAATATAGCACTGCTGCTGCCACTAAGCCTGGTATGAAGACCAAAGTACCTGCAAAGAGAATTCCCATGTCTAAAGCCAGAGCCTCTACTCAAGTACCTTTGGAATCTGAACCCAAAGAGGGTGCTGCAGAAGGGAAGAAGAGGAAAGAGAGGGTCAAGAAGACCACTTCCAGAGTGCTTGGGAGATCTTCAATCATGAAAGACTCTGAAGAAGAGGAAGAGGAAGAAGATGCTGCACCAGCACCTAAGACACAGAAGCTTATGGGAGATGCCATAAGATCAGGGACTACTCAATCTAAGCCCAAAGGAAGTTCCAAGCCAGCTACTCCAAAACCCAAAACTGCACCAAAGAGGAGTACCAGGAACATTCCAGCTGCTGAGAAAAACAAGGCCCCAATGCCTGAAACTGTTGCTGAAGAAGAAGATGATGAGACACATGTTTTGAGGAAGTTAAAGCCAAAAATTCCAGATCATAATGATGCTCATCCTGTAGCAGAAAACATGAAGATCAGGAAGGACTCAGGATTGAGGCTATGGAGAGAGTCAGATCCATATGCCATCAGAAGGAGAACTGTTGTGGACTACAGGTTCCATACCAAAGAACAACAGGATTTTTATGAGACAGTGTTGCTTGACAAGAAACCAATAGTGTGTGACATGAGATGGGTCAACTAGGAGTACATCAAGGAGAATGAAGAACATTATCGAGGAGTATATGACAGTTTCAAGGCTTGTGGAGTTGATGAGTTTGTGGCTCAGAAGTTCACAAAGTGGAATGATGATCTTATCATGCAGTTCTACTCCACAGCTCACTTCTACCCAGATGGCAAGATAGTCTGGATGTCTGAAGGCACTAGATACCAGTCAACAGTAGCAGAATGGGCTCAATTGATCAATGCTCCTGAGGAGAATGAAGATGACTTGGATGTCTATGCCAAGAAGAAGAAGGATCACAACTCCATGGCTAGCATGTACAAGGAGATTCCTGATGCAGATCTTGAGACTCACCAATTTGGATCTGTGAAACACCTGCTGTCAGGACTGCCTACTATCAATTGGATCCTCAGGCACACTCTTCTGCCCAAGTCTGGTGATCACAGGATGATCAGATGCCACTCCATCAATCTGCTACATATATTTGATGTGCCACAAAAGTTCAAGGTCACGAGTCTTATAGTTGAAACTATCAAGAGGACAGCTGCTGACCAAAAGAGAAGCTGTGGGTATGCATCACAGATCCAGGAGTTGATTAACTCCAAGATGGGCACTGGCACATACTTGTTGGACAAGGAGCACATGCCTATCTATCCAGTCTTTGAGGACAACTAAGTGGTTATGAATGAGGATGAACCATGTTCTGTGCACGTTCAAGCAAAGAGGGAGAAGGCAAAGGCTGAGAAAGCTGCAAAGATGCCAACCATGGAAGAGGCATCTCAGTATCTTCTGAAGAGCAAGCAAGATCAGCTCGGCTACTTGATTGCATCCACTCTAAGGATTGAGAAAGGGATGGCCACCCTGACTCAAAACCAGGAGAGCTTGGAAAGGATCATAGAGCATAAGTTCTATGACATGGATGTGAAGGTAACTGAGATCCAATCTGTTGTGGAGCAACTTCAGGATGATATGCAGGAGAGGAAGGGCAAGACAACCATTGATGCATTGCCAGAGTGCCTAGAGCTCCGAGATCTACTGCAGTGCCTGTTCCGGACACCAGAGCCACTTCATCTCGGTCACACCGAGATGGGGTTGTAATCTCTCTGTTTCCCTTCGTAACGTTTCGGTCCTACCGAGATGAGCGATTGGTCCCACCGAGATTGCAATGTAAACTCTCTATTTCCCTTTTGTAACATTTCGGTCCCACCGAAATGAGCGATCGGTCCCACCGAGTTTACCTGACCAACTCTCTGGTTAGCTAATTACCAAAATCGGTCCCACCGAGTTTGTGTAATTTGTCACACCGAGATTACGTTATGCCCTAACCCTAACCATATCGGTCCTACCGAGTTGCATCTTAGTCCCACCGAAAATCCTAACGGTCACTAGGTTTGCTAAATCGGTCCGACCGAGTTTCTCAATTTGGTCTCACCGAGATTGGTAAATTATGTGTAACGGTTAGTTTTTGTGTGGAGGCTATATATACCCCTCCACCCACTCTTCATTCATGGAGAGAGCCATCAGAACATACCTACACTTCCAATACACATTTTTTGAGAGAGAACCACCTACTCATGTTGAGGCCAAGATATTCCATTCCCATCATATGAATCTTGATCTCTAGCCTTCCCCAAGTTGCTTTCCACTCAAATCTCCTTTCCACCAAATCCATATCTTGTGAGAGAGAGAGTTGAGTGTTGGGGAGACTATCATTTGAAGCACAAGAGCAAGGAGTTCATCATCAACACACCATTTGTTACTTCTTGGAGAGTGGTGTCTCCTAGATTGGCTAGGTGTCACTTGGGAGCCTCCGACAAGATTGTGGAGTTGAACCAAGGAGTTTGTAAAGGCAAGGAGATTGCCTACTTCGTGAAGATCTACCGCTAGTGAGGCAAGTCCTTCGTGGGCGATGGCCATGATGGGATAGACAAGGCTGCTTCTTCATGGACCCTTCGTGGGTGGAGCCCTCCGTGGACTCGCGCAACCGTTACCCTTCGTGGGTTGAAGTCTCCATCAACAAGGATGTATGATAGCACCACCTATCAGAACCATGACAAAAACATCCGTGTCTCCAATTGCGTTTGAATTCTCCAAACCCTTCCCTTTACATTCTTGCAAGTTGTATGCTTTACTTTCCGCTGCTCATAGACTCTTTGCATTCTTGCTTGAATTGTGTTAAGATTGCTTGACTTGTGCTAAGATAGCTAAAATCTGCCAAAGACTAAAATTGGGAAAATGATAGATTTTTAATTGGTCAAGTAGTCTAATCACCCCCCTCTAGACATACTTTCGATCCTACATCAATATATAAGCAGCTTCACCGAGGTCTTTTATTGATTTTTTTAATTCAAGTATCCTTTTATGCTATCTGGAAATTCTATATCATTTCCAATCAACAATATGTCATCCACATATAATATTAGAAATGCTACAGAGCTACCACACACTTTCTTGTAAATACAGGCTTCTCTGAAAGTCTGTATAATACCATATGCTTTGATCACCTCATCAAAGCATATATTCCAACTCCGAGATGCTTGCACCAGTCCATAAATGGATTGCTGGAGCTTGCACACTTTGTTAGCACCTTTTGGATCGACAAAACCTTCTGGTTGCATCATATACAACTCCTCTTTAAGAAATCCATTAAGGAATACAATTTTGACATCCATTTGCCAGATTTCATAGAATGTGGCAATTTATAACATGTTTCGGACAGACTTAAGCACAACTATGAGTGAGAAGGTCTCATCATAGTCAACTCCTTGAACTTGTCAAAAACCTTTCGCAACAAGTCGAGCTTTGTAGAGAGTAACGTTACCATCATCGTCAGTCTTCTTCTTGAAGATCCATTTATTCTCTATGGCTTGCCAATCATCGGGCAAGTCAATAAAAGTCCATACTTTGTTCTCATACATGGATCCTATCTCAGATTTCATGGCCTCAAGCCATTTTGCAGAATCTGGGCTCATCATCGCTTCCTCATAGTTCATAGGTTTGTCATGGTCTAGTAACATGACTTCGAGAACAGGATTACCATACCACTCTGGTGTGGAACGTACTCTGGTTGACCTACTAGGTTCGGTAGTAACTTGATCTGAAGTTTCATGATCATTATCATTAGCTTCCTCTCTAGTTGGTGTAGGCATCATGGGAATGGTTTTCTGTGATGAGCTACTTTCCAATTTAAGAGAAGGTACAATTACCTCATCAAGTTCTACTTTCCACCCACTCACTTCTTTCGAGAGAAACTCCTTCTCTAGAAAGGATCCATTCTTAGCAACAAAAATCTTGCCTTCGGATCTGTGATAGAAGGTGTACCCAACAGTTTCTTTTGGGTATCTTATGAAGATGCACTTCTTCGATTTGGGTTCGAGCTTATCAGTCTGGAGCTTTTTCACATAAGCATCACAACCCCAAACTTTAAGATACGACATCTTAGGTTTCTTGCCAAACCACAATTCTTACGATGCCGTCTCAACGGATTTAGATGGTGCCCTATTTAATGTGAATGCAGCTGTCTTTAATGCATAATCCCAAAACGATAGTGGTAAATCGGTAAGAGACATCATAGATCGCACCACATCTAATAAAGTATGGTTACGATGTTCGTTCACACCATTACGCTGTGGTGTTCCAGGTGGCATGAGTTGTGAAACTATTCCACATTATTTTTTAATGAAGGCCAAACTCGTAACTCAAATATTCGCCTCCGCGATCAGTTCGTAGAAACTTTATTTTCTTGTTATGATGATTCTCTACTTCACTCTGAAATTCTTTGAACTTCTCAAATGTTTCAAACTTGTGTTTCATTAAGTAGATATACCTATATCTGCTCAAATCATCTGTGAAGGTCAGAAAATAACGATACCTGCCGCGAGCCTCAAGACTCGTCGGACCGCATACATCGGTATGTATTATTTCCAATAAGTCATTAGCTCGCTCCATTGTTCCGGAGAACAGAGTTTTAGTCATCTTGCCCATTAGGCATGGTTCACAAGTATCAAATGATTCATAATCAAGTGATTCCAAAAGCCCATCTGCATGGAGTTTCTTCATGCGGTTTACACCAATATGACCTAAACGGCAGTGCCACAAATATGTTGCACTATCACTATCAACTTTGCATCTTTTGGCATCACTATTATGAATATGTGTATCACTACAATTGAGATTCAGTAAACCATTTATATTGAGTGTATGACCATAGAAGGCTTTATTCAGGTAAACAGAACAACAATTATTCTTTGAATTAAATGGATAACCGTATTGCAATAAACATGATACACATATTATAGTTCATCACGAAGTTCTAGTAACTAGAGAACTCTGTCAATCACTATCTTATCTAGAAGATCAACTCCCACTTGATTCAAGAGATTGTAGTACCCAGACATTCTGAGCACATGCTCACTAGCTGAGCTATTCTCCTCCAACTTGTAGGCAAATTTCTTGTCAGAGGTCTCATACCTCTTAACACGGGCATGAGTCTGAAATATCATTTTCAGCTCTTGGAACATCTCATATGCTCCATGGCGTTCAAAACATTTTTGAAGACCTGGTTCTAAGCTGTAAAGCATGGTGCACTAAACTATCAAGTAGTCATCATACCGAGCTTGTCAAACATTCATAACGTCTGCATCTGCTCCTGCAATAGGTTTGTCACCTAGCGGTGCATCAAGGACATAATTCTTCTGTGCAGCAATGAGGATAATCCTCAGATCACGGACCCAGTCTGTATCATTGCTACTATCATATTTAAACTTAGTTTTCTCTAGGAACATATCAAAAATAAAACAGGGGAGCTATACGCGAGCTATTGATCTATAACATAGATATGCAAATACTATCAGGACTAAGTTCATGATAAATTAAGTTCAATTGGTCATATTACTTAAGAACTCCCACTTAAATAGACATCCCTCAAGTCATCTAAATGATCACGTGATCCAAATCAACTAAACCATGTACGATCATCACGTGAGATGGAGTAGTCTTCAATGGTGAACATCTCTATGTTGATCATATCTACTATATGATTCATGTTTGACCTTTCAGTCTCAAGTGTTCCGAGGCCATGTCTGTACATGCTAGGCTCGTCAAGTTTGACCTGAGTATTCCGCATGTGCAAAACTGTCTTGCACCTGTTGTATGAAAACGTAGAACTTATTGCACCCGATCATCAAGTGGTGTCTCGGCACGACGAACTGTCGCAACGGTGCATACTCAGGGAGAACACTTATACCTTGAAATTTTAGTGAGGGATCATCTTATAATGCTACCGCCATACTAAGCAAAATGAGATGCATAAAAGATAAACATCACATGCAATCAAAATATGTGACATGATATGGCCATCATCATCATGTGCCTTTGATCTCCATCTCCAAAGCACCGTCATGATTCCATCGTCACTGGCTTGACACCTTGATCTCCATCGTAGTGTCATGGTCGTCTCGCCAACTATTGCTTCTACAACTATCGCTAACACATAGTGATAAAGTAAAGCAATTACATGGCGTTTGCATTTCATACAATAAAGAGACAACCATAAGGCTCCTGCCGGTTGCCAGTAACTTTTACAAAAACATGATCATCTCATACAATAACGTATATCATATCATGCCTTGACCATATCACATCACAACATGCCCTGCAAAAACAAGTTAGACGTCCTCTACTTTGTTGTTGCAAGTTTTACGTGGCTGCTACAGGCTTCTAGCAAGAACCGTTCTTACCTACGCATCGAAACCACAACGGTGATTTATCAAGTATACTGTTTTAACCTTCAACAAGGACTGGCCGCAGTCAAATTTGATTCAACTAAAGTTAGAGAAACAGACACCCGCCAGCCACCTTTATGCAAAACTAGTTGCATGTTTGTCGGTGGAACCGGTCTCATGAACGTGGTCATGTAAGGTTGGTCCGGGCTGATTCATCCAACAATACCGCCGAATCAAAATAAGATATTGGTGGTAAGCAGTATGATGATCACCGCCCACAACACTTTGTGTTCTACTCATGCATATCATGTACGCATAGAGCTGGCTCAGATGACATTGTTGGGGAACATAGCATGCAATTCCAAAAAAAAATCCTACGCTCACGCAAGATGTATCTAGGAGATGCATAGCAATGAGAGGGGCAGAGTGTGTCCATGTACCCTCATAGACCGGAAGCATTTGACAACGCGGTTGATGTAGTCGAACTTCTTCTCGTTTTGACCGATCAAGCACCGAAAGTACGACACCTCCGAGTTCTGCACACGTTCAGCTCGATGACGTCCCTTGAAATCTTGATCCAGCAAAGTGTCGAGGGAGACTTTCATCCGCACGACAATGTGGTGATGGTGATGGTGAAGTGATCCACGTAGGGCTTCGCCTAAGCACTACGACAATATGACCGGAGGCGTAAATTGTGGAGGAAGGCGCCGCACATAGCTAATAATTGTTGTTGTGTGTTCTAGCGGTGCCCCCTCATATATATTGGTTGGAGGGGAGGAGAGGCAGCCAAGGGGGCACCTCAAGTAGGAGGAATCCTACTTGGGTGCCTCCCAATTCGGCCTGCCCCCTTCCATATTCATCCGGAGGGGGAAGGAAGGAGGAGGGATGAGAGAAGGAAGGGGGAGGACGAATCCCTCCCCTTCCTTTCTCCCTTCTCCCCTTTCCTTCCCCCCTTATTTTGGCCTACATGGGGCGCACCAGCCCCTTAGGGGCTTGTCTGTCCCCCTCTTGGCCCATTAAGGCTCATGTAGTTGCCGGGGGGATGCGAGGAACCCCTTCCGGTGACCCGATATGCACCGGTACCCCCAAAACACTTCTGGTGTCCGAATACCATCGTCGTATATATATTAATATTTACCTCACGACCATTTCAAGACTCCTCTTCATGTACGTGATATCATCCGGGACTCCGAACAACATTCGGTCACCAAATCACATAACTCGTATAATACAAAATCGTCATCGAACGTTAAGCGTGTGGACCCTACGGGTTCGAGAACTATGTAGACATGACCGATACACCTCTCCGATCAATAACCAACAATGGAACCTAGATGATCATATTGGTTCCTACATATTCTATGAAGATCTTTATCGGTCGTACCGTAATGACAACATACGTTATTCCCTTTGTCATCAGTATGTTACTTGCCCGAGATTCAATCGTCGGTATCTTCATACCTAGTTCAATCTCGTTATCGGAAAGTCTCTTTACTCGTTCCGTAATACATCATCCCGTAACTAACTCATTAGTCACATTGCTTGCAAGGCTTATCATGATGTGTATTGCCGAGAGGGCCCAGAGATACCTCTTGGATACTCGGAGTGACAAATCCTAATCTCGATCTATGCCAACCCAACAAACACCTTCGGAGATACCTGTAGAGCATCTTTATAATCACCCAATTACGTTGTGACGTTTGATAGCACACAAGGTATTCCTCCGATATTCGGGAGTTGCATAATCTCATAGTCAAAGGAATGTGTATTTGACATGAAGAAAGCAATAGCAATAAAACCGAACGATCAATATGCTAATCTAACGGATGGGTCTTTTCCATCACATCATTCTCCTAATGATGTGATCTCGTTCATCAAATGATAACACATGTCTATGGTTAGGAAAATTAACCTTCTTTGATTAACGAGCTAGTCTTGTAGAGGCTTACTAGGGACACGGTGTTTTGTCTATGTATCCACACATGTATCAAGTTTCCGGTTAATACAATTCTAGCCCGAATAACATGAGACGTCTAGGGACACGCGTCTAAAGTGTCCCATAAGTCCTCCTCCAGAGATTCTTGCAAAAGTAACAAACGGAGAGAAGAATCAGGGATACATAGTTTGTTAGCTCTCATAAGATAATCATCTTTGATGTAATAGCATTCCCAAGATGTATGCGTCAAGCATTTGGCATAAGGAATACCAAAAGTAGGATCATGCACATGCAAGTATTTTATGTGCTCAAAGCCAATGACATTCAATTCAAGTTGGGTAACAAGCATGCATCTACAGTAAAGTGCATCTGCCACAACATTTTCTTTGCCTTTAATATACTTTATGACATAAGGAAAAGACTCAGTGAATTCACTCCACATAGGATGATGCTGGTTCAACTTAGTTTGAACCTTAAGATATTTAAGTGTTTCATGATCGGTGTGGAGAATGAACTCATGAGGACGGAGATAATGCTCCAAACATGCAAGATTCTAACTAGAGCATATAGCTATTTATCATATATGGGGTAATTGAGTTGCGCTCCGGAAAGTTTTTCACTAAAGTAAGCTATGGGGCGCTTCTCTTGCATTAGCACACCTCCTATGACATAACTGCTAGCATCGCAATGTATTTCAAATGGCTTATCAAAGTTTGGTAAAGCAAGCAAAGGAGCATGTGTAAGCAAATTCTTAAGCTTATTAAATGCGGTATCTTGGGATGGTCCCCAAACAAAAGGTGCATTTTCTTACTCAAAGCATGCAAATGGGATGCAATAGTGCTAAAGTCCTTAATGAATCTACGATAGAAGCCGACTAGGCCAAGGAAACTTCGCACTTGTTGCAAGTTGGTTGGTTGAGGCCAAGTTTTAATAGCATTTATCTTACATTCATCTACATGAACACCCTTAGAAGACACAGCGAAACCCAGGAAAACGAGCTTATCAACACCAAAAAGGCATTTGTCCATATTAGCATAAAGGCGCTCTTTTCTAAGAGTTTGCAATACGGTTCTAAGATGGGTGACATATCTTTGAGAGATTTGCTAAATACAAGAATATCATCGAAATAGACCACAACAAATACGCCGATATATGGGCGAAGAACAAAATGCATCACATGCATAAAGGTGTCGGGTGCTTCGGTAAGCCCATTGGCATGACCAACCATTCATACAAGCCAAACTTGGTTTTGAAAGTGGTTTTTCCATTCATCACCTTCTTGGATGCGTATTTGGTAGTAGCCACTTTTAAGATCAATTTTAGAGAAAATTGTGGCTCCGCTGAGCTCATCTAGCAGGTTGTCTAAGCGTGGAATGGGGTAGCATTATCTAACAGTGATAGGATAGATAGGACGACAATCGGAACACATGCGATATGTACCATCTTTCTTGGGAACAAGGATTATGGGGACGACACATGGGCTCAAGCTTTATCGTACATGGCCGCTGTCGATGAGTTTTTGTACTTTCCATTGGATCTCCTTGGTTTCCTTGGGGTTGATGCAGTATGGAGACTTGTTAGGGAGAGGTGCTCTGGGGAGGAGGTCGATGTGGTGTTCGATGCCTCGTAGTGGAGGTAGGCCCGGAGGTAGCTCATCGGGGAATACATCTTGGAATTCCTTCAATAGAGAAGATAACACTAAAGGTAGATTGTGAGAGGTGTTAGTTTTAGGTGCCTCGTCCTTGCACAATAGGACACAGTGCATAACACTTGATGGGTTCTCACACACTTCTCTCATCTCACTTTTGGTAGCGAATAGCACTAGGTTTTTCTTGTCACTCATCGTGGAGGCACTCAATTTGGGCTTGTGGCGCCCACTATTTGTGGTGGTTCGCTCTCTCATTATTTCCTCCACGGTGGTGTGTCGCTTGCTTGTCGGCGATCACTTGGCTTGAAGACATAGGTCGTAGCACGTACTCCTTCCCTTTCATCTTGAATCTATAGTGATTTGTTCGCCCGTTGTGGATGATGCTGATACGTCCATTTTGCATCATGCTTTTATATCGATATTTATTGCATTATGGGTTGTTATTACACATTATGTCACAATACTTATGCCTATTCTCTCTTATTTTACAAGGTTTACATAAAGAGGGAGGATGCTGGCAGCTGGGATTCTGGGCTGGAAAAGGAGCAAGTATTAGAGACCTATTCTCCACAGCTCCAAAAGTCCTGAAACTTCACGGAAGACGTTTTCAGAATATATAAAAAATACTCAGCATAAGAAGTTCACCAGGGGGGCCACACCTTGCCCATGAGGGTGGGGGCGCGCCCTACCCCCCTGGGTGCGCCCCCCTACCTCGTGGGCCCCCTGGTGGCCCTCCGGTGGCCATCTTCTGCTATATGAAGTCTTTCGATGGGAAAAAATAACAAGCCATCTTCTCGGACGAAACTCCGCCGCCACGAGGCGGAACCTTGGCGGAACCAATCTAGGGCTCTGGCGGAGCTGTTCTGCCGGGGAAACTTCCCTCCCGGAGGGGGAAATCATCGCCATCATCATCACCAACGCTCCTCTCATCGGGAGAGGGCAATCTCCATCAACATCATCAACACCATCTCCTCTCAAAACCCTAGTTCATCTCTTGTATCCAATTCTTGTCTCCAAGTCCAGGATTGGTGCTAGTAGGTTGCTAGTAGTGTTAATTACTCCTTGTAGTTGATGCTAGTTGGTTTATTTGGGGGAAGATCATATATTCAGATCCTATATGCATATTAATACCCCTATTATTATGAACATGTTTATGCTTTGTGAGTAGTTACGTTTGTTCCTGAGGACATGGGAGAAGTCTTGCTATCAGTAGTCATGTGAATTTGGTATTCGTTCGATATTTTGATGAGATGTATGTTGTCTCTCCTCTAGTGGTGTTATGTGAACGTCGACTACATGACACTTCACCATTATTTGGGCCTAGAGGAAGGCATTGGGAAGTAATAAGTAGATGATGGGTTGCTAGAGTGACAGAAGCTTAAACCCTAGTTTATGCCTTGCTTCGTAAGGGGCTGATTTGGATCCATATGTTTCATGCTATGGTTAGGTTTACCTTAATACTTTTGTTGTAGTTGCGGATGCTTGCAATAGAGGTTAATCATAAGTGGGATGCTTGTCCAAGTAAGGATAGCACCCAATCACCGGTCCACCCACATACCAAATTATCAAAGTACCGAACGCGAATCATATCATATGAGCATGATGAAAACTAGCTTGTTGATATTCACATGTGTCCTCGGGAGCGCTTTTCTCTATATAAGAGTTTTTCCAGGCTTGTCCTTTGCTACAAAAAGGATTGGGCCACCTTGCTGCACTTTATTTACTTTTGTTACTTGTTCCTCGTTACAAATTATCCTATCACAAAACTATCTGTTACTACTTATTTCAGTACTTGCAGAGAATACCTTGCTGGAAACCGCTTATCATTTCCTTCTGCTCCTCGTTGGGTTCGACACTCTTACTTATCGAAAGGACTACGATAGATCCCCTATACTGTGGGTCATCAGATGCCGCGGTCAAATTTCCATGGTCGTCCAAGTAGGAGGTGGAAAACGGACATAGGAGCAACATCACACTCCAAAGTGTCTTCGTATGCTCCGATTTTGAAGGGACTTGGACCATGTGTTCCACTTGAATTGTGCTGGAGTCGCTAAGCCATTGGACTTTGTAGGGATGCGGGTGCTTCATCTTGACCAATTGGAGCTTGGGGCATAGTTCTTCACTTGCCAAGTTATGGCAACTTCCTCCGTCAATGATGACCTTCACGGACCTTCCATTGATGCTCGCCTTGGTGTGGAAGATATGACATCTTTGGTCTTTGTCTTGTTGGTGTTGAAGAGTCAAGACTTTGGAGACAACGAGAGCGGGGCTCAAATCTTTGTCGCAAAAGACTTGATCATCGTCATCTTCATTCACTTGCTGGTGCATAGACACATTCTCAAGGGCTTCCATTTCGCCTTCACTCATGGAGTCGTATATACCGTCGTTGTTGAGGATCATGGTACGCTTGTTGGTATGCTCAAAGGACTTGTGGCCTCTGAGCCGCATGTGAAGCATTTGATGGAACTTGTCTTGATGGTCTCATCCGTTGGAGTTGTAGATGATGAAGCTCTCGGCTTGAAGTTGCTTGTAGTAGGAAGATGACTTGAGGTTGTCGAAGTTTTCTTGTAACTTGACTTATCGTCGTTGCTTGTAGAAGGTTTAGTTGAGGTAGGAGTCGGTGTAGTCATTGAAGCTTGATTGTATGAGCCATATGTCTTGGAAGAGTACTTGGCATACTTGAAGTCACCTTGCACTTGTCGCTCCGCTTTAGTAGCTTGATGCACTGGCTCGATGAGGTTTGAGTAAGGTTGGAAGTCAGCGACTTTCTTGATAGGATGATTGGGTCCATTCAAGAAGCGTGCCATAGTTTGCTCATCATCTTCTGTGACATTAGCTCGTATCATGGCAATCTCCATTTCCTTGTAGTACTCTTCAATGGGTTTTGTTCCTTGCTTGAGGAGTCGTAGTCGCTTGAAGAGGTCGCGGTTATAGTATGTTGGCACGAAGCACACTCTCATGACATCCTTTATTTGATCCAAAGTTGTGATTGGTGGTTCACCTCTTATTTCTCGACGCTCAATGACTTGTTCCCACCAAATGAGGACATAGTCTTGGAACTCAAGGGATGCCATGGCGATCTTCTTCTCTTCCTCATAGTTGTGCAAACGGAAGATCTTGTCAACCTTCAATGCCTAAGAAAGGTACTCTTCGAGATCATTGCTTCCGGAAAACTTGGGCATGGTGAACTTGAGTTTGCCATAGCGTTGCTCTTCACTGTGTTGGGGTCGAGGGTGATGATGTCCTTGACAAGGAGGATTGTCTCCCTCAACTTGCTCTTTGTGTGGAGGATTCTCATTGTCTTGTTGCTCTTGGCGAACTTGTGGTTCTTGTCAACCGTGTGGAGGAGCTTGTGGAACTTGTCGGTGCAATCGTGCTTGATAGTTCCTTCTTGAACTTCTTCGCAAAGTGCTTCCTCTTGTTCACGCGTATTTCGGTTTCATGCGGCGACGACACGACTTGAGTCTCGAAGGGCATGTTGCGACTCAAGTACTTGAGCTTCTCGCCGTTGTTGTTGTTAACGGAGAGCTTCGACGTCTTGCTCGTCTTGGTGTTGGCATGCTCGCTCTTCCTCTTGTTGGTGTAGGCGTTTCCGTTCTTGTGCTTGCGCCAAGGTAGCTTGATTTTGGCAATGTCGATGTTCTTGCGCTAGAAGTTGCTCTTGATGGTTGGTGTCGTGAAGAGGATTGCAGTTTGTGTGACGGTCTTGGCGCGCGGCTCGACGTAGAGTGTTTGATGTCGGTGTACTTGAGCCAGAGATGGTGTCATCGGAGTGTTGACTCGAGCGGCTCCGTCTTCAATATGATGAAATGGCATAAGAGCGGTTGACCAACAAGGCACGAATCTCGTCCATTCTTGCATTGTTCTATTGTTTTTGTTCTCCGAGCTTGTTGTCGAAGTAGTCTCTTGTACGTTGCTCGGAATGTCGCAAGTCAGTGGTGATATTGTTGATGCAGTCGCTCAATGCTTGTTGTTCTTGATGCAATGCTCTTTGTGAGCCGAAGAGGTGGTTCTTAGTGACGAAAGTGTTCGGGGCCTCTTCTTGCTCGATGAAGAGTGGGTTGGTAGAAGTAGTTGGCATATCCATCATTTCAAGTAAATGTGTGAGTTGAAGAAAGGAAGAACAATAGCAAATATACCTTGGCCGATGTTGAGAATGGATCAAAGATCACTCAATGATGTAACAAGGAAATAGCACAATTGGTACCGTATCTCGTCAATCTCTCACACCTACACAAATAAATCCTTTGGTGTAGCTTGGTTAGGATGGTGGCACAAAATTTGATGTGAATGTTAGCAACACTCAATAATGTTGAAAAAAGATTCACAAATTTGCAAATGCAACAAGTAGACCAATAGCAAGATATGGTACAATGAAACAAACACACGGATAGATAGATGGGGTTGTGCAACCAAGGAGCGAGCCAAAATGTGGAATCCATGAAAATGCTCTTGTTGCACAATGCTAGAGAGACGCTAGCTCGATTACACAATAGGAGGATACGAGACTTGTGCACAACCTACTAAGAGAAATGCAACGACTTCTATCACAAGTATGTTGTGTATGGTGTTCCTATGATATGATCCAAGATGATCGAGTATGACAATCTTAATGTAGTATGATGCTATGGTTCTCGCTTAAAAGCTCTTTGCTTATCTTTTCCTTTTGCTTAAAATCTTGTTTGGCTCTTTCTCCATTGAGCTCTTTCTTTGGCCTCTTATGCAAAACTTCACGAACCAAGATAGCAATTGCATATATGCGATGAGAACCTTGTGACACAAGATATGATACCAAGATATGTATACTGATATGATATGGTATATATGCAATGGGAACTATGATCACTAATGTGCACAAGTAACGTTGCCGGCAATACTCAAAGGCTAGTCTCGATAGGAAAGGTACGCAAAATGGGCTATGTGGTTATCAATGCAATGGCAAGGAGTAGACAAAGATGTCATCGAAGTTACCATCCTTGCTTACGGTTGAGGGTGTCAAAATTGTGGAGCGATTGTTGTCGATGACGAGTCCGCGGCGAAGATGAGCGACGGTGGTGCAGATGTCGAACCGTCCCGTTGCCGAAACGTGTTTGGAAACGGAAACATCAACTCAAATTCTCAAAGAACAAAATGTGTCAAAATTTTGGAGTTGGGAAATGGGGTAAGCTATGGTGGTTGCGGAAAGCGGTGGTGGTATGCAAGTGCGTATGCGGAAGTGGTAGAGGAATCGGGGGTTGCGTATGCGGAAGTGTGGGCGGTGGCTGAAAATTTTCAGGCGAAATTTTAGTTTCATCAGGAAACGTCGAACGTCCGGTGATGGTCGGACGACCGGAGGTTGTCGGATGTTCGGTGCCTGGTCGATTTCGGGCACATGATGAACTTCTAGGGTTCGTGGCGGAGGGGCAAAATTGGACGAATTTGTGGATGGAAACGGGGAAAAAGATGGGGGAAAGCTAGATCTACCTGCTACACACAAATCCATGGATCAAATCCAATAAAACTTCATCACAACAACAAATCACAAAAATTTTGGGGATATTTTTGGTGGGGAATTTTTGAATTTGGGGAAGAACACAACAAAACAAGGCTAGAAAACAAGGATAGGAGCTCCAAATTCGTGATCAACTAAGGCTCATCATACCAAGATGATGTAGGGTGGAAACCCTAGGGCCGATCTTTCACGATTGGGGCGGATCCTATGAAGAACACGAGGGGAAACACGAGGGGAAAACGAGAGGAAACACTCAAATGAACGAGAAATGATCACACATGTTCTAGATCCATGAACATAATGAGTGATAAAAGATTCAAACGCAACAAAGGACGATACAAAAGGTCTTCTCCGTAAGGAGGTCTTTAGGGGTCTTCCTATGATGGGGTCTTGAATCCACTTGGGGGATCTTCTGCGTAGAGGTCGTGAACTCTGATGGAGAAGGTATCAAGTGGATGAGCAAAGCTCTATCTCTAAAATGAGCTAATCCTTTGCTAACCCTAGAAAGAGGGAGGAGGGGGAGTTTATATAGTCCAAGTGGACGAAGGGGTACATGGGCCTCAGTCCAAGACGCTGTCAACACCCAGGCATCAGACGTCCGACAGCTACCGGTCGTCCGGTGGCTCGCGAGGGTCCGGACATCCGGCACTTGTCGAAAGTCTGAGGTTTTGGCTCGGGATGGTCGGTGTCGGATTTCCGGCCGGCGTCGCACGCCCAGGCGTCGGTCGTCCGGTGGTCGCCATACTTCTGACGTTTTGGTTCTTTGATGGTGGTGCCGGTTGTCCGGAAGGGCTCGGTCGTCCTGGAGCCATAGTGTGTCGGACGTCCGGTCGGTGTCGGTCATCCGGTCGCTGGAGCGTACGCAGGCTGGGACTTGGCTGGCTGGCTGAAACTGCCAAGCGTCAGACATTCGACGAGTACCGATCATCCGATGGCTGTAGATTCCTGGTAGCTCTTCCTCTTGGTCCTTGTACTTGTTGCCCTCGCCGTCTTGTCCGTTGGGTGTTGCTGTCCCGTGGTTTCCTCCAAGTACCTGATCACACATAGTGTTTTCACTTGAGGTAGTAGCCATGTCTCACATGTAGAAAGTGGTAGTTCGGAGAGGAGTGAGTTCACCTTATCTTTGATAGCCTTTGCTCGAGCTCTTGTCATTGGTCCAAGTGGTGTCGTGGGAGACATAGGTAGGTCCATGGGGATGACCAAAGGATGCTCCGCATCAAGGTGTCTCCAGAGTGGTATTCCTGCAAAAAGAGCAAACACAAGCGACATCGGAAGTACAATAGTTAGCGCCCACAAGGCGTCCATCAAGGAAGTATGAGTCCGTTCGGCAAGATTGTTCATGACAAAGCGCATGAAGCTTATCAAGATGATATAGAATGATATGCAGAGCATTCATGGGAGCAAAAGCATTTGTTGCGCTCACAAAGTCATGGTAATTGGATGGTGCACAAAGCTAAAAATTCTACCATTGTGCAAAATGATGTCATAGTGAGACGGTTAACCAATAGCATGAATATGGCAATGGATGCTCAATATGATTATGTTGTCATGCAATTGATGGTGGACATTGTGATCATTATGTATGAATATGCCATCAAGGAAGATCGCAACAAATTTGCTAAGGAAGTGCACAAGCTCATATATCATGGATGACATAGAAATACAAGATGCAACAAGGCAATCATAATGTGAGCCAATCCATGCATAAGGTGCAAATTTGTTATGGGTGTTGTTGTACCATAGCTCGATGTCGTGGCACTCCTAAACTTGAAGGTCCATAGGGTCCATCTCCAATGTCAGTCCTCCATCCAATATATGTATCATGTAGACGAGAAGAAAGGGACAACAATGAAAGTATGGCCCATCCAATATGCATATGTGAGGATGACTCAAAGGAGTTCACCTTATGAATGTTCTCGAATATGTTGGAGTTGCACATCATGTATGCCTTCACATAACAAATATGTCTCATGGCGACACCGCCTTGTGAATCCTCCAAGACGAAAGAACATGACAAACACTCGGAAAAACAAATGAGGTTAGCGGAAATGCAAAACCAAACATTCGTGTGGTGAAATACCCAACAAGTGTTTTCATCATTCTTATCATAAGAAAGTACAAGGGTGTAGGGCATGGTATGTAGGCATAAGATAGTATCACAACCAAATACATTAAGCGCAATCAAACAAGCATGCTTCACAAATAATGTGTCCAAGCCTCCAAGATTAATAAGTATAGAATTGTTGCACTCACTACAAGTGAATATGAGAGATGCGACTAATGGAGACAAGTGACAATCATCAATGTAAATCATGTGATAGGCATGAACATATATGTCATCAACCCAAGAAAATGAGCAATTATGTATCATGGGTGGTGCGACAAAAGCAAGCAATCATACAATACTGGAATCAGCTTCTTTGCCGTCCGCCAGTTGACGGCAAAGAGCCTCTTTGCCGTCCGCTTCCACGAAGCGGATGGAAAAGAAAGGGCAGATGGCAAAAATGCTATTTGCCGTCAGCTGCTTCTTTGCCGTCGGCCAGCTGACGGCAAACAGCTATAAGGTAGATGGCAAAGAGCCAGGTGGGCCCCATAGGGCACGATGTGGCTAGGTCAGATTCTTTGCCGCCCGCTAGCGGACGACAAAAGAGGCGACTACTTTGCTGTTTGCTGGCGGACGGCAAAGTTAGTCCTTTGCCGTCTGCTTGCGGACGGCAAAGACGAGACGTGAGCCAGCCCTAACGATGGCCCTCGTTGCCGTCTGCTAACGGACGGCAAAGAAAGCCCACTTAACGGGCCGAGCCGTCTCCCCATCTCTCTCTTTCTCTCCCTCCCTCCCTCCCGTGCGCCCGCCTCTCTCCTCTGTCGCTGCCGCCGGCCATCCCCGCCCTGTCGCCCCGTCGCCGCGCCGCGCCCCGCCGCGCCCCGTCGCTGGAGTGGCCTGCGCCGGGCCGCCCCGGTGCTGGACCCCTCCCCGAGGTCCCTGCGCCACCCCGCCCCGCTAACGCCCTCCTCCCCGCGGCCCCTGCGCCGCCCCGCCCGACCGGCCGACCTCACCGGAGCAAGAGGTAATTTTTTCTGTTTTTTCCTGTTTTTTGTTCTCTATTTTCTTGATTTGTTTTAGGTTAGTGCAAGGTTTAATTAGGTGTAGTTTTGAGTTTTTAGGTTTAGGTTAGTGCTAGGTTTAGGTGTAGTTTTGAGTCTTTAGGTTTAGGTTAGTGCTAGGTTTAAGAAGAGGAAAAAGGAGGAGGAGAAGAAGAAGAAGAAGAAGAAGAAGAAGAAGAAGAAGAAGAAAGGAAAAAGGAGAAAGAAGAAGAAGAAGAAAAAGAGGGTTCGTCGGTGTCGATGGTACCCTAAGTAGCAAGTATCGTTAGTGCGAGGTACATGTGGCCGTCGGTGTCGAATACTACATCCACGTCCCACAAGTGACACAGGGGTTCTGCGTCCAGCAGCAACAGTTCTCGGCGTCGATGGTGGTCGAACACCATTGCAAATTTGTCTGACAGCCTCAGAGATGACGATTGAAAGCTAAGTGTTGAAACTTGAAACACCCAAACTAACTCAAGTCGGTTTGGTTGTTTGAAATTTCAAAACTTGGCTTTAATCCTCATCGCAGAGGCTGCCAGACAAATTAGCCAAGGTGTTTGCCTGTCATCGGCCACCAGAACTATTGTTGCGGGATGCCGGGCGCCGGCTTCACTTGTGGGATATGGATCTAGTGTTCAACGCCGACCGCCTCATGTACCTTGCACCGATGGTAGTTGTTATTTAGTTTACCCGGGGACGAGTGGGTTAGAGGGTTCCTCGGTGTCGATGGTACCATAAATAGCAAGTATCGTCTGTGCGAGGTACATGTGGCCGTCGGTGTCGAATACTTTCTATGTTACTCATCTTTCGATTTAAGTATGCAGGTATTTCGTCGCTGCGAGGGTGTAGTGTTCGATGAGCTCCGCCCCTGCGTTCGTTGGTGAGCACAAATGACATCTCCTCCTCCCCCCTTCATTTTCTTTGTTCTAGTCTTCGTGCCGATGAAACTTGCTAGCTATAGGTGTCAATCATCCGTATGCGTAACCACTATGCGTCTCCCGTTCGAAAGGGTTACATCTATAAATATGCATGCATTTGCATATTTATAATCGTGATTCTTTCGAATTGTCCAACGTTATCCATGCACAGCCCGAGTATGTGTAGATTGGGTTCGTTTTCCCATATGCTCACCTCCGGATCCGATGCAAAATTTCGTCAGTGCCTCCCTGTTGTTCTCCGGGTACACATTCTCTCCGCTTATTGCCGAGACGTGTATCAGGAGAACAGCGGGGAGGTGTTGCCGAAATTTTGCGTCGGATCCGGAGCAGAGCATGGGGAAACGAACCCGATCTACACATACTCGGGTGGGATTAGGACCTATCTTTACCTATTAGCGTGTAGGTTGCATGGACGTAATAAAACTAACAAACTCCATTAACTGATGGATATGGTTTGCTTAATTATGTATATATTTCTTGTGTGTCCAGTAGGAAGTCAATATGAGTGATCGTGCATGGAGTCAGAAAGTTTGGACCGAGGAATGGTTAACAAAAACCAAGGGGTTTGTTAGAGCCGCATTTGCAAATGGCCAGGAATTTAGTTGGTGCCCCTGTGCCCGTTGCAACAACTATACAAAGAGGGACGAGCTTGAAATGAGTAAAGACCTACAGAAGTTTGGTTTTACGCCTGGTTACACGGTCTGGACATTATATGGTGAGTCTGCCCAACGTGCCAGAGCCGAGGTTCGTCGTTGCACCGATGAGCATGGTACCGGGACCACACACATGGTGCAAGACTTTGATGATGGTCAGGACCCGGATGAGGAGATGGAGGAATCTGCAAAGGCCTTCACTAAAATGTTGGAGTCCTCAAAACGTCCTCTCCACGAGCACACTGAGCTTTTTCAGCTGGATGCCATCTCACAAATAATGGCTTTGAAGGATCAATTCAACTTGGGCAGAGAATGCTACAACGGGATGATGACAGTATTCGGCCGATTTCTACCCAAAGGCCATGTGCTACCTCCAAACCTGTACTAGTCAGACAAAATCCTCTGTGCTCTTAAGATGCCCTATGAGAAGATACATGCCTGTGAGAAAGGATGTGTCTTATTTAGGCTTCAGTATGAGGACTTGAACTATTGTCCCATTTGCAATTCTTCCAGGTATGTTGTGGTAGACAACGGTATGGGTGAGAAGACACAGACAGATGATGGCCAGATAGTTATATGCCAATCGTACCAAGACTTCAACGTCTTTTCATGGTCGAAGAGACGGCCAGACAGATGACATGGCACAAAACAGGCAAAAGAACCGAACTAGATGCAGATGGGAATGTGATGATGGTGCACACATCGGATGGTGAAGCGTGGAAGCGCTTTGATGCATTACATAAGGAAAAAATGGCAGATCCAAGGCATCCTCGAGTCGCCGTCAGCACAGATGGGTTCAGTGTGTTTGGTCAGATGGCAACCCCATACAGCTGTTGGCCCGTGTTTGTCATTCCACTCAATCTCCTCCCCGGGCAGATTATGCAATGAAAGAATATTTTCCTGACGTTGGTAATTCCAGGGCCCAACTATTCGGGGAAGAATATGAATGTGTACATGCAGCCGCTTAAGGACGAATTGCAAGAAGCTTGGGATAATGGGTTCAAGACATACGACGACTTTAGCAAATAGAACTTCATAATGCGTGCCTGGTACATGTACTCGACGCATGACTTGCCGGCGTATGCGCTATTCGTTGGCTGGTGTGTGCATGGAAGGTTCCCGTGCCCCACATGCAAGGGAGCTCTTGAGTTTCGTTGGCTGACGGCAGGGCACAAGTATAGTTGCTTCGACTTGCATAGACCGTTTCTACATCCTGGCCATAAGTTCAGGAAAGACAAGAAGAACTTCATCAAAGGTTGAGTTGTCAAACACTCTGCACCACCTGCGTTGACAGGCCAACAGACCCTAGATTAGCTAAATGCTCTCGAGCCAGATCCAGAGCGTCCAGGGTATTTCAAGGGGTATAATAAGGAACATGCCTGGACTCACAAGACATGCTTCTAGGATCTGCCTTACTTCAAAGACATCCTTTGCCCACACAACATCGACGTGATGCACACTGAAAAGAGTATCGCCGAAG
Organism: Triticum aestivum; assembly: GCF_018294505.1. Classification (NCBI taxonomy): domain Eukaryota; kingdom Viridiplantae; phylum Streptophyta; class Magnoliopsida; order Poales; family Poaceae; genus Triticum; species Triticum aestivum. The sequence continues at coordinate 239,114,775 of NC_057794.1, read as the reverse complement.
CCATTTTTGGTACATTGTTCCGCATAGAGGGGAAATCAAAGGATAATTCTAAGGCTAGAGTCGATCAAGAGGAGCTATGTGATAGACCGTTACAAAACATGAAAGAACCGAAAGGAAAGGGGATCAACTGGATGAAGCGAAAGGCATGGTTCAATCTTGGAAGGCCAGCTATGAAGGAAATTATTTTGTGGGTGAAAATGCAGTTGATGTTCCCCGATGGGTATATAGAAAATCTAAAGAGGGGAGAGAGTCTTCAAAAATTGAAAATATTTGGTCTAAAAAGTCATGATTGGCACATATGGATTGAGCGGATAATGCCGGTGATGTTGCGTGGCTTCATCCCTGAGGATGAATGGCTAGTACTGGCAGAGCTGAGCTATTTCTTCCATGTTCTTTGTGCGAAAGAACTATCACCTGGCCTCCTAGAAGAAATGGAACAGTTGGCGCCGGAGTTGATATGCAAGTTAGAGAAGATCTTTCCGCCAAGCTTCTTTAATCCAATGTAACACTTGATTTTGCATCTCCCGACCGAGGCACGATTGGGGGACCCATGCAAAATCGTTGGTGCTACTCAACTGAGAGGATGCAGAAGACGCTTCGAGCAAAATGTAAAAATAAACGTAGAATAGAAGCATCAATGGCGGAGGCATTCATCACTAAGGAGGCGGCAAACTTCGTGACCGCACAGTACGAAGCCAAAAATTGTCATTTGCATAATCCGAAGCCTCGGTACAATGCTGACGAACCTCAAAAGGGTCAATCCAACTTCAGCCTATTCAAAGGGAATCTCGCACCAGCCGGTGGTTGGAAACCAGTAAGGTTGGATGTTGAAGAATTGCGGACCATTTCGCTGTATCTCTTCAACAACCTAACAGAAGTGCGACCGTACATCGAGTAAGGTCTCGGTACATTGTTTCACAACTTCTAATTCCTTTGAACTGCTCTTATTCCTGGATATTTGATGCAGTTGATATGTCGTCATATTCTCGTATGGAGCCGTGATCCAAAAGGATTCCGTCGAAGAGTATGAGCTTCTGGCAAAACAAGGAGCCGAATTTCCCGGTTTCATCTCTTGGTTCAAAAAATGGTAATTTCCATTAGACCCTTTCTTTTCTTTGGCTAATTTGCGACTAATGCAACAATCCTTTCGTATTAAACTTGTAGGCTAATTCAGAGATTATGGATGCCGAATTGAGACAAGTAGCTAATGGGTTTGACTATAAGGTCCGTTCATTTGACAAATACGACATCAACGGGTATCACTTTCGTACCTATGGCAAAGAGCTATCTATGGCCGACCGAAAGTCTACAAATTGTTGTGTCTCTGCTATCGACGAAGGAGGTATCGAGTATTATGGAAGAGTTTAAGCAATTTATGAACTTGAATTTTATGGTGAAAACCCACCAAACATCATAGTCTTCAGATGTTAATGGTTCCAGCCGAGGGAGACTAGAAGGACTCATGAACATATAGGGCTAGTCGAAATCAAACAAAGCACCCATTTGGATGTTCCCGATGTCTATATTACGGCTCAACATGCAACCCAAGTTTTCTATCTACCGTGGGCCTGTCAAAGTAATCCAAATCTCAGTGGTTGGGACGTCGTTTATGAAGTGCCGCCACGTGTTAGACCACCTCCCCCAATGAAAAGGATTATGAACCTCACATTAACCAAGACACATATGACGAAGGAGAATTCTTCCAAGAAACACGTCTTTCCAAAAAATGTTTCAAGAACCGCTCTACTCCACCCAGAACATTGAAGTAGACAACGATAGTGAATCTGACTTCACCCCTGAGCCGGAACAAGAAGAGCCGGAAGAAGAAGAAGTTACTGCTGCAGATGACCTGTCAATGCTTGAATGATTATGTAAAGGTGGCCTTCCACATGATGATGCATTTATTAATGATGATGATGAGCACGTCATTACCGGTAGTGATGATGATGATGCTTTTATTAATGATGATGAAGAGCACGTCATTACCGATAGTGATTATTAGGTATTCAATTTTTTACGTTGTACTTGATTTATATAGTTATTTGTATGATTGTATGATTTATATAGTTGGTATTTATAATTTTCTTACTTTGTATGATTGTTTCTTATACATAGTGCCATGGTCTTGATGTCTGTCCCGGTCGGCCCTCGCCCGCTTTATGATTCGGATGTGGTAAATTATCTTTCATAACTATTTGTTGCATTTCGCATTTATGACAATTATGGCCATCAATTTGACATAGAGATATTTTAATCTAGGAGGTATGTGAACCGGAATTTGAAACGGACCCTCTTATTGAGAAGTTAAATTTAGTTGAAAAAGAAAATGAGTATTTGAAAGAAAAAAAATTAAAATAATTGAAGAAGAGAAGATGACATTGGAGTTGTATGTTGCCGATGTCATCGATGATCACAAGATGAAGATGAATGCAATGCGCTTGAAGATGGATGCAATGCGCCTGAAGCTTAAGAAGATTAGAAAATATGTCGTTGGATCAGTTGTTACCTTTGTCATCGATAATGAGGCTTGGTATCATTATGCCGTTGGATCAGTTGTTACCTTTGTTGCGATCTTCATCACATTTGTTGTGATTAGGGTAAGTTTTCTCTAGTGTTTTGCTTTACAAATGGATACTTAGCTTATTTTCCTCCTAAATGGCATAATTACCTAAGTTAGATAAAAAATGAGCTATACTTAGCTTATTCAATTCATTTATGACATACTTAGCGTACTTAGGTAAAAAATGGTATGATAATCTTTGTTAGCTCCAAAATGATATAGACTTAGTTTATTTTCCTCGAAAATGACATAATAACCTTACTAAGCTCCAAAATGACCTATTTACCTACCTTAGCTCTAAAATGACCTACACTTAGCATTTTTACCTAGCTTAGCAATAAAATGACATTTTTACCTACCTTAGTTAGAAGAAGAAGATAAAGAAGAGGAGAGGAGAAAAAGAAAGAGAAGAAAAAAACTTCTTCTTCTTCTTCTTCTTCTGACTAGTCTTCTTCTTCTTCTTCTTCTTCTAACTTTCATCTTTCTCAATTTGCAGATTTGCTTTACATGAGGAAGCTCGGATTCATGGAGTGTACTATTCTTGTGGTGCTTCCTTGTTGTTTATGAAAACTTGTTTGGATATGTATGTCTATATGGATATGTTGTTGGAAATTTGTTTCTGGTTATGTATATATGGATATGTTGGACTTTGTTGAACTATGTTGTTGGATTGGATGAAATATGTTGTTGGGCATGCTGTTGGATATGTTGGATATGTATGCATGTATATCTGTGTTTGAAACCATGTCTAATTAATGCGATTTAAATAAAACAGGGGATATATAGCCTCTTTACCGTCCGCTAGCAGACGGCAAAGAGCTTTGACGTACGCTAGCAGACGGCAAAGAGGACACGTGGCAGTCACCTATGCAAACTGGGAACACTGGCTGCCTATTTGGTCATTTTGCCGTCTGCTAGCGGATGGCAAAGTGACCAGCTATGCCGTCCGCCAGCAGATGGCAATGATTCAAACCTCTTTGCCGTCTGCTGGCGGACGGCATATCTCGACACGTGGAAGCTTCCCAGTGCTACCTAGTTGGGCTCTTGCCGTCCACCAGCGGACGGCAAAGATCTTTGACACTTTGCCGTCGGCTGGCAGACGGCAAAGATCACCGTTAACCCCCTAACGGCTCTCATGCCACCGCACTGCCGTGAGCTGTCTTTGCCGTCTGCTAGCCTCGGATGGCGAACGACGTAATCCTTTGCCGTCCGTTTCTAAGAAGCCGACGACAAAGAAGGCCTTTGCTGGCAGGCGTTCATCCAGACAGTTTGCCGTCCGCTAGCGGACGTCAAAGATGTTTGTCGTCTGTGATCTATGCCTTTGCCGTCCGCCATGGCGAACGGCAAAGAAGCTGATTACAGTAGTGATAGTGATCAAGTCATGTAAGCTAGTAGTGCGAAGATGCAACATAATAGAAGAAATTATGGTAAACAAGTCATGTGTGCAAATAGTGGGCATACATAATGCACATGACATAGCACAAGCATGAAAGCAAGATATGAGCAAAGAAGGTTCATTGCATTGGCAAGAAGTCCTATGTAAATAGCAATGGAACATCATGACTCTCCCAACACAAGAATCAACAATAGCATGTGGCACATGGTAAACATGACAATAGCAACTAGTATCTCCACCAAGCATGCAAATACACATAGAAGTAGGATAATGGTGAATCATTTGTAAATGCAAGCAAGGGTCACAATTGCATGGCAAAATCATAGAAAGAGGTGTATCATGCAAAGTGAACACGCTATGATGGGCATAAAGTAACAAGTGATATATAGCCCATAGTCGTGTGAGATCCAAGTAGAAGAGATGCACATAGTCCTTGCGTGAAGGGAACGGTGGTAAGGATAATCCACGGGATCCCAAATCATTGTTGCTCTCAAGAGCTCATTTCGTCAACTCATGGAATTGTGAGGTTGAAGAGTGTTCATAAGTACCTACACAAAATGAAGACAAAGGGAAATTGTGTGTGCATGATATATGTACACACCATCCATTAGATGCATACGTGCATGTGTTGGTTAGCACAACATATCCAATGCTCAAATAAATGAGATGCATGATATAGAAACATGTCATCCATCATGAGAGGTTTGTTGTTATGTATAGCATAACGGAGACTCAAATTTTGTAATGCATCATGTGAAATACCTAGAGCATTGTTATGAATAGTATGCATATGGTGCACGCAATGGATGCAATCATGCAATATACAATAATTTTCATGGCATGGCATGTGAGATGAATTGCATAAATTTTGCAAAGGTAGCATAGCAATATCATCGCAAGAGAAGCAAAATCCAATAACCATGATCTCGTCATTTATGCCATAAGTGCAAATGGGATTTATTTTAATGGTGCATGCATAGTTACTATGTTGAGATTTTAATGATGCAATATGGGAGATCTCACTCATAGCATATGACAAGTTTAATGGGTTGTCAAACATGACGTGACATATAGAATTTTCACATGATATCCTATGGAGCATAGCATCACAACTAGGCAATTCAACATGATCATCATCATATTCACCATAAATGGGTGGCATATCTAAGCATGTAGAAGGCATAGTATGTGGTGAATCCATAAGGTGATCACATCATGCAAGCAATCGATGTCAAGATAGTCCACTAGTGGGACAAGTGAAGTACCATCACCTATGTTACCTTTAGAGCTCCGCTCATGTGTTTTAGGTGAGGTGGCAAAAAATTTCTCTTGATTAATAGCTTCATCAACTTGATGGTACCATGTGGGGGGTGCGTCATCATCCATCATGGCCATTGGTTTGCCCATTGGAGGTATGGACTCGTCGAGGATTGGCGCTTTGTCTTGTTGGAGATCTAGCGCCAAAGAAGAAAACACACTAGGAGTAGAGGGTAAGTCGTTAGAAATCATAGTGGCCTCACATGCCGTCTCAACTACCTCACTCACTAAGTGTTGTGGCTCACTCAATCCCGGTAAGATGCTCTCACTCATATGGTTGGTGGAGTCACTCAAATGGCTCTCAACCTCACATAGGATTTGTGGCATTCTCTCATGTGTGGGGATAGTGGTGGTCACACTCATCCTCTCATAGGAAATGCACCCAATGTCATATATGGTGGACTCACTCATCTCACTCATCGGCTGGTGGCTCTCCTCACATGGCAATTGGGGTATCTCATCATATGTGGGTGTCGGAGAGATGTAGGTGCAAATGCTTCCATGCTCAACTCTTATCGCCGCCTTGGTTGAAGGAATAGTCCCACGCTCAATCTCCTCATCCATAACGGCTCCAAAGATGAATGCCGTAGGGAGTGGCAAATCATCACTCTCCTTCGAGACCAAAGATAGTGTCTCATGTGCGGTCTCGTAGCTTGAATAAGAGTATGAGTCCCATTGGGGCGTCGCCTTCATGTTGTTGAAGAGGTTCGTGCTCGTCACCGTGCTCGAAGGGGATGGCCCTTGCTCGACTGTCTTGTCATTATCTTGTATGAGGACCATATGATGTGGCATATCATAGCTTGTCTCCATGACTGAAGCGAGTTTCCCATGCTAGGCCATCTTCCTTGAGGGGCTTTCGAAGATGGAAGTGTTGCCCTCACTTGTAGGTGGTCTCCTTGGACTTGATGATGTCTATGTAGGTGTACTCATGGTAAGTAGGCGAAGATAACGTATGTCCGAAGGCGAAGATGCCTTGAGAACACTTGGCAAAGATGCCAAAGTGGTGGTGGTATCCATAGCTTCCTCTTGGTGGTGCTCGTCTCGCGGTCTTCTCTTGTGCTCATGAAGCTTGGCCATAGCTTGATGTAGAGCTTGTTGAGACTTGTAGGTTTGCGCGTGTCGAGCATCTTCATGTTGATGGTGTCATTGTCGTGCTTGAGCTCATTGTAGATGTTGTTCATTGTTGTCATGCACATGTTGCTTGGAGTTGACTTTCCCTTCATGACGATGTAGATTACGAACGTGATGGTGGTCGCGATGGAGATGTGGACATGGATGAATTGCGCTTGCATCGCATGGGCGCTCCGAAGATGATTGACTTGCTCGCTGCCGCCTTGAAGATGACAGAGGGGAAGAACGATTGACAAACAAGGCCCGAATCTCCTCCATCCTTGCATCTTTCTCCTCTTTTTATGTAGAAAGCTTGTTGTTGAAGTAACCTCTTGTATGTGCTTCGGATTGTCGCAAGTTGATGGTGAGGTTGTCGATGCACTTGCGCAAGGTAGATTGTGCGCCTTGCATTGCTCGTTGTAGTTCTACGGTGTGAGTGATGGTGACATAGTTGTTTGCGCCATTGTTGTCGTGGAAGACCGGAGATGAAATGCTTTGCCTATCCATCACAAGACTCGAGCAAATGTGAGTGGGAGAAAGAAAAGAACTAGACCAAATGTACCTTATCCAATGTTGAAAATGGGTCAATGATCACTCAATAGTGTAGCAAGGAAATAGCACAATTGGTACCGGATCTTGTCAATTCTCACACCTACACAAGTAAGGCTTATGGAGTAGCTTGGTGAGGATAGTGGCACAGAAATTTGATGCAAAATGTTAGCAAGAGTCAATAATGTTGGAAGAGATTCACAAATTCGCAAGTGAAACAAGTAGACCAATAGCAATGAATGGCACACAGAAACACACACACACACACACACACACACACACACACATAGATAAATGGGGTCGTGCAACCAAGGAACGAGCTCAAAATGTGGAATCCACGGAAAATGCTCTTATTGCACAACTGTAGAGAGACGCTAGCACGATTGAACAATAGGCGGATATGACACTTGTGCACAAACTATAAGAGACAAAAATGCAACGACTTCCTATCCCAAGTATGCTATTATGCATGATTCCTAGTGATATGATCCAAGATGATTGAGTATGACAATCTTATATGCAATGTGGTATGATGCTATGTCACTTCCTTACAAGCTCTTTGTTCACTCTTTTTCTTTTGCATAAAAGCTTATTCCTTTTTTTGATATGGCCACTTATGCGAAATGCACAAACCAAGATAACAATTGCGTATATGCGGGAACAATCTTGTGACACAAGAGATGATATGATGATACCACGATGAGGATACCAAAATGATATGTTATGTATGCAATGGAAGGTGTAGATCGATCATCACTAATGTGCACAAGTAACATTGTCGGCAATACTCAAAGGCTAGTCTCGATAGGCAAGTGACGCAAAATGGGCTAGGGGTTAACAATATTATGGCAAGAAGTACAATGATGAGATACCATGATACCAAGATGATACATAGGTTACCATTCTTGCGTATGGTTAGTGTTGTAGGGTGAAACCCTGAGATGGATCTTTTCACACTTGGAGGGGGAAAAGGGATGAACACCAATAACACAAAGAGGAATTCACTCCAACAATACCCAATCACACATCCACTAGAATAGAAAACACATAGATCCACAAGATTACAAGCACAATCAAAGGAAACAAGCACTAGGTAGAGTTCTTCCCACTCCTAAGAGATGAGGTCTTGATGATGGTAGTCTTCTCCAAGAGGAGGTCTTGAAATCCACAAGTGGATCATCTCCTAAGAGGCCTTGATCTCCAATGGACTGGTAGAATGAGAAAAGCTCTCAAAATATCTCACATATGTTTTTGCTAAGTCTAACCATAACCCTAGGTACGGAATATATAGGCTTGGGGGTGAGATGGATGAAGTGGAGGCCCAAAAAGCCGAAGTCAGCCGGCCATCCTATAGGGCCCGTGCGCATGGGGTAAGTTGGGCCCGTTGATACGTCTCCCACGTATCTATAATTTTTGATTGCTCCATGCTATATTATCTACTGTTTGGACATTATTGGGCTTTATTATCACCTTTTATATTATTTTTGGGACTAACCTACTAACCGGAGGCCCAACCCACAATTGCTGTTTTTTTGCCTATTTTAGGGTTTCAAAGAAAAGGAATATCAAACGGAGTCCAAACAGAATGAAACCTTCGGGAACGTGATTTTCTCACCGAACATGATCCAGGAGACTTGGACCCTACATCAAGAAACAAAGGAGGAGGCCACGAGGTAGGGGGCGCGCCTACCCCCTAGGCGCGCCCTCCACCCTCGTGGGCCCCCTGTTGCTCCACCGACGTACTCCTTCCTCCTATATATACCTACGTACCCCCAAACGATCAGATACGGAGCCAAAACCCTAATTCCACCGCCACAACTTTCTGTATCCACGAGATCCCATCTTGGGGCCTGTTCCGGAGCTCCGCCGGAGGGGGCATCGATCACAGAGGGCTTCTACATCATCACCATAGCCCCTCCGATGAAGTGTGAGTAGTTTACCTCAGACCTACAGGTCCATTGTTATTAGCTAGATGGATTCTTCTCTCATTTTGGATCTCAATACAATGTTCTCCCCCTCTCTTATGGAGATCTATTCGATGTAATCTTCTTTTTGCGGTGTGTTTGTTGGGACCAATGCATTGTGGGTTTATGATCAAGTCTATCTATGAACAATATTTGAATCTTCTCTGAATTCTTTTATGTATGATTGGTTATCTTTGCAAGTCTCTTCGAATTATCAGTTTGGTTTGGCCTACTAGATTGATCTTTCTTGCAATGGGAGAAGTGCTTAGCTTTGGGTTCAATCTTGCGGTGTCCTTTCCCAGTGACAGTAGGGGCAGCAAGGCACGTATTGTATTGTTGCCATCGAGGATAACAAGATGGGGTTTTCATCATATTGCATGAGTTTATCCCTCTACATCATGTCATCTTGCTTAAGGCATTACTCTGTTTTCATGAACTTAATACTCTAGATGCATGTTGGATAACGGTCGATGAGTGGAGTAATAGTAGTAGATGCAGGCAGGAGTCGGTCTACTTGTCTCGGACGTGATGCCTATATACATGATCATATCTAGATATTCTCATAACTATGCTCAATTATGTCAATTGCTCAACAATAATTCGTTCACCCACCATAGAATACCTATGCTCTTGAGAGAAGCCACTAGTGAAACCTATGGCCCTCGGGTCTATCTTCATCATATTAATCTTCCAATACTTAGTTATTTCCTTTGCTTTTTACTTTGCCTTTTATTTTACTTTGCATCTTTATCATAAAAATACCAAAAATATTATCTTATCATATCTATCAGATCTCACTCACGTAAGTGGCCATGTAGGGATTGATAACCCCTTATCGCGTTGGTTGCGAGGATTTATTTATTTTTGTGCAGGTATGAGGGACTTGCGCGTAGCCTCCCACTGGATTGATACCTTGGTTCTCAAAAACTGAGGGAAATACTTACGCTACTTTGCTGCATCATCCCTTCCTCTTCGGGGAAAACCAACGCATTTCTCAAGAGGTAGCAAGAAGGATTTCTGGCGCCGTTGCCGGGAAGGTTTGCACAAGTCAAGATTTGACTCCTGACAACGAGCCATTTCTGGCGCCATTGTTGGGGAGGTTCACGCAAGTCAAGATTTGACTGCCGACAACGAGCCATTTCTGGCGCCATTGCCGGGGAGTCTACGCAAAAGTCAATATACCAAGTACCCATCACAATCCTTATCTCTCGCATTACATTATTTTCCATTTGCCTCTCGTTTTCCTCTCCCCCACTTCACACTTGCTGTTTTATTCACCCTCTCTCTATCCTCCCTCTCTTTCTCTATTTGCCTCCTTTTGCCCGCTTGCTTTTTGTTTGCTTGTGTGTTGGATTGCTTGCTTGTCATGATGGCTCAAGATAACACTAAATTGTGTGACTTTACCAATACCAACAATAATGATTTTATTAGCACTCCGATTTCTCCTCTTACTGATGCTGAATCTTGTGAAATTAATACTGCTTTGCTGAATCTTGTCATGAAAGATCCGTTTTCCGGCCTTCCTAGTGAAGATGCCGCTACCCATCTAATTAGCTTCGTTGATTTGTGTGATATGCAAAAGAAGAAAGATCTGGATAACGATATTGTTAAATTGAAGCTATTTCCTTTTTCTCTTAGAGATCGTGCTAAAGCTTGGTTTTCGTCTTTGCCTAAACATAGTATTGATTCATGGAATAAGTGCAAAGATGCTTTTATCTCTAAGTATTTTCCTCCCGCTAAGATCACCTCCCTTAGAAACGATATTATGAATTTTAAGCAACTTGATCATGAACATGTTGCACAAGCTTGGGATAGGATGAAATTAATGATACGTAATTGCCCTACTCATGGTTTGAATTTGTGGATGATTATACAAATTTTTTATGCTGGATTGAATTTTGCTTCTAGAAATCTTTTAGATTCGGCCGCGGGAGGCACTTTTATGGAAATCACTTTAGGAGAAGCTACTAAACTCCTAGATAATATTATGGTTAATTATTGTCAATGGCATACTGAAAGATCTACTAATAAAAAGGTGCATGCGATAGAAGAAATTAATGTTTTGAGTGGAAAGATGGATGAACTTATGAAATTATTTGCTAGTAAAAGTGTTTCTTCCTATCCTAATGATATGCCCTTGTCTACTTTGATTGAGAATAATAATGAATCTATGGATGTGAATTTTGTTGGTAGGAACAATTTTGGTAACAACGTGTATAGAGAAAATTTTAATCCTAGGCCTTATCCTAGTAATCCCTCTAATAATTATGGTAATTCCAACAACAATTCTTATGGAAATTATAATAAGATGCCCTCTGATTTTGAATCTAATATTAAAGAATTTATTACTTTGCAAAAGAATTTTAATGCTTTGATTGAAGAAAATTTGCTTAAGATTGATGAGTTGGCTTGGAACGTTTGAGGGAGTCCTGGATTAGGGGGTGTCCGGATAGCCGGACTCCTGGACTATGAAGATACAAGATTGAAGACTTCATCCCGTGTCCGGAAGGGACTTTCCTTGGTGATACAGATATGTGGATCTCCTACCATTGTAACCAACTCTGTGTAACCCTAGCCCTCTCCGGTGTCTATATAAACCGGAGAGGTTTAGTCCGTAGGACGAACAACAATCATGCCATAGGCTAGCTTCTAGGGTTTAGCCTCTCTGATCTCGTGGTAGATCTACTCTTGTACTACCCATATCATCAATATTAATCAAGCAGGACATAGGGTTTTACCTCCATCAAGAGGGCCCGAACCTGGGTAAAACATCGTGTCCCCTGCCTCCTGTTACCATCCGGCCTAGACACACAGTTTGGGACCCCCTACCCGAGATCCGCCGGTTTTGACACCGACATTGGTGCTTTCATTGAGAGTTCCTCTGTGCCGTCACCATTAGGAAGGATGTCTCATCTCGTCTTTAAAGATGGCACCGTTGCTAAGGGAGCTTTGGCTGTCGGCCAGACTCTCAGGCTAGGTGGTTTCCTTATGACCACCCGTTCGGCTGCTGCGCCGATGATGACCTCTCGGGTCATCGAAAGCAATCTTCACGTCAGCTCGGAATTCACCGAGAAGCTAGATCCAATGGAGCTCTCTTCCCTAAACGAGCTCTTGGATCGCTTCGCCGCCCTGGGAGTCGCTACGGATTACGGCCAGATTGGGTCTAAACCCGATCTGAGAGAGATTAACTCCCCCCAGGTCACCCATCATGTTGCCGTGGTAGAGGGACAGTGCGGCGACCCTTCATCTATCTTAAGGACTAGATATGTCTGGATTCCCGATCCCTCCAAGTCAGATACCCGCGGAGGGGAGGACATCACTCAAGACCTGAACTTAAAGTCAGGTGACGGGCTAGATTCATTGGACAGCATCCAAGAATCCAAACTTCCGAGTTCGGAAACTCCTTGGCCCCTGGGTCTCAGATTGGGTGAGGTTTCGGATTTGATTCCACCCATCCACCCTTACATAAGCAATCTATCCCAAATTAGGCAAGAGCCCGAAGAAACAGTACATCATTACTGGGCCAGATTCCTCCTGGTTATGAACAGGATAAAGGACTGTCGCGAGGAAGACGCAATTTTATTCTTCTGCAATAATTGCACGGACAAGGGAATCCTCAACGCCATAAGTCGTCGTGATATTACACGCTTCGCTGACTTGGCGTCCATAGTACGAAAGTACTGTGTGATGGAAAGCGCCTGGAAAACCGAAATAAAATTTTGGGACAATCCGGCCCTTAATACAAACCCAGTCCGAAACAAAAGGGTGCATCATCGCCAGACACCCGGGTTCAATACCAAAAAGCAAAAGCCCTCTACAGGGCACGGAACCGTACTGGAAGGATGGCTTAATGGACCCTGTAAAATCCACGGTGCAGAGGGAGCCACACCAACTACAGGCTTAGAGCATGTTGGATACTCCGGCAGGTGGCAAAAATTGGTGAAGATCTTCTAATTCCAGAAGCCACAGAAAGCCACCCCAGAGAAAGCCGTACGGTATTAACAGTCTTCGAGACTTTCGCATCAAATAATATGCGAAAAAGAACACTCCGCGACCTTGCCAAAGTCTACCAAGTAGCAACAATAAACCCATGGAGTGACACGACTATTACTTTTAATGCCAGTGATGAACCTAAATTCCGAACAGCCCGAGCACCAGCCGCATTGGTCCTCAGTCCAATAGTGGATGGCTTTCGTCTTACCAAGGTACTCATGGATGGCGGCAGCGGATTGAACCTCATTTATGAGGAAACCCTTCAAAAAATGGAAATAGACTGGAACCACATTGAGCGAAGCAGCAAAACCTTTAGAGGAATAATCCCCAGTCGGGAAGCGTGTTGTACAGGAAAAATCACACTAGATGTGGTGTTCGGCATGCCGGATAATTACAGGTCCGAAGAGGTCACGTTCCAGGTGGCCCCGTTCAGTAGTGGATATCACGCTCTGCTAGGGCAGGAAGCGTTTACAGTCTTCCAAGCAATACCCCATTACGGGTACATGAAGCTCAAGATGCCCGGGCCTAACGGAATCATCACTCTTGTTAGTGATCCGGACATAGCACTCCGCGCTGAAAACAAGACAGCTGCACTGGCCCTCGAGGCGCTATCCGAAGCCCTAGCGGCTGAGGAACTGACTGCGCTGTGCTCCACGGTAAATAGGGATGATGTGATACTCGATAAAAGATCCAAGTCCACCTCCTTTAAACCGACGGACGAAATAGTCAAATTCCAGGTCCATCCAACGGACCCCAATAAAACAGCTTCCATCGGGGCACAGTTAAACCCTGATGTAGACGCTGCACTGCGAGAGTTCCTACGAGAGAACTGGGACATTTTTGCCTGGCACCCTTCAGACATGCCAGGAATCCCACGCAGGCTGGCCGAACACAGCTTAAATATCCTAAAAGGATTCAAGCCAGTCAAACAGGCTCTTCGGCGTTTTTCCAAACCTAAGAGACATGCCATGGGAGAGGAACTAGCCAAGCTATTGGAGGTCGGATTCATCAAAGATATAAAACATCCGGACTGGCTAGCAAACCTGGTGATGGTACCAAAGAAGGAAAAATCTTGGCGCCTGTGCGTTGATTTCAAAGACCTTAACAAGGCTTTCCCAAAGGATCCCTTCCCTCTCCCTCGCATCGATCAAATTATCAACGCTACAGCAGGACATGATTCGTTGTGTTTCCTCAACGCATACTCCGGCTACCATCAAATAAAGATGGCAGAGTCAGACCAAGTCGCAACGGCATTCATCACACCATACGACTCATTCTGCTTCAACACAATGCCCTTCGGGCTCAAAAACGCCGGCGCAACATATCAGCGCATGATTCAGACATGTCTGGCAAACCAGATTGGCAAAACAGTGGAGGCATACGTAGATGATGTGGTCGTTAAAACAAGACATGTTGAATCTCTAGTAGACGACTTGAGGCTAACATTCGATAACCTCCAAACATACGACATCAAGCTCAACCCGGAAAAATGCGTTTTCGGCGTTCCAGCCGGAAAGCTCTTGGGCTTCATTGTATCTAGTAGAGGAATTGAAGCAAATCCAGCCAAGATCCGAGCTCTGTCACAATTGGATATCCCGAAGGACCTCAAACAGATAGAAAAATTAACCGGATGCGTGGTGGCTCTAAGCCGCTTTATCTCCCGCCTAGGAGAAAAGGCCCTACCCCTTTACCGCCTCCTTCGGTGCACCGAACACTTCGATTGGACGGATGCAGCCACGACCGGTCTCGACGAAATAAAAGCCATCTTGGCAACAAACCCAGTCCTGGCCGCGCCAAACATTGGCGAACCAATACTATTATACATTGCAGCAACCCATCAGGTCGTAAGCGCAGTGCTCATCGTCGAACGAGAAACGGACGGACACAAATTCCCCCTTCAAAAGCCGGTCTATTACGTGTCCACTGTCCTTACTCCATGCAAGTCACGGTACCCGCATTATCAAAAGATTGCGTACGCGGTATTTATGGCATCCCGGAAGCTACGACACTACTTTCAAGAGTGTTCAATAACAGTAGCCTCGGAAGTGCCACTTAACGATATTATAAACAACCGCGACGCGACGGGCCGAATTGCAAAATGGGCCATTGAGCTCCTCCTGTTTTACATAACTTACAAGCCACGGCGAGCTATCAAGTCGCAAGTTTTGGCCGACTTCGTCGCAGAATGGACGGAGGCCGAACTCCCTAAAAAGTACGGCACATATTCAAACTAGGTCATGCACTTCGACGGCTCCAAAATGTCGGCCGGTCTAGGGGTTGGCGTCGTTTTGACATCCCCCACAGGAGACACAGTTCAATAGGTACTCCAGATAATGTACACAGACTCCAACAACGCAGCCGAATATGAGGCCCTTTTACATGGTCTCCGGATGGCAGTATCCATGGGCATTCAACGCCTAGAGGTGCGCGGGGACTCGAACCTCGCAATATCCCAAATAAATGAAGACTTTGATGCCAAGGATCCAAAAATGGCAGCTTATCGCAACGCCGTCCTAAAAATGTCAGCTCGGTTCGAAGGGCTCGAATTTCACCATATAGCCCGGGAAAATAATCAGGCGGCAGATGTCCTGGCATGCATCGGCGCAAAACGCGATGTAGTCCCCCAACATTTTCTTGGAAAGGCTGTTCAAGCCGTCCGTAGTATGGGAAGGGGAACCTGGCAATAACAGCCCGGACCCAACCGCACTGCCCAACACCGAACACTCTGACATAATTGGAGGCTCTGCCAATGAAATAACACCTTCAGCCCACGTAATAATGGCTGTCATCGCCCCGTGGACAGAACCATTCCTCGCCTACCTTACCAGGCAGGAACTCCCTGAGGACCAAAATGAGGCATGCTGCATAGTGCGGCGATCTAAAGCCTATAAAGTCCATGAGGGAGAGCTTTATAAGAAAAGCACTACCGGAGTCCTTCAAAGGTGCATCTCCGAAGAGGAAGGGCGGAACCTCCTGGCGGAAATTCATGCGGACTCGCCGGACATCACGCTGCAGCTTGGTCCCTTATAAGCAAGGCCTTCCGTACAGGCTTTTATTGGCCGACGGCCCGGGCAGACGCCCAGGACTTAGTCCAATGATGCGTCGGTTGCCAGCTTTTTGCAAACCGAAGCCATATGCCACCCACCGCCCTCCAAACTATCCCCATCACTTGGCCCTTCGCGGTCTGGGGGCTTGACATGGTTGGACCCCTTAAAGGCGGAACCCACAAGAAAAAATACTTACTGGTCATGGTGGATAAGTTCACCAAATGGATAGAAGCCAAGCCTGTTAAGACGGCCGAATCTGGACCGGTGATAGACTTTATATCCGGGGTTGTACACCGTTACGATGTCCCCCACAACATCATCACTGATAACGGCGCGAACTTCACGACCGATGAGATAAAACTATGGTGCAAAAACATGGGCATCAAGCTCGATTATGCTTCCGTCTATCACCCACAAACCAACGGCCAGGTCGAACATGCAAATGGTCTTATCATGAGCGGCATCAAATCCAGATTACTGCGGTCCCTTAAGGAATCTAATACGCACTGGGTAGAGGAGCTCGACTCCGTAGTCTGGGGGCTGCGGACCACGCCGAATCGCACCACCGGATACACACCATTCTTCATGGTGTACGGCGCAGAGGCAGTTTTGCCCTCAACATAATTCATGACTCACCTCGAGTGCGCATGTACGAAGAAAGAGAAGCCGAGCTCGATCGGCATGACAGTTTGGACGCCTTGGAGGAAGAGCGTGACGTGGCAAAAGCCCGTTCCGCATTCTATCAACAGCAGGCTCGAAGATACCAAAGCAGAGAAGTACGGGCCAAAAATTACAACATTGGCGAATTAGTTCTACGCCTGCCGGACAAGAAAAAAGACAAACTCAAGCCCAAGTGTGAAGGTCCCTTCATAATCGACCAAGTCCTAACTGGTGGAGCGTACCGCCTGTGAGATGCATCGGATAACCGACTCGAGCCGAACCCATGGAACGCAGCCCGTCTACGAAGATTCTATGCCCAGCGCCGGACTCTGTGTTCGTCTCCTTCCTCTGTCCATTTTTTATATACTTTCTGTCTTACATTTCTCTCCTTCTCCTCTCTCTCTCTCTCTCTCTCTCTCTCTTATAGCCTTTAAAGGCTCATAAAGTGACGCGCTATTCGCGCTCATTAAACCTGGGGCTTCTTTGAACAGAAGCTTATTTATACGGGCTTCATGCCCAACACATGTGTCATACTTCCGCATGTACCTTTTATTCGCCATTATATGCATCGATATGACTTAAGTTTTGGCCAAGATGGGTTGCCTGGCTCCTGTGCTTACCCCTACGTTCCCGATTGTTTGGCTGGATGGTAAAGGGAGCACCTCTGCGATTGTTACTGTCGGTTACCCCCAGATGTTTTTCCTGCGTCTCTTTTCACAGAATGGACATGCACTTTAGGGCATGCCTCCCAGGGAAAGGAATCCCTAACGGAACTATTCTCCCTGGAAGATGTTTCTTACTAACCATGTAATATAACATAACTAGTTGGGCACTTGTCTGTTCAAGCACTAATGACCCCTACGCTTGGTCTCCATGCATACCCCGGTTCTTATATAACCGCGAGGGTATTCGGACACACTCTGGACCGTCAGGTCCTGAGGTTGAAGTGAAAAGGTCGGCCATGACAAACGATCTACTATCCGGCTAGAAGGCATTACACATGTCAATTAAAATTACATAGTCAATCTGACTGATTGTATTCCTCTTCAATACCATCTAACAGGCTGTATAGTTTACAGTCATGTTGGGAATACTTTGCGGCCAACTCTACTTGGCCGTATACTAAGCTCATAGGGATCTCCTTCCCATCGGGCCCTACGGGTCCGACCTCGGCCATGTGGTTTGGGTCAGCCTTCGTGTACCGCGTCTTCATCATGGCCCAGGCCTCCCTGGCGCCTTGACGGCAGGCCGACATCTTCCACAATCGGAAGCGCCGCCGCGCTCCCTTCAGCTTCTCTACAAGCTCTCCAAGGCCTTCGGGCATGGAGACGGATGGCCACAAGGCCTGGGCAACGCCTTGCATCACCTGTCGAACTCGCTCGTGCAGTTGTGAGAGCTCGGGAAGAAGGTCACCTATAGAACCGGGCATTTCCTCTGCAGGACGACCTGTCAGCATAGCTACAGACATTACTCTGTTAGTCGACTTCCTCATCGAACTTTTTTTTTCAAATTTCGTTTAAGCACTTACTATATATGCCGCATCGAAGCCGCTGATTCTCCTTCACGGAGTCCAACAGCTGGGCACAAACGTCCTTCAGTTCAACGCCTAGCTTGGTGTTGGCATCTTGGAGATCGTTCTTCTCCCGCCTCACCTTTGCCAGCACGCTCTCACCAGCCTTTAGCTGGCGTCGGAGTTGTTGCACTTCCGGATTTAATCCGGCGCCATCTGCAATTTCATTTGTCAGATTTGCACCCACGTCACACTTCGCAAAATACTTATCTTTCGAAGCGTATATTACCAGAGGGGGTCTCCTTGGGCTCCCCTGCCGCGGCTAGTGCGGCCTCAAGTTGGGCTTTGCACTCTTCCAGCTCCTGGGACAGTAGGGTATTCTTTTCTGTAAGAACCTGCATAACAAATGATCCTTAAAATAGTTATTCTAACTTTTCAAGTCTCGGGGGCTACTAGTATATATATAATTACCAAAATTTTCTTACTCGTATGTCTTTCACATACTGCTCCGTGGCTCTGGCTAGACCATTTTGAGCGGCACGGAGGTACGCGTCTCCCGAATTGAAGGCATCCAGTGCCTCTTGGGAGAAACAAGCGTCGCGAAGAACTGTCCGGCGACGCCTGTGGTTCATGGCACTCTCCACCTCGGAATTGGTGGCAGACAGCATGTCCGCATCCTCCGTCAGAGGAGCGTCCGATGCACGCCTCGTGTTCGCCTCCGCTTCCGGACCAGGCTTTGGAGCCTGGCTAGTGGAGGCGTGATTGGCAGCCTCTCCGGATATAGTCCGGCGAGGTCTCTTCGTCCTGAAGAGAGCACGAGCGTTAATATGCCTCGAAGGAATAACACCTGGGAATAAGGTGGCGCACTGTACCTTTGCGCCGGTGCCTCAGTCCGGACTGCACTTCTTTTCAGCTTGCGGGGCCTTGCCGCCCCTCGTTGGCTAGTCACCGCAGGCTCGGCCTCCCGTCTCAAGGACCTCCCCTGCAAAACACAGTTGTCATACAGCAATCGAAAACACGCGAGGACAGAACCCTTTTCAAAGTGCCGGGACTCCGGTCTCAGTTACCTGTGAGGCTGGGAGTAGCCCTGGATAATCGGCTGTAATGGCCACCAAGGCGTTGTCCTTGCTCAATTGATGAAACACTCCATCAATCAGCTCCACAGATAAGTCCGGATCCTCTTGAGAGGCCGGGTCGAGGGACCGTCCCGGATCCTCGGGTTGTGGAGGAGGGCTGTTTATTTCTTTAACAGCCTGTCGCAGTTCCTGTGTTGAAGTCGTTAGACTGAAAATTTAACAATGGGAATATAAAACGGATGGGCAAGTAAAAGTGTCCACTTACCCAACTTGGGGGATTGTACATAGAAAATCCACCCCGTGGGTTAACGTGGAGAAATTCCTCCTCTTCTCCCTTGTACAAAGCGGACAAGGTCTTTATTAGAGCGGCAGCCGAATCCGGCCCCTTACGGCCGTAGCGGGTGGCATCGTCCTCCCCGTTGAAGTCCCACATGGGGCGGCCTCTATACTGAAGCGGCCGCACCCCTCGCATGATGCATGCGGCCATGACCCCGATCATGGTCAGTCCGGAATGAGCTAACAATCTTATCCGGCCCATAAGGTAAATAACGTCCCTGTCACTTTCCCTCTGAGGGCTCCGTGGACGCCAGCTTAGGCGCTTCTTCGGGGGAGCACTGTCGAACTCAGGGAGGCCGATCCGGACAGGATCCGGCAGCGGGACGTCCTCTATATAAAACCATTTCGAAGGCCAGTCTTCGGACGCCTTTTTTGGGGTTCCGGATAGATATCCGGTCCCGGCGATGCGCCACACCTCGGCTCCGCCCACTTGATATATTGACCCCTCCTTAGAGCGGGCCACAAGGAAGAATAGCCTTTTCCACAGCACGAAATGAGCCTCGCAGCCCAAGAACAGCTCGCAAAGGGCTATGAAGCCCGCGATATGCAATATGGAGGCAGGCGTGAGGTTGTGCAGCTGGAGGCCATAGAACTCCAGAAGCCCCCGGAGAAACGGATGAATTGGAAATCCGAGCCCTCTTATTAAGTAAGGGGCAAGGCATACCCACTCTCCTTTGGAGGGATTGGGTGCGCTCTCCGCTTGCTCTCCGCCATTATAGGTGGCAAGTCCGGCTCGAACCGGGACCATATAGGCCAGGGGGAGAAATCCCTTGGTCTGGAGCGTCACTAGCTCGCTGTGCGGGATGGAGCACCTCTTCCAATCTCCAGGCAGAGGGCTGGAAGGGCAGGATGAGGAGCTGCGGCGGCTGGCCATGATGGAATGGACCTCTGTCGGATACGCTCTGATGAATACTCGCGGAAGGGAGAAGGTGTGGTTTGGATCTAAATCCTCGTCCCCTTAAATAGGCGGCTCATTCACGTGGCTAGGGGTGTAAATATAAAAAACACCTTGACTTTTCGTATTCGTTTGACATGTGGTAAACGGCCATTATTGGGCGTAGAAGCCAAGGAGCACTACATTTACAAGAAACCAGACACTGTTCAACAGGTACACGGAATTTGGAGAAGAACCTGCCTTGCAATGCTGAAGACAATTTGGGCGCCGGACTCGTCGTCATTGAAGCCTAGTTCGGGGGCTACTGAGGGAGTCCTGGATTAGGGGGTGTCCGGATAGCCAGACTATACCTTCGGCCGGACTCCTGGACTATGAAGATACAAGATTGAAGACTTCGTCCTGTGTCTGGAAGGGACTTTCCTTGGCGTGGAAGGCAAACTTGGCGATACGGATATGTAGATATCCTACCATTGTAACCGACTCTGTGTAACCCTAGCCCTCTCCGGTGTCTATATAAACCGGAGAGGTTTAGTCCGTAGGACGAACAACAATCATGCCATGGGCTAGCTTCTAGGATTTAGCCTCTCTGATCTCGTGGTAGATCTACTCTTGTACTACCCGTATCATCAATATTAATCAAGCAGGACGTAGGGTTTTACCTCCATCAAGAGGGCCCGAACCTGGGTAAAACATCATGTCCCCTGCCTCCTGTTACCATCCGGCCTAGACGCACAGTTCGGGACCCCCTACCCGAGATCCGCCGGTTTTGACACCAACAACGTTGATAGAATTTCTCTTGATGTTGATTCTTTGAAACTTAGATCTATTACACCTAAGCATGATATCAATGAGTCTCTCAAAGCCATGAGAATTTCCATTGATGAGTGCAAAGAAAGAACCGCTAGGATGCGTGCTAAGAAAGATGCCTTTATAAGAGCGTGTTCTTCTAGTTCCTATGAAAATAAAGATGAATATCTAAAAGTTATTGATGTGTCCCCTATTAAATCTTTGTTTTGCAATATGAATCTTAATAATGATGGGACTGAATATGATCCACCTTTACCTAGAAGGCGTTCCAAAAATCTGGATTTTAGATCTTGATGCTAAAATTGATGAAAGTGGGATTGAAGAAATTAAAACCCTAGATGTTGCTAAGCCCACTATTTTGGATTTCAAGGAATTTAATTATGAAAATTGCTCTTTGATTGATTGTATTTCCTCTTTGCAATCCGTGCTAAATTCTCCTCACGCTTATAGCCAAAATAAAGCGTTCACTAAACATATCGTTGATGCCTTGATGCAATCTTATGAAAAAAACTTGAATTGGAAGTTTCTATTCCTAGAAAACTTTATGATGAGTGGGAACCTACTATTAAAATTAAAATTAAAGATCATGAATGCTATGCTTTGTGTGATTTGGGTGCTAGTGTTTCCACGATTTCAAAGACTTTGTGTGATTTGCTAGGTTTTCGTGATTTTGATGATTGCTCTCTAAACTTGCACCTTGCGGATTCCACTATTAAGAAACCTATGGGAAGAATTAATAATGTTCTTATTGTTGCAAATAGGAATTATTTTCCCATAGATTTTATTGTTCTTGACATAGATTGCAATCCTTCATGTCCTATTATTCTTGGTAGACCTTTCCTTAGAATGATTGGTGCAATTATTGATATGAAGGAAGGAAATATTAGATTCCAATCTCCGTTAAGGAAAGGCATGAAACACTTTCCTAGAAAGAAAATTAAATTACCTTATGAATCTATTACGAGAGCCACTTATGGATTGCCTACCAAAGATTACAATACCTAGATCTATCCTTGCTTCTTATGCCTAGCTAGGGGCGTTAAACGATAGCGCTTGTTGGGAGGCAACCCAATTTTATTTTTATTCCTTGATTTTTTCTCCTGTTTAGTAATAAATAATTTATCTAGCCTCTGTTTAGGTTGTGTTTTTTGTGTTTAATTAGTGTTTGTGACAAGTAGAACCGTTGGGAAGACTTGGGGAAAGTCTTGATATCTTGCTGTAAAAAACAGAAACTTTAGCGCTCACGAGAACTGCTGCCATTTTTATTTGGAAAGCGATATTTAGTTAATTCTTTTTGAAGATGATTAATAGATAAATTCATCACGTCCATAAATTTATTTTAGAATTTTTGTGGTTCCAGATCTTGCGCTATCTACAGATTACTACAGACTGTTCTGTTCTTGACAGATTCTGTTTTTCGTGTGTTGTTTGCTTATTTTGATGAATCTATGGCTAGTAAAATAGTTTATAAACCATAGAGAAGTTGGAATACAGTAGGTTTAACACCAATATTAATAAAGAATGAGCTCATTACAGTACCTTGAAGTGGTCTTTTGTTTTCTTTCGCTAACGGAGCTCACGAGATTTTCTACTTTAAGTTTTGTGTTGTGAAGTTTTCAAGTTTTGGGTAAAGATTTGATGGATTATGAAACAAGGAGTGGCAAGAGCCTAAGCTTGGGGATGCCCAAGGCACCCCCAAGATAATCTAAGGACACCTAAAAGCCAAAGCTTGGGGATGCCCCGGAAGGCATCCCCTCTTTTCGTCTACTTCTATTGGTAACTTTACTTGGAGCTATATTTTTATTCACCACATGATATGTGTTTTGCTTGGAGCGTCTTGTATGATTTGAGTCTTTGCTTTTTAGTTTACCACAATCATCCTTGCTGTATACACCTTTTGAGAGAGGCATACATGATTTGGAATTTGTTAGAATACTCTATGTGCTTCACTTATATCTTTTTGAGTTATATAGTTTTGCTCTAGTATTTCACTTATATCTTTTAGAGCACGGTGGTGGATTTGTTTTATAGAAATTATTGATATCTCATGCTTCACTTAGATTATTTTGAGAGTCTTAAATAGCATGGTAATTTGCTTAAATTATCCTAATATGCTTGGTATTCAAGAATAGTAAAAACTTTCTTATGAGTGTGTTGAATGCTATGAGAAGTTTGATGCTTGATAATTGTTTTGAGATATGGAGATGGTGATATTAGAGTCATGCTAGTTGAGTAGTTGTGAATTTAAGAAATACTTGTTTTAAAGTTTGTGATTCCCGTGGCATGCACATATGGTGAACCATTATGTGATGAAGTCGGAGCATGATTTATTTATTGATTGTCTTCCTTATGAGTGGCGGTCGGGGACGAGCGATGGTCTTTTCCTACCAATCTATCCCCCTAGGAGCATGCGCGTAATACTTTGCTTCGATAACTTGTAGATTTTTGCAATAAGTATATGAGTTTTTTATGACTAATGTTGAGTCCATGAATCATACGCACTCTCACCCTTCCACCATTGCTAGCCTCTCTAATACCGCGCACCTTTCGCCGGTATCATACACCCACCATATACCTTCCTCAAAACAGCCACCGTACCTATTTATTATGCACTATTAGGAAAAGGGCTACTAGTAGCGTGGGTTTGTTAGCTATCAGTAGCGCTGGTGCCCACGCTACTGCTATGACGCTACAGCTAAATTTTAGCAATAGCGCGTTTTTTACCCCACGCTACAGCTACTCCTAACTACTACTACTCCTAACTACTAGTAGCGTGTCATTCTTCCCCCATGCTACTACTCTTCTAAGTACTGGTAGCGTGCCATTCTTCCCCCACGCTGCTACTATTCTAAGTACTAGTAGCATGCCATTCTTCCCCCACGCTATTGCTAAGTAATTAGAATTTTTTTTAAAAAAATTACATGCAATATTCATGGATGGAAAACAAGACACATCCAAGGCAAAATAAAATGTCACAGAACCATCTTAGCACTTGCAACATTCATGGATACAACATTGAACATCTAATCACGAGATACCATTTATACATCAGACGCACACAACCGTCACCGAAAGGTGGGTACCTTCCCTAGCGTTCCACCACCAACCTAACATGACCACTTCTCTAGATGTATCTACCAAGGCGTCGAGGTCCTTCACCTTGGCAACCTCGAGACGGTGGCGTCGAGATCCTCCACCTCGGCAACCTCGAGACGATGGCGTCGAGGTCCTCCACCTCGATGACCTCCAGACGGTGACGTCAAGGTCCTCCACCTCGGCGAGCTTCGGCATCGCAATCACCTAGACAATCATCTGTGTGACGCGGTCGCCGGGCTTCACAGCAAAATCCGCCTCCGAGTTGTTGAAGAGCACGACGCCCACCGGGTCGCGGTAGTCTGCGTCGATCACCTCTGCGCCCATGTCCGGAAAGTGAAAACATGTTAGTTCGCTTTCTTGTGAGTAGGGTATTTTCTTCATTTATCAGTCTCTTTTAGTCTATTATGAATCTCAAAACGGAAAGACACCTACTAAATGCATACCCTAGCTATACGTGTTCATGCTATCTTATCGTTTTGGTGCATACAAGAAATTTATACTTGTGTATTTGAGCTATATATGCTTGCAATATTTGACAATTAACATTCTATTCAACATTTATTGTTGCATGGATAGGGAAATAGACAACCAAGGACTTCAGAAAATCGATTCCCAGTGCTTTTGAAAACAGGGAATATGAGAAGTCTATTGATATTCCATGCCAACTTCAAGTATATATGCTACTATGTAATCTTTGAACATGGATCAAAATGAGATTTCAGGCTTTGTCAACCTTACCATGATCAGTACTAAATTCTCTAGGCTGCTCAACCTTTCCTTGTAGAGAGCATTTCTTTCACCTAGTATCTCATCGTTAAGTTTGGGAAGAAACCTGCATACCATCAGATGGTCATCCATATCCTGAAGAAAAAAACAGTATACATTTTCAGTGACTCACAATATATCATCGAATACTGCTCTGGTTTACTCTAAGAATAATTGCTACAAGACTCTCTACATACATACAGGCAGATCAATTTTCACCAAGAATCAGCTAGCAGTCTAATATAATCCCCTTTCCAATTACTCGAGGAACTGATGAAAAGACAAGTTAATTAGCTGGTACAAAAATTAAACCTTTTGAGATGGACGGATGCCCTCTTCACTCAGATCTAAAGATGATGGACGGATGCACCCAACAGCTTTGTCGCGGACGGCGACGGAGGAGAAGATCTTTGCACATACCTTCAAACTCTATCACTATCTTCTACTTGTAAATGAAAACAAACCTTACTTATCAGAGAAGCAAATGTGAAATTGTTCAGATTAGATGTATTCAACAGACACTTCAATCACAAAGCTCAATATCTACTAGCTTAAATTCAAATGCTTTATTCAAGATTGAGATATCATACTGGACTCTGGCTGTACACTAACTACTCTATGAGGTTTCCATCTAAGAAACTATGTAGAGAGATAGTAAACCACTAGTCAGAATACGTAAAGAACAAACTTCGTGAAAGGAAGAGACGACGCCACGCGAAGGGCCCAAGCAGCAGTCGGTCAGCAACACGAAATCCAACTTTGTCTAGGCATTCATTCATAATTCAGCATCAAACTGGAAACTAGTGACAGTTTGTTTCTGGTGTCATCCGTTGCTTCAGCATCGCTGCAAAGTTCAGTAGTGCCTCCTACTCCTAGCATGGGATAAATTTTTCATCCGTCAGTCGTTACTGACCCAGCAAAAAACATACAGGAAAGACTAGGGGGATCACAACCAAGCCCTGTCTGGATCAATTACGCACCATATAATCCAGGTTCTTTAATATAACACTCCCTACAATCCAGGTTCCCCCGTGCAATAATATCTTGGGAGTTGGAATCAAATCTTAGTTACATATAGGAGTTATAGGTAGTACATACACGAACACCGAGACGGCGAGACTACATGATAGGATCAAAACGTCACAGCACAAACACTGCCCAGCTGCTTATGCTCTCAGGTTGGCCAACAATACAACCTCTGGCCAACTTTGGTGTTTATTATGATGTGAAACTTAATATTTAATTAGGCCAATTACCAGAGTCTGCCAAAGAAGAAAGTATATACCTTCAGTGTACAGTAAACTATTGAGATACTTCAACAAAAAAACGTATTAACGATTTAAAGTGGTTTACTAGGATGTGCAATTTAAATTGATTTGATGATGACTGATATAGGTTTTAAAGGTTGAAAATCCAAGCTCACCATATCTGATGTTGCCGCTGCCTTTGGAACTAGTGAATTACCAAGCACGTCCCTAATACACTGATCCTGCACACAATAATAATAGCTTTCGTAAAAAAAACTTCCAGACTCTGAAACAGGAAACTTTATCTGAAACAATTCGACAGACCTGTGACTGCAAAATTTCTTCAAGTGTATTGCTGCTGTTGTCTACAGACTCGTAGTAAACATCAATTAAGTCTGTAGGTTCAAGCTGAGTAGTCTTCCGTAATTTCTGGATTCTGTTTACAACCTGAAAATGGTTGCTCATGAATTAGGAGACCAGACTATTGACTGTGTTCATCAAAACGAAACTAGTGAATTTCCAGCATGATGCGTGCCAGACAAAATTAGTGAATTTTCAGGCATCAAGAAAATGAACCTATGCGTCAGCAGACAGCAAACATCTTTGTAAATTACAATAGGCCAAAGACCGACACAATTGTGTGAAACACAAACCCAAGAGCACCAATCCTATACTGACCCATCAAGCAAAACACACACGAAACGAGCAGCGGCCGCCCTCTGGATCCAGCAGCTTTGGCAATCAGTTACTACTGTAGTTACCTAGGAAGGGTCGTCCTCGCGACAGTGGGTGATGGACTCGCAGCCGCGGGTGTAGGGGTTGGCGGTGGTGCTGATGCGGCAGTTGTAGTAGGGCACCCCTGGCCGGGAGCACAACACAACGTCCCCCGTAGCGCGTCGTAGCTGATGTACCTCCGCCCGCCGCCGGTCGCCCACAGCAGCCGCCCGTGCGCCGCCGGTTCCGCGCCCATCTGCGTCGCCTCCACCCCCATGTCTACGTCCATGTCCAGGGTGGCGATGGTGATGGCGTCATGGCCTCCTCTCTCCTGCACGAGCAGCAGCAGCAGCAGGAGGATCAGCAGCGGCAAGACGAGGGTGGAGGAGGAGGGGGAGGGGGAGCTGAGATCTCAAAGATTGGAACGGTTGCTCTGACAGAGGAGATGAGGTTGAGGAAGGAGGGACGGGAGGCCGCCGGTGGAGGGGGTCTCGATCTAGATCTGGCTCCGGGTGGGTGGCGTGGGAGTGGACGGTTGGTGGCATAGCAATAGCGCGGCGTGTCCCCCCTGCGCTACAACTATTTATCTACAGATTTTATACCCCACGCTATGACTATTGTCTGTTGAGGAGGGAAGGTGAAAATCATTTAGTAGCAACGCAGGGTTTTTGTGTCCGCGCTACTACTATGCTATACCAGCAGCGCGTTTTTTGCCCGCGCTACTACTAAGTAGCAAAGCGCGGGTCAAATAACCCACGCTACTACTAAATGTTTATCTATAAAGGTTTTCCTAGTAGTGATGGCATCTTCATAGTCATTTCGAGATATATTGCCATGCAACTTTCCATCGTTCCGTTTACTATGACATACTCCATCATTGTCATATTGCTTAGCATGATCATGTAGTTGACATCGTATTTGTGGCAAAGCCATCATTCATAATTCTTTCATACATGTCACTCTTGATTCATTGCATATCCCGGTACACCGCCGGAGGCATTCATATAGAGTCATATTTTGTTCTAAATATCGAGTTGTAATTGTTGAGTTGTAAGGAAATAAAAGTGTGATGATCATCATTATTAGAGCATTGTCCCAGTGAGAAAAGGATGATGGAGACTATGATTCCCCCACAAGTCGGGATGAGACTCCGGACGAAAAATAAAAAATTAAAAAAAAGAAAGAAAGAAAAGAGGCCATAAAAAAGAGAGAAAGGGCCCAAATAAAAAAATGAGAGAAAAAGAGAGAAGGGACAATGTTACTATCCTTTTACCACACTTGTGCTTCAAAGTAGCACCATGATATTCATGATAGAGAGTCTCTTATGTTATCACTTTCATATACTAGTGGGAATTTTTCATTATAGAACTTGGCTTGTATATTTCAATGATGGGCTTCCTCAAAATGCTCTAGGTCTTCATGAGCAAGCAAGTTGGATGCACACCCACTTAGTTTTTTTGTTGAGCTTTCATATACTTATAGCTCTAGTGCATCTGTTGCATGGTAATCCCTACTCACTCACATTGATATCTATGGATGGGCATCTCCATAGCCCGTTGATACGCCTAGTTGATGTGAGTCTATCTTCTCCCTTTTTGTCTTCTCAACAACCACCATTCTATTCCACTTATAGTGCTATATCCATGGCTCACGCTCATGTATTGCGTGAAGATTGAAAAAGTTTGAGAATGTCAAAAGTATGAAACAAATGCTTGGCTTGTCATCGGGGTTGTGCATGATTTAAATACTTTGTGTGATGAAGATAGAGCATAGCCAGACTATATGATTTTGTAGGGATAACTTTCTTTGGCCATGTTATTTTGAGAAGACATGATTGCTTTGTTAGTATGCTTGAAGTATTATTATTTTTATGTCAATATTAAACTTTTATCTTGAATCTTTCGGATCTGAATATTCATACCACAATTAAGAAGAATTACATTAAAATTATGCCAAGTAGCACTCCGCATCAAAAATTCTATTTTTATCATTTACCTACTCGAGGACGAGTAGGAATTAAGTTTGGGGATGCTTGATACGTCTCCAATGTATCTATAATTTTTGATTGCTCCATGCTATATTATCTACTGTTTTGGACATTATTGGGCTTTATTATCCACTTTTATATTATTTTTGGGACTAACCTACTAACCGGAGGCCCAGCCCAGAATTGCTGTTTTTTTGCCTATTTTAGGGTTTCGAAGAAAAGGAATATCAAACGGAGTCCAAATGGAATGAAACCTTTGGGAACGTGATTTTGTCACCGAACATGATCCATGAGACTTGGACCCTACGTCAAGAAACAAAGGAGGAGGCCACGAGGTAGGGGGGCGCGCCCTCCACCCTTGTGGGCCCCCTGTTGCTCCACTCACATACTCCTTCCTCCTATATATACCTACGTACCCCCAAACGATCAGATACGGAGCCAAAATCCTAATTCCACCGCCGCAACTTTCTGTATCCACGAGATCCCATCTTGGGGCCTGTTCCGGAGCTCCGCCGGAGGAGGCATCGATCACAGAGGGCTTCTACATCATCACCATAGCCCCTCCAATGAAGTGTGAGTAGTTTACCTTAGACCTACGGGCCCATAGTTATTAGCTAGATGGCTTCTTCTCTCTTTTTGGATCTCAATACAATGTTCTCCCCCTCTCTTTTGGAGATCTATTCGATGTAATTTTATTTTTGCGGTGTGTTTGTTGAGACCGATGAACTGTGGGTTTATGATCAAGTCTATCTATGAACAACATTTGAATCTTCTCTGAATTCTTTTATGTATGATTGGTTATCTTTGCAAGTCTCTTCGAATTATCAGTTTGGTTTGGTCTACTAGATTGACCTTATTGCAATGGGAGAAGTGCTTAACTTTGGGTTCAATCTTGTGGTGTCCTTTCCCAGTGACAGTAGGGGCAGCAAGGCACGTATTGTATTGTTGCCATCGAGGATAACAAGATGGGGTTTTCATCATATTGCATGAGTTTATCCCTCTACATCATGTCATCTTGCTTAAGGCGTTACTCTGTTTTCATGAACTTAATACTCTAGATGCATGCTGGATAGCGATCGATGAGTGGAGTAATAGTAGTAGATGCAGGCAGGAGTCGGTCTACTTGTCTCGGACGTGATGCCTATATACATGATCATACCTAGATATTCTCATAACTATGCTTCATTCTGTCAATTGCTCAACAGTAATTCGTTCACCCACCGTAGAATACCTATGCTCTTGAGAGGAGCCACTGGTGAAACCTATGGCCCTCGAGTCTATCTTCATCATATTAATCTTCCAATACTTAGTTATTTCCTTTGCCTTTTATTTTACTTTGCATCTTTATTATAAAAATACCAAAAATATTGTCTTATCATATCTATCAGATCTCACTCTCGTAAGTGGCCGTGTAGGGATTGACAACCCCTTATCGCGTTGGTTGCGAGGATTTATTTGTTTTGTGCAGGTACGAGGGACTCGCGCGTAGCCTCCTACTGGATTGATACCTTGGTTCTAAAAAACTGAGGGAAATACTTACGCTACTTTGCTGCATCATCCCTTCCTCTTTGGGGAAAACCAACGCAGTGCTCAAGAGGTAGCACCCGTGCGCACGGGGTGCTACAGCCGTAGCTTCCCGTGTAATCCGTGGGCACGGGGTCTCAGGGGCCCGTGCACACGGGGTCGCCTGGGACCTTTGGTCCTGCTCCTTTGTGCTCCCTTCTTCTTCCTCAAGGCCTTGGGGTCGTTCTCCTACTCCTTGGTGATGCTCCTTAGCCGCTTGGGAGTGTTCCTCTTCATACCTAATGCTACATAGTGCATTTTGGTGAGGTAGCACCCAAGTTCCACTCGTGTCCATATGCACGTCAAGTAGGAAGGAGTTCACCTTGGTTTCCATTGTGCGTGCTCTAGCTCTTGTCATGGGTCCATGTGGTGCTTGATGTGTTGGTGTAGAGTCCATGGGATGATGGAACGATGCTCCACATCATCTCCCCCCTTGGGAGAGATTCGTATGCGGATCGTGATCTTCATCACCATGGTACTTGGCCAAGTCCTTAACATTGAAGATGTTGCTTACATTGTACTTGTTGCGCGGGATGTCTATCTTCTAGGCGTTGTCATTGTAGCGTGTGAGCACCTTGAATGGTCCATCGGCTCGTGGTAGTAGCTTTGACTTGTGCTCGTTGGGGAAGCGGTCCTTGACGCTTGATGTTTGTCCTTGTATCTTCATGCATCTTCTTGAGAAAGCTTGCCCTTGCACTTGCATCCATCACTACTGTAGGATGCTGCTAACACGACACTACAATCAGAGACCCTTCAACGAAACTGTGTGCGATGTAATAATCGCAAACGGTGGTGTAAAAATACCATCAAAAAAGGTGCAAATTGTTTGTGATGGAGGATGCATCAAACACGGTTCATATTTTAGTTGCGTGTGCGGTGCAGGGCATACGGTTCAGTTCAATTAACTGTTTGCAATGAGGAGGAACAAAAGAAACAGGCAGCCAGATGAAGGTGTGTGCGATGTATAGCATACAGTTCACTCGGATGAACTGTTTGTGATTAGGCAACACAAAAGAAACGATCAGCTAGATCAAGGTGTGTGCGATATACGACATGCGGTTCACTTGGATGAACTGTTTGCGTTGAGACAAGAGAACATAAATAGTTCAATAACAAGATGTATGTGATACACAGCAAACAGGTCTATAATCATAAGCGTGTGCGAAGACATATAACAACACAGACGATTGCTGCTAACAACCCGTGTGTGCTGTGAGCAAACAATTACTGGTATACAATTGTGAGTGATTGATGAAAACATCACCGACGGGTTCCATTGTTTAGTCCGTGTGCGATGTGATTTTCTTTGTCCGCACAACATCTCCGCTCTGTCTACAAAGCATCAACATATATACTTAAAAAGACAGCATTGCATAACCAAATTAAGCATACAATTACACAAGTGACTACACACATAACATTTACACACACCAAAGTAAGCAATTACATGCATACTAAACTAGGAGAATCGAGGATCTAATCATCTAGTTATTGTGCCATTGCTCTGCTTCCGGTTGGATCCTTGGCCGTTTTGGGGGAAGGAGGCACTTCCTCATGTCAACGATCCGCCTGTACATGTCTTAGCTCGTGTACGCCTCCTTGGCCGCGTACATGATGTGAGCTTTGTCGAGTTTCTCCATCCAGGCCGAATGCCAGGCACGCTTGTCCTTGTTGCACAAATCCTTCATGTCTTTGTGGTAGGGGTCAATATGGCCTCGACGAGGTGAACCAGTGAGTCCTTTTCAAGATCCTTGCTTCCCCAGATCTTGTATTGGCCCTGGGTGTCAACAAGATTCTGGCTGGCGATGCCCGAATTCTTGAACGCCTTTACATCGTTGGCGATGTCCACCGTAGCGAACATGTAGTGGGGGCTATTGAAAAACCTGGCAGAACACTCGCAAGGCCTTCTGTCCAGGAAGTAGTGGTAGACAAGGACGTGGTGGCGCACACACATCTGGGCGACGACGACCTTGGGACGAGACCCGGCACGAGAGCGGGTGTACTTGAGGTCGAACCCGACCACCTTGTACTTCTCCTCGGCAAGCAACAACTCCATGATGTGGATGAGTGCTCCACCCAGACCGGGTCATTGGTGTACACCACCGAGAGGTCCATGAACCTTCTGTGGGTGTCCACCATGGCACGCATGGTGAACTGCTACTCGTCGTCGGCAACCGCTCGGAGCGCCATTGGAGCCACGTAGGATACCCTCTAAGAACTTCTCGTAGTGGGTGTGCTTCTTGCAATGGTGGGGCGCGATAGAAAGGTTGAAGAGACACAAGGGTTAAATGGCCGCTGTAATAAATGGGGGCCGACCGGCCTGTAATCGCCATGTCTTGTCACGGCGTTCATAACGGAGGATTCCAGTGCATGCTTGACAACATCGCCCTGCACGCGTGGGCTCGAATAGGCGCCAAATGTATCGTTGGTGAGCCTGTTCCTGCGCTACCGCGCAAGCTTCCCGCTCGGCTAGTTTGGCCACGCGTTGGCTAGAAGAGGGACAAATCATGGGCGTTTATTGGCAGAAAGCTTTGTAAAAATGAAGTGTGTGGAATGACTTCGGTCATAAGTTTACCCATGGGTGATGAGGTCAAAGTTACACAGAAGGGTGATGATGGACACTCGAGTGTGATAATTAATTTTGTGCTCTACATGGCACATAGTGGAAGAAACCAACTGTGTGTAATAATGTCAAAGATTGTAGTCGAGTTAGCTATACAGATCGTGTGCTGTGAGATCGACAAGGTAAACATATTTGAGAATGGTTAAAAAAATCTAAGACCGTTGCATATTAAGGTTAAAATAGTGCTACCAATATACGAGTCTCATACAATGCCATTTCAACGATTGTACCACAAAAGCTCGAAATTTTACAAGGTTCAAATTCCAGAGTTATATGGCTCAAATTCAAAGAGTAGAAGGTTCAAACTGATATTAGAAATGAAATTCAGCTCATCAGCCACAAATGCTCGCGTTGATCCGCTGAACATGGATATCAGAGAGGTTCAGACTAATATTACCACTTCTAAGTCTGGGTTCGAAACCTCACAATTTTTGCAAAGGGGTGAGCCACTGAGAAGTCATGTATGGGGTTGACACGATGACTTCCAATTACTCTAACATCTGAAGTAGAAATTCAGCATTTTTGGAGCCTATTCCATTCTGCCGCACGCGTCGGCGCTGATCAACAAACCATTCATTTTTGCAAAATAAATGTAGGGCAAACCTCATTTGATTCATCACCCTTTCTCTGAGAACAAAGAACTTGGAGAATATAATCTCCGGTAAGGTCCCTTGGTAGGAGTTCAAAGTAATTTTTGAGAGATGCAGATCTAGGCATTCTACGTGATTGTTATATTGTATCACATTATCCACCACTGGGCCTAATCTGATCTGCAAAAGAAGAAGACATGTTAGTGCCTACATGCAGTTTTGAACATTACTACAAGCCTATTTGGTTTGCAGGATTTGTAAAATGCACTAACATGCCATCTTCAATCTGACATGATTAACATGGGCATTTGATTACATTCTAGAAAAATGTAGCCTTGTTCACAAGAGGTTGGAGTGGATGAAAAGTTCCATAAGAAAACTAGTACAGATGAATCCAAAGGAGAAATGCTTATTGATTGTAACCATATGGATCAAGCAACCAATATGGGGGAGGGGACATGTATGTACGGAAATCCTCCAAAAGAATCCTTCAGAAATCGTAGTACATTGTCATTGTAAACTTGGAAAAAGGTGTCACAAATTGAACTCCCATATGGTTAACATTTATCAGGAAAGGAACATCACCTCGATATATAGCTTCTCCAGGCACGGAAAGCATCTCAGGAAACTGACAACTTGCTCCAGGTTGGGGCTGATAGATTCTAGTGCCAAGACCTTCACTGTGCGCAGTTTCGGGGTCAAGCTTGTCAGAATCATTTTTTGCATGACAGATGAACAAACATCTTCAAAATTAGAAATAATGTTAATTTGTAGAAGGAGAGATAGAAGGCAGTTGTTGTACCTAAACGGGTGTGGTTCCAATAACAAGTTCGGAGTATTTGTCAGACGAGTAGCCCACCACTGTCAATTTCGGTGCAGAAATGACATTGATTCTTGTTGGAACTTCTTGATCAACTACAAGTAATCTCTCAAGTGCATGTGTGTCCTCAATGACCATACCGTGGTACACATCTTGTCATGTCTTCCTGCCGCACCAACAACACACATAAATAGTCCGAAGAGTCATGGAGGTGATGTGGAAGGTACTCAACCCATTGATCGCCTGAAGACGAAGGTACTCGAGTGTAGTACAGCCACAGAGCAGGCGCTCCATGTCACCGTTTGAGAAGCAGATGGCGACAAGCTCGAGGTGCTTCAGTCGTGGTAGAATAAGAGCGGGCACATCATTAAGGGGGGGTGGCAGTTCCTGAACTTGGCGACGCGCAGCATGGGCGCGAGGCGGAGTGCGGACGTAGGTAGCGACCACATATGCCCATCATCAAAAGTGAGATCCTCGAGCTGATCTAGGGCGGGGGATCGGAACCATTCGTCAAGCTTGGCTCGGTCCTTACCATTAGAATGGAAGTTGCCCATTCTAAGGCCTCTGGTTGGGCCAAGGTGACTGTCGAGGATCTTGGAGAACGCATTCAAGCTTTTGCGATAGCCATGGCAGAGCTTGTGGGCTGGACTTCCATAGGGGGTGCCACCGCTAGGAAAGGATGGTTGTTTGCGCCCCATATTTGATTGGGAGGAGGGAGATGATGACTGTCAACATATCATCGGGGAGGATGCTCATGAAGTCTAGGCCTGCTGGAGTCGCTTGTGGTTCTAGCTTGCCCCGCCTCCGCTTGTTGGCAACCCCGTTCTCCACCTTTAGAGTCTCCTTGTCAGCGGCGCTTTATGATAGAAATGGGAGTACAGGGAATATTTAGTTAAAACAGGGCAATAGAAAAGTGTATTGGTAACTAGAAGTTATTAGGTAGGAATATAGTAAGAAAATGGAATAACAGTTGGTTGCTTAAATACTACACAATTCATTTGATATTGCTGGGTAAGTCAACATGCAGATAGTTGAAAAGAAAACTTACTTCGAACAAAGTTTGGACGGATGATATCGTCGGGGAAGTTACCATATATCTCATGACCAGGCCCTTTTATGTGAAGTGCAATTCCAGTGCCACCCTGTAGTTTATAAAACTTAGCAATTTCTCTCCAAAAGCCAGTGCCAAAATAGGGGTCACCACGTTCATCAAGTCTTACAGTAGCAACGATTGTAAATCCATGGTTTGTGTGCAGTATGACATCCCTGCAGTCTTGATTTATGTAAAGGGAAAGATTGTGCACTACAGATTCTGTTGCATAGCAAGGGACACGCTGCAGAAAATGGTAGGATTGTTAAAGAAAATATGGTAACATGCAAATATGGGCCCAAATTGAAAGAATTATACAACAGTTGAAATCGAAGGACAAGAATTTATAATTAAATAGATAGGGTAAACATGATGTCATGGAAATATGAGAGTAATCGAAAGAACAATACATCATTAATTTGCCTAATATAGAAAGAAGAGGGAAAAAGCCCCTTTGACGTATATGGTTCATGTGGCACCTTTTATCCAAATGTAGTAATATTTAGAATATGTTCAGGAAAGTAGGCCATGCCAGCCAATCTTGGGTGAGATTGAACATACCACGCGCATCCTCAAATCTATTACGATGAGATGGAAAGTCTGGCGGAGGCCGCATGGTCCTGATGTGTCCGCGCACTGTACACTCTATGAACGGAAGAAAACCCTCAAATCATCTCGAATAAAAATGAATTCACGTCGATTTCGGCCGGGTGATTAAAGGAGGCAGATGAACTAGGATAAGAGATGAGATAACATCTCATTAAATTAGTTACCTTGTTGTCCATGAGAAAGAATCCTCAGTACGGCAGATTCCCCAACCGAGCAGATCTGGGTCGACCGTGAGCAGCGTCGAGAATGTTGATGGCGATAGGCGGCGGCAAGTGAAAGTGGCAAAATGCGGTGGCCTTTGCCGGCAGCCTGGCGGCGGCAGCAGGCATCGAGCTAAGTGTTTATCGCCGCGATAGGCGGTGCCATGCATAGATGCGGAGGAGCTTGTGTAGGTGTGAATGGGGACTGGAGGGGCGTGGCGGGCGGGGTGAGGGTTTTTGTGATGTGGGTATGGTGAGGTTTTTCCTTTTTCTTTTTTTGAATTGGGTGGTGAGGGTTTTCTGTCCCACAAAGAATTTTGGAGGTGACGGTTTGCTAGAGCCAACCGTGTGTGATTGACTCAACAGGCAAAATGAAAGTCATTGCACATGGTTCCAATTTTGGGATCCGTGTGTGATTGACGTACTACCTCCGTCCTGGTTTATTGGTCCCCTTTGTAATTTTACCAAATTTTGACCAAATATTTAACTAAGAAATATTTATGCATGTCACCAAAATTTATATCATTGAACACTATGCTCAAATACCCATCGAATGATATAATTTTTGCTGACCTGCACTAACATTTTTTCAGTTAAACCTTTGGTCAAAATTTAACACAAATTACAAAGGGGACCAATAAACCAAGACGGAGGTAGATTCCTTCAACCGAACTGATTGCATCCATATCCCACGATTAGACATAAGTAAACATAGATTAAACATACTCAGACATAGATAATAAGCATACACCTACACAAGCATAGTTCAACCATAAGTACATAGTTCAACCGTCATTAAGCATATACTCAAGCGTACATAGTTCGATCCCACATCTCATCTCACATGCCGGCACGATCCTGAAGCTTCTCTAGGTACTCGGTGTACGTGTCGTGTGCCACCCTGTGAGAATACTTCTGCTTGAAGGAGCCAATGGCCCGTCCTCTTGCATGCTCCAGAACACTTAGATACGCATCATGAATCTTTTGGTTGCAAAATGGGCATCGATAGCCACCGTTCCAGGCCCTAATATGCCTGTTATGCATTCCCGCATAAAGCTCCCTCAGGGTTTGCCTCTTGTACCCCCTCTGGACATCTTCATCCTCGCTTTCCACATCATCAGACAGCACCTATACAAATAGTAAAACAAATTGGGCATCAAATCAATGATTACATGCCGTGAAGTAGGATTAGGAATTTATGGCGATTTATTTATACATATCCAGAGATTATGGTTCGATTTTTAAGCACAATCGTCTATGTACAGACCAATCTTGAAGAAAATAATGGCACAAACATATATAGGTCATTCAAAATCAATTGTCACGTTCTGGCTAGGAATTATTAGCACGAACACTAACGCTAGTCGGATTACTAGCAGAAATCATTTGCACAGATGAAACAACTAATAACTTATCACTTGTACCATTCAAACAATCAATACACTACACGGATCTAACGAAACTTACTCAGATTTCATGGATTGGGAGAACATAACAATAGGATTTCTATTCCAAAAAGGGGGAGGCAGGAGTAACCAGAGAAACCCTATGATCCATTTGACACATAAATGGGTATAGATGACTAACCAGCTACCCGTCGTTGTCGGAGTCGTCGCCGGAGTGGTCGTCGGAGTCGTCGCCGGGGTCGTCACCAGAGTCGATGTGGAACTCCGCCTCCGGCTGTGGAAGCTCAACGCCGTCAACGACGTCAGGGTGCAGCGATAACTCACCATCAGTGATGGCAACCTCTGTCTCCATCTCCACGCCTTGCTCTGGTGATTTAGGAGCCCCGACGTCGCCACTCCCTCCGATGGGGCGCTTCGGTGGCATCCTCATACACTGACGGATTTCAGGAGTGAGAGTGGCGTCGAGGATGCAAGCGGAGAGAGATGATTGTATGTATTGCGAGGATGGGGGTGCGGACGCTCGGGCGCACCATTAATATGGAGTAGTGGGAGTTGTGGGAGAGAGGTGGGCGGTGGTCAAACCGATGACTCACCTCCCGGTGAGCCTACGCACCGGACTGCTGGCATGCCTACCAAAGTTTCACAGAACTACTCGCACGCCTCCTGATGACACTGCGTAGCAAGCACGCCTCCATCAATTCACACACCTGCACGCACGCCTCCCGGTCTGCTTGTGCGACGGACTGCTCGCATGTGTCCTGTCAACTCACGCCTGCTCGCATGGCACACGGGTCGTGCGGCGGCACGTATATTGTTTTTGTATTTTGATGACCAATGCTGCCGCTTTATTGCTTAACCGAAGCATGGCACATATCCATTGTTCGTCTAACGCTCACGGTTCGAAAAAATAATCCAGTTGGGATATTGGTTCCCAGTTATTAATAATCTCCCGTTTGTAATTAGATACATATTACATCAAAACTGGTCTCTAATTTGACCAAAAAAAGTACAATGCCACTTTGTATTGGTGTCCATATGAGAACACGATAAGTTTCATGAACTTCAAATAAGTTTTGGATGTACTAGAATTTAAAAAACAAGATTCTCAATGTTTAAAATTTGTTGCACGGGGAGTAAACATGCACCCAGTGAGACACATGTGTTTTTGCAATCCATTTAGGTGCACTGTCACGTGTGCATGTAGCTCAAATTTGATTTTTTTTCATATTATACCCGTAGAAAATCAATCAATTAATGTACTAAAACATCTTAATGATCTCTGTGATTTTTTTGAAATTAAAACCTCCCTTCTTTGGTAACATATGTTCACTGCGGGATAATTAATTTAACATGCATCGTAGTTGCGGTGGATTTGCGGTGTGTGTGTGGGTGTGGGCATCTGGGGGTGGCGGGTGGCTCGCAGTACACTACGAGTTGTGAGCCACTATGTGGGTTGGCCGTTTTGTTAGGCAGGTCGGTGCCACATCAGAGTCATGAATTTGTTATTTAAAACATTACACAACCCTTTCATACATACATGTTTTGGCCACATGCAGTCGATGGTTGCCCTACACGACACTCGATACTCGTGTGTGACGCTTTCTGTGGGCCCGCGAGGTCGTCGTCCATCACTTTGAAAAACAGTCGGTAGTGAGGTTAATTTGACCAGCAAGGTAGAATCTTTTTTGTTTGTGTTATGGTGGTATATAGTATGCGTCGAAGAGGTGGGAGGCGACTAGCATATATACTATACGTACGCGTCCGTGAACAAGTACACCTCACTCAGTGTCGGGACTTTTCGGTTTCAGAGGCACGTGCCACATCAAAATTGTGAATTTGGCCATTCAAACATCACACAACACCTCTTTGGGCCACATGCATGCACGCGATGGTTATCCTAGCTAGGACACTCACGTGTGACGCTTCCATCTGTGGGCCCATGATACGTCTCCGTCGTATCTACTTTTCCAAACACTTTTGCCCTTGTTTTGGACTCTAACTTGCATGATTTGAATGGAACTAACCCGGACTGACGCTGTTTTCAGCAGAATTGCCATGGTGTTATTTTTGTGCAGAAATAAAAGTTCTCGGAATGACCTGAAAATCAGCGGAGATTATTTTTGGAATATTTAAAAAATACTGGAAGAAGAATCCACGTCAGGGGGCCCACACCCTGTCCACGAGGGTGGGGGCATGCCCCTTGCCTCGTGGGCCCCCTGATGCTCCACCGACGTCCATCCTGACTCCATATATTCACTTTCGGGGAGAAAAAAAATCAGAGAGAAGGATTCATCACGTTTTATGATACGGAGCCGCTGCCAAGCCCTAAACTCTCTCGGGAGGGGTGATCTGGAGTCTGTTCGGGGCTCCGAAGAGGGAAATCTGTCGCCATCGTCATCATCAACCTTCCTCCATCACCAATTTCATGATGCTCACTGCCGTGCGTGAGTAATTCCATCGTAGGCTTGTTGGACGGTGATGGGTTGGATGATATTTATCATGTAATCGAGTTAGTTTTGTTACGGTTTGATCCCTAGTATCCACTATGTTCTGAGACTGATGTTGCTATGACTTTGCTATGCTTAATGCTTGTCACTAGGGCCCGAGTGCCATGATTTCAGATCTGAACCTATTATGTTTTCATGAATATATGTGAGTTCTTGATCCTATCTTGCAAGTCTATAGTCACCTATTATGTGTTATGATCCGTTAACCCCGAAATGACAATAATCAGGATACTTACCGGCGATGACCGTAGTTTGAGGAGTTCATGTATTCACTATGTGTTAATGCTTTGGTCCGGTACTCTATTAAAAGGAGGCCTTAATATCCCTTGGTTTCCAATAGGACCCCGCTGCCACGGGAGGGTAGGACAAAAGATGTCATGCAAGTTCTTTTCCATAAGCACGTATGACTATCGGAATACATGCCTACATTACATTGATGAACTGGAGCTAGTTCTGTGTCACCCTATGTTATAACTGTTGCATGATTGATCGCATCCGACATAATTATCCATCACTGATCCAATGCCTACGAGCTTTTCATATATTGTTCTTCGCTTATTTACTTTTCCGTTGCTACTCTTACAATCACTATAAAACCCAAAAACATTACTTTTGCTACCGTCACCACTACTATCATATTACTTTGCTATTAAACACTTTGCTGCAGATATTAAGTTTCTAGGTGTGGTTGAATTGTCAACTCAGATGCTAATACTTGAGAATATTCTTTGGCTCCCCTTGTGCCGAATCAATAAATTTGGGTTGAATACTCTACCCTCGAAAACTGTTGCGATCCCCTATACTTGTGGGTTATCAGCCCACGAGGCCATCGTCGATGCATGCATGCATTACTTTGACCTACATCGGGAGAGGTTAATTAAT
This sequence comes from Triticum aestivum, assembly GCF_018294505.1. Classification (NCBI taxonomy): domain Eukaryota; kingdom Viridiplantae; phylum Streptophyta; class Magnoliopsida; order Poales; family Poaceae; genus Triticum; species Triticum aestivum. The sequence continues at coordinate 239,073,456 of NC_057794.1, read as the reverse complement.
TTCACCATCGATGAGGATTCTTTTCGATTGTACATATTATGGTAGGAGCATATAGTATGCGGTGAAGAGGGAGGAAGGGGACCATCATATGTAGTACGCTTCATGAACCTCGCTCTGTATGGGTGCATGGTTTATGGTTTTTGAGGCATGTGGCACATCAAAGTTGTGCATTTTTGGTATTCAACATATATATGTTTGGCTCACATGCAAAGTGGTGGTGGTTGTCCTCTCGCACCCACTTAAGCGGTTGTCAGCGATATCGATGCTTTCCATCTGTGGGCCCGCTTTGTCCATCACTACTTTTTGCCTGACAACACAAGAGAGGTTAATTTGACTTAGGAGGGGATTATTTTTTTGCTTGTAATATGATATATATATGTCATGCTCTGGGATGACATGCATGATACAGTTTGAGCACACACACATGCATGTGTACGCATGAATCCCTCCCATCGAGTCGAAGTGGCTAGTACAACAACACGTCATGAACCGATCTCGCTCTGTGTGGGGACCTAGTGTACGATTTTTGACGCACGCGCCACATCAATGTTGTGAAATGGTATTCAAACATGCATGCATGCATCACCTCCATACATATGCATGTAGTGGTTGCCTTCGAACGGTACACTCCCTCGCATGGTTATCGGCGACAAGCCTATATATTCGTGGGCCCGCATGGACATCCATGATCACGTTGACCGAGAAAAAGATAGGTTACCATGGCTAATTCTTCATTTGGTTTGTGTTATCGTTGTATAGATCATGGTGAGATTCAGACCTAATTAAGTTTGAGCGCATATACTATGCACACATGCATGCATGAATCCCCGTCGTTGGCTTGAAGTGTGGTGTAACATACGTATGCATCGTCAACCTAACCCTCACTCAATGTGGGGATTTCTAGTTTGAAATCATGGTGCCACATCAAAGTTGTTCCATTGTTACTCAAAAACACACCTCTCCATACATTTATTTGGACCACACGCATGCAGTGGTTATATTCGGGGACTAGCTACTTGCGTGATTATTGGCGAGCTAGCCCATCTCCAGGGTCGCATGGACGGCCATCACTTTGACCAACAACAAGAGAGAGGTTGTATGACCAAGGTGGATTATTCTTGGTCCATTTTATGATCCATCTTGGTGAGAGATGCCTCTCTGGCCCGCCGACTGAAAGTGTGTGTGTGGGGCGGCTGCTACTTCACACTTTGCTAGGTGAACCTCGGTTGGGAGGGGGGCATGCATTCATAGCTTAGGATTCCCTTCGTGGCGACACGAGGGGGGTGCTACTAGCTGCCACATCGCACTTTGCTAGGTGAACCTTGGTTGGGGGGGAGGGAGGTTGGCATGCATTCATAGCTTAGGATTCCCTTTGTGGGGAGGAGGGGGGCTGCTAGCTACTTCACACTTTTGTAGGTGAACCTCGGTTGGGGGGCATGCATTCATAGCTTAGGATTCCCTTCATGCCGACATGAGGGAGGGGGCTGCTAGCTACTTCGCACTTTGCTAGGTGAACCTCGGTTGGGGGGGCATGCATTCATAGCTTAGGATTCCCTTCGTGCTGACACGAGGGAGGGAGGGGGGCTGCTAGCTACTTCGCACTTTGCTATGTGAACCTTGGTTGGGGGGGCATGCATTCATAGCTTAGGATCCCCTTCGTGCCGGCACGAGGGGGGGGGGAGTGGGGGCAAGCAATACCATGCGCTTTGCAAGATAGGTGCCACATCGAAGTTGTATTTGGTATTTGAAAATCAAATCACCCTTTTCATACATAAATTTGGTCCACATGCAAGTGTGTTCGTGTGCTGACCCTCTGCGTCATTTTTCGCCAAATTTATGAACATTAGACAAGTCGGATGACACAACAGACACGGTCACTCAAACTAACCGTGTGCCACGCTGGTGCCCCTATCACGCACACATCCGCATAGTACATTAGGCTCCACGAGGCTTCCCCTCTCAAAAATATCTACCCACCTGCAGCTTTTCTCTGTTTGATAACACACGGTTATTGTGTTTCGACCGTGTGGGATGTTGCTTGTTCCCAATCCCGCCTGCATCTGTCGGCGTCCTAGGAACGGGGGTACCCAGACTTGCCTGCCTACGGCCCAGGGCGTGGCTCATCCAGCGGCCTAGTGCGGCCCATCTTCATCAACAACCGCTCAAGACCCTCTCGAGGGGCCAAGCCTCGCGAGGTGGATGACACCAAGACCTCCTCCGGGGCGGCCTCGCTAGGCTGGCTCCCGAGGAGTGGAGATATCTATGCAAGGGGCACCTCACGAGGTCCACATGACGTGAGCCATGACGACCAAGGCCAGGCGGGCGCAGGTTGCCAGTTTCCTCTTTGGTGCTAAGGAAGCAGGCGCAGGCGAGGAGTCCCGAGGCATTAGGCAAAGGTTTCCATATTGGTGCAACAAGACCAAGACCAGCAGGACGCCAGGAGGGAGGTCATTGCGGAGCCACAGCTACATCACCACCACAGCCTTTGGCAGGTGAAGACCACCTTTTGTCAGGATAGCTTGTACTAGTTTCCCCCCTTCGAAATTGGCCGTTGTGGGATCCCTTCCCGCCTAAACATTTGGGAAGAGGACTAGGGTCTCTATAAATAGGAATAGCCACACCCTTAGAAAGGCACGGATCATTGAGACCATCCGCACACACACAAGCTCACCGAGCTTAAGAACACCTCACCTCAGGAGGCTGTTCATCGCTTGTACTAGTTCATCCTCAGCCTACGAGGCAATCCACCACACCACACTGGAGTAGGGTATTACATCACAACGGTGGCCCGAACCAGTATAAACCCTCGTGTCCCTTGTTCCTTGGGTTCGGTGAGCTAGGCCTAAAGATCGTTGCAAGAGTGAGCGAGAGAGAGAGAGAGATCTTTGTGCGCACCCCAATGTTCGAACCTCAAGGGTTTGCCGGAACCCACAATCTGACATTTGGCGCGCCAGGTAGTGGTGCATCGAAGCTTTGCTTCTCCGCTTGCTTTGTCCAGCTCCATGGCAAACGCCATCCCTCCAATTAGGCCAGCGGGCGTCCAGGCCTTCACCCACGCCTTGCAGCAGGTGCGGTGGCCGCGCAAGTTCAAGCCGGAGATGCCGCCCCGCTACGACGGCGTGGCGGATCCGGCGGCCTTCCTGCAGGCGTATGAGGAGGCCGTCCTCGAAGCTGGAGGCGACGACCATGTCATGGCCAACTAGTTCCCCTGGCCATGGCCGGCGTGCCACACGCCTGGCTGTTCAGCCTGTCGGGATCTTCGGTGGCCTCCTAGGAGGAGCTGCGCCGCCTCTTCATCGCGCGCTTCACGGCACAAGCGCCTCTCGCCGTAGCAGCCCTCCTCGGTGGTTCGCGGGAGCCACCCACAGGTCGCCACATCAAGCAGTTCTTCCGTCAGGTGGGTGCTGCCTGCGTGCAGCCGGGGGCTCCCCCGGGATGGGCGGCATCCCAGGCCGACCTCACCTTCAGCTCGAAGGACCACCCAGCTATCACTGCGGGCTCGGGCACACTGCCAATGCTGTGCACACCCACCATCTGCAATGTGGCGGTGACCAAGACGCTCATCGATGGCGGAGCCGGCCTCAACGTGCTCTCTGTGGAAGCCTTCGTCTTGCTTCATGTACCATACGGCAGGCTCCGCCCCACCAAGCCTTTCTCTGGGGTCAGCATCGCCTCCACCATCCCCCCTGGGGCAAATACGCCTCCCGGTCATCTTTGGTACCCGCGACAACTACCACACCGAGCTGCTCGACTTCGACATCGCCCACATCAGCCTCCCGTACAATTCCATCCTCGGGTTCCCTGCCTTGCCTCAGTTCATGGCAGCGACCCATCTAGCCTACAACCTCATGAAGATGCCCGGGAGCAGTGGCGTTCTCACTGTGGCCGGGGACACCAAGTAAGCCCTAATGGCTCTCAAGCTCGCCTTCAGAGCCGCCGCCGCGGCGCGTCCAGCCGATGAGGCCGCCCTGGGGCTAAAGGGGTCGTGCCTGCAAAAAAGAAGCAGCTGCTCACTCAAGATCGGGCTGAAACCAAGCAAGTGCCAGTCGAGGAAGACATGACCTCGGGAGCCGCTTTCACCATAGGCGCCAACCTCGATCCCGACCAAGAAGAAGCGTTGGTGAGATTCTTGCGTGCGAACAAGGAGGTATTCTCCTGGGAGCCCACGCAGTTGGTGGGAGTCCCAAGAGGAGTAATCGAGCATCACTTAAGGGTGTGCCCCAATGTGCACCCTATGAAGCATAAGGCGCGACAACAGTCCACGGAGAAGCAGTCCTTCATCGTCCAGGAAACCCGCAAGCTACAAGTCGCAGATCTCATCCGCGAGGTCCGATACCCAGAGTGGCCGGTGAACCCCATCGTTGTGCCCAAGAAAGGTGGGAAGGAACGTATGTGCATCGACTTCATCAACCTCAGGAGCTCCTGCCTGTGGCCTGACCTCAGCAGCGCGCTTGCTCCTTGCGCTTGAGACTCAGGAGGGGTGATGGACTGAAGAATTCAAGGCGTACCTGCTGTGGGGGACACTGCCGGAGAAAGAGGAGGGCATGGAGCGCGTGGCCCGGCAAGCTACGACGTATTGCATCCAGGATGGTGAGTTGTACAGGAAATGACCCAACGATGTTTCTTTGCGACGCATCTCCAGGAAGCAGGAGGGCGAGCTGCTAGCTGACATACACGGCAGGGACTACGGGCATCACTCGTGGTCGCACACCCTGGTTGGCAAGGTGTTCCGCAACGGGTTCTACTGGCCCACGACACTCGGCGATGCAACCAAGCTGGTGAAATCCTGCGAGGCTTGCCAGTTCCATGCCAGGCAAATCCACCAGCCTGCTCAGGGCCTCTAGACCATCCCACTCTCGTGGCCATTTGCGGCCTGGGGGCTGGATATCCTCGGTCCATTCCCTCGAGCGCCAGAGGGCTACCGCTACCTCTACGTCGCCATCGACAAGTTCACCAAATGGGCGGAGGTGGAAGCCGTCTGCACCATCCCAGCTGGGTCGGCAATTAAGTTCATAAAGGGCCTAGTGAGCCGGTTTGGGGTCCCTAACCGCATTATCACCGATAATGGCTCACAGTTCACTGGCAATCTCTTCAAGACATATTGTGCTAACCTTGGAATGCAGATTTGCTACGCTTCGATAGCACACCCCAGGAGCAACGACCAGGCTGAGCGCGCCAACGCGGAGGTCTTGAGAGGCCTCAAGACTAGGACCTTCAAGAAGAAGCTCGAGGCCTGCGGCAGGGGCTGGCACAACGAGCTCCAGTCTGTGATGTGGTCCATTCGCACCACCGCCACCAAGCCAACAGGCGAGACCTCGTTCTTCCTCGTCTACGGAGCAAAAGCGGTTCTCCCACACGAGGTCAGGCATCGCTTTGCGTGGGTCCTGGCGTTTGATGAGATGCAGCAGGACGCCATGCGGGGGATGGACCTTGTGCTGGGGGAGGAACACCACCGTGAAGCCTCGCTTCGGGCGGCAAGGTACCAGCAGGCGCTGCGATGGTACCACTATTGCAGCGTCCGCTCTAGGACACTCGTGGTGGGAGATCTTGTCCTGAGGCGGGTGCTCTCCAGGGAAGGGCTGCACAAACCCTCATCCATGTGGGAGGGCCCGTTTAGGATTTCTGTGTCTCCAGGCCTAGCACCGCGTGCCTGGAGACAAAGGATGGGATCCCCATCCAGAACGCCTGGAACATCCAACACCTCCAGAAGTTCTACCCATGAAGCAAGGCCCAGTGCCTGTGAAGGTCTCCGCTCGTGACACTCTCACGTAATAATGAGTGGGGCTATACACGCCCCGGAGTCTCTGGAGTGCCGCCCTCGGGCCTCGGGGGCTCCCTCCCACTTCCTAGTGGCAGCACTTAGCTTCGCGCTCGTGAGAAGACTAGACTAGGTGCCGGATGCGGCTGTTCATTTGCTTTCTGTAGTTGGTTTGCCCCCTTTTTGGAATTTGGAGTTCTGGCGTTTCTCGATTGCTCGGTTAAACCCTTTCTTTGCCCTACTTCCTCGCTTGGTTCTTTGTTTTGTGCCAGGGAGGGCGACAGTTGCTCGACGCTCTCCCTCGCATGCCTCGCACGGGGGCTGGGCAGGTGTGTGCGCTCGCCAGGCCACGAACATGCCTCGCCAAAACCCTGTTGCTCCAGAGCTCTGGCTCCCCTGACCTTCGCGAGGCACCCTCAATTGAGCTCGTGGTTGGTGCACCCTCCATTAAGTCCGTGCCCCACGGGTACCGTGACGTGGTGCGCTGGGCCACGTTCATGGGGCCTCGTGCAAGGAAGGGCAAGGCACTTGACGGACATCTTAGCGATTTCTGCAGCTCTATGATGCCTTCCGAGGACAACGACCCCTGAGCCAGCAACAAGGAGGGCTCACTAGGTTCTAGAGGGCGTATTCTCACGAGACAGGAGACTACCCTGGGCGAATCCAGCTAAGTTACCCTTCTAAATCTACACGGAGCACAAACGTCATAACACAACACAAGAGCGATAAACATGGGACAAAGCAGCTTAAGCATTGTAGTTCATTACACGCCCCCACGGGGCCCCATACTTGTTCTTGTAGTGCGGGAGGAAAGGAAAGGACAGGCAAAAGCGGCTCCTACAGCGCGGATGCTTGCGAGGACCGCCCCCCGGACTCAGTCGGAGCCCTCCTCGCGCTTCACTGGGGCGCGGCGACGGGACAACCCGCCACCATCCTCGAAGCGAGCCCGACGATGTGGCGGCTGATCGTAGCCGCCCGTGCTGGAGCTCTCGTTGGAGGAGGAGCCGCCATCGCCGAACGAGCTGCGGCCGTCGCCGGGGGCAAGGCCTCCCTCGTCCTCATCACGGTCATCACCAAGGCCGAGTATCCCGTCACCCTCGGTGTCTTCAGGGCAGCACCCGGCGCGGCGACCATCTTCCCAGAACACCCTCATTAAGAGGGTCGCGGCCCCATCGTATTTGAAGTGGAGGGTGCACCGCCTGCCCAGGCCGCACGCGCGGGCTAAGGCTACGTTTCCCACGACGGAGACCTCCACCGTGACCCATGAAGCCTTGCTGCAGCAGCCCTCGGCCTGCAGGCAGAGGCCTCTAAGACCCGGTGCCGGCAGCTCGACAGAAAAGGAGCACGGAAGCTGAAGCCAGGTGTCGGCCAGGTTCTCCGACCACACGACAAACTCCGGCAACACCTCCGTTGAGTGGAAGCGCGGCCGGGGAGGTCGGGCGACCATGGCCCGCCTCCCTTCATGGACAGGACTGCCGCATCTTGGTCGGCTTCCGCCGCACGGGGAGACACCGCCGCGGCCGCCAAGAATGGTGCCGGACCTCGAGGGTGTTTGTCCGCACCCACGAGGGGCCACAGTGGGGGTCTCCGCGTGCTTGCGAGGGCGGCCATGACCCCGCTTGGGTGGTGGTGAGTTAGGCCCCTCCTGGCGCGCCTTCCCCTTCTCCGCGGCCGTGAATCTCTTCGCAAGCGGGACGGAGGAAGAGATAAGCAATGGGGGCTTCACCCCTTCCTCATTTATAGCCATAGGGAGGCCAACCGCTGGCCTCCACGATCTAAGATAATGATGATTCTCTTCTACGTACAGCAGGGTCTCATCAAGTCGGGCAGTTGTCGAGGCAGCGTGGGGAAGCGGAGACTCCCACGACCTGTCAATCACCACGCGTCAATCAAGGCCGCAGGTAGTTGGGGCCCGCGACGCTTCGCACTTGCCCCTTGGCTTCACCTTGAAGCCAAGTCTGAGCGCGCCTTGGGCCCGGGGGCTACTATCAGCGTCCTGGGAATGGGGGTAGCCAGACTTGCTTGCCCGCGGCCCAGGGCGTGGCTCATCCAGCGGCCTGGTGCGGCCCATCTTCATCAACAACCGCTTAGGACCCTCGCGAGGGGCCAAGCCTCACGAGGCGGACGGCACTAAGACCTCCTCCGGGGTGGCCTCGCTAGGCTCGCTCCTGAGGAGCGGAGATATCTACGCAAGGGGCACCTCACGAGGTCCGCGTGACGTGAGCCATGACAACCAAGGCCGGGTGGGCGCCAGTGGGCGCAGGGTGCCAGTTTCCTCTTTGGTGCTAAGGAAGCAGGCATAGACGAGGAGTCCCGAGTTATCAGGCAAAGGTTTCCATATTGGTGCAACAAGACGAAGACTAGCAGGACGGTAGGACGGAGGTCACCGCGGAGCCCACAACTACATCACCACCAGAGCCTTTGGCAGGCGAAGACCACCTTTTGTCAGGATAGCTTGTACTAGTTGTCCCCCTTCGAAATTGGCCGTTGTGGGATCCCTTCCCGCCTAAACATTTGGGGAGAGGACTAGGGTCTCTATAAATAGGACTAGCCACACCATTAGCAAGGCACGAATCATTGAGACCATCCGCACACACACAAGCTCACCGAGGTCAAGAACACCTCTCCTCAGGAGGCTGTTCATCCCTTGTACTAGTTCATCCTCAGCCTACGAGGCAATACACCACAACACACTGGAGTAGGGTATTACACCACAATGGTGGCCCGAACCAGTATGAACCCTCGTGTCTCTTGTTCCTTGGGTTCGGTGAGCTAGGCCTAAAGATCATTGCGAGAGTGAGCGAGAGAGAGAGAGAGAGAGATCTTCGTGCGCACCCCAGTGTTCGAACCTCAAGGGTTTGCCAGAACCCACGATCCGACAGCATCCCTAGAAAATATCAACCCGCCTCGAGGGTTTTTCTATTTCATAACACACGGTTGTTATCTCCGGATCGTGTGCGATGTTTCTTGTTCCCAATCCCGCCCGCATCCCTCGAAAATATCTGCCCGACCCGAGGGTTTTTCTGTTTCATAACACACGGTTGTTATCTCCGGACCGTGTGCGATGCACCATCATCAAAATTTTCAATAGCCCTGGCATTTCACTCCCGCGTTTGAGTCACGCGTACTAATTTTTTTAGTACCCGCGTCATTTCCTCAAACACCCCCCGCCCCCTCCACACACACACACACACACACACACACACACACACACACACACACACACACACACACACTAAAACCTCCTCGGGCGCGCGCGCCCGCACACACACACCCTCCCTCAATCGAAACCCTAGCAAGGTCCCCACCGCCACCACCGCAAGGCCTCCATTGTCAGCATCTGCCGGTTTCTCGTGTAGCTTACCCACCGATCTTCATACCCAGCCCGCCCTGAGTTTCTTAGATGACGCCTGCCAAATGCCCCCTTTCCCACAGATCCCCATCCCCATCCCCCACTCCAGAGTGTCGCAGCCTAAGCCCGGCTATGCTTCCTGTGGAGCTCGAGGAGCGACTAGCCCAAAGGAGGTGTATCGCGGGCTCTTCCCCCAACGTCGCCGAGGAAGCTGACGACCATTACTGGCGGTAGGCACTCAAGTAGTGGGCTAGAGTATACGGGCATGTCTCAACCGCCGACTATGACATCGAGGTCATCGAGAGCGACAACCTAAGGCGGGCTATGTCACAGGTTAAGTGGCCCACCCCCAACCCCTCGGGTTCAACCGCTGTCGATCTCATCCATGGCCCCGCCACTGATCTCCTTTGGCTCGCTGTCAACAATTTGCCATTCTACATCACCATCGAGCCCCTTTTGTCATTTTTGAAGGACACGTTTTGCGACGCTGGCTTGGGATCCACAGCTTCCAAGTCAGACCTCATCGACGGCGACCACGAGGAGGGCACCGTCTCCGGCTCTTCCAAGGGGAAAGAGCCCATCTGCTCTTCCAAGGGGAAAGCGCCCATCTGCGACATCAGGGAGGGCACCCTACAGCCGTGCTCTTCCTAGGGGAAGGAGCCCATCTGCGACAACATGGAGCACATCCAGGGTCCGTGATCTTCCCATGGGAACCAGCTCATCTGTGACAAGTGAGGAAACCCATGATTTGTTTTGCCGTGCCTCTTCACAAGGGGAAACCCATGATTTGTTTTGTCGAGTCCCTTTTGTAGTGTAGTGAGAATATGTCTGATCTTAATTGCTATATCTGGTTGTTTGCAGTATGCCTTGTTTATTTCAGTTGTTCACAATGTGATGCTCTATATGTGCAATTATTTACTATGCAGTAGATTTCATCAATCCAGTTTTAAACATACCGACAGGAATGAATATATTTTCTTGCTATTAAGCCTATTATAGCTAGCATATGCCTCTTTTAAAGTTTTTTGATTGTTCGGTTGTTTGTAGTTAGCATATGTCCAGTTTCAAATGCTATCTTTGGTTGTTCATAGTATGCCTTGTTATTTATTCCAGTTATTCACAACGTGATGTTCTATACGTGCAAGTATGAACTATGCAGTTCAATTTCATCACTACTAGTTTCAACAATACCACTATGAATGACTACATTTGGTTGGTGCATCTTGTAGTTAACACGCCTTTCCAATTTTATTTAACAATAACCAGTGTACTTAGACCGACACAATAACATTTTGAATGACTATGTTTGCTTTTTGTTAAATGTTAGGCATGTTGCTGTTAACACACCTTTCCACTTGTTTTGCTTTACTAGCATGCTTAAACCTGCACACTGAAGCTATCTTTTGGAGATTATTTTGTCTGCCATGGATAATTTTGGTTGATGTTTAGCCTGTTGTGCTTAACATGCTTCTCGATGTACCTACACAGGACAATTTTGGGAACGACTGTTGTTTTTCATCGAGGTTAGTTTCATCCCATGGCTTATATATGCTCACTATTTAGGATATCGATAGCTGGTACCATATAGGCCGGGGGCTGATAAGGGACTAATAGGTGAATCTGACTTTTAACTGAATATATCTGCAACCCCTTTATCGTTAGGTAAACTAGGGCCATATGTGATGAGGACATCAATACCATTGATTTTCACTCTTATTTTGCTCTTGTTTAGCTTTATTAGCTCTATTAATATCATCTTTCAAATTGGAATCAGGAGTCGTAGGAAGCAAAGTAATATTTTTATCCTTATGAACAAGAGTATACTGATTGTTTCTAGCATGGTGTACATAATTTTTATCAAATTTCCATGGTCTACCAAGTAATAAGGAACATGCTTGCATGGGTACCACATCACAATCAACATAATCAACATATGTAGAGAACTAAAATGCACATGAATAGTACGTGTTACCTTAACCTTGCCGCTGTTTTTGAACCATTGGATGTAGTAAGGATGTGGATGTAGTCTTGTGGTGAGAGATAGCTTCTCCACCATCTCCATGCTAGCCAAGTTGTTGCAGCTCCCTCCATCTATGATGACACGAACATAATGTTCCTTCACAACTCCCTTTGTATGGAACAAATTATGCCTCTGATTTTGCTCAGCTTGTGTAACCTGCACACTCAAAACAGGTTGAGCAACTAAACATTCATACATGTCAGCATCTTCAGCAGCCATGTATTGCGTCTCATGATCAGAATCATCTCCACCGTGTTCTTCATGTGTAATAAGAGCCAAAGTCTCCTCATCATAGTCACTAGCGGACTCATACCCACCATCCTCAGTAGCAATCATCACATGCTGAGATTTGCATTCTCTCACAAAATGTCCTCTTCCCTTACAACGACAACAAATAATATCACTTGTGTGCCCTATTGATGCCATGGAAGAAGAACTCTGCGCAGGCCCGACAGGTGTGCTCTTGGAATATAGTGGTGGTTGTGCCTGCTTTCTTGTATCACGGCTGGAGGTGGCACCTGATGGAGGTGCTGGTGCAGTGGAAGTAGAGGATGCACGTGGTGTCCATGAGGAAGGTCGACCTGCAGAAAAATTAGTTCGCGCCAATGCCTGTCGATCCTGCACTTCACGTTTAGCTTTACAAGCAAGATGGAATAAACGAGTGATATTAGTATACTCCTTATACTCTAGAATGGTCTGAATCTCTCTATTTAATCCACCCATAAAACGTGCAAGCATAGCTTCATTCTCCTCAACAATACCACATCTAATCATGCCAGTTTGTAATTCCTGATAATATTCTTCTACCGAATTTTTTCCTTGTCTTAAACGCTGTAATTTTTGAAGTAATTCACATTGATAATATGGTGGAACCCAACGAGTACGCATAACAGTTTTCAAAGCAGCCCAAGTAGTTGGAATAGGATATAATCTACAATGTTCAGACCACCAAACACATGCGAAGCTAGTGAAAGCACAAACAGCAGCAGGAACACGTCTCTCCTCAGGATATTGTAAACATGTAAAATGTTGTTCAGTTTCTAACTCCCAAGTAAGATATATATCAGGAACATATCTACCCTCAAATGGTGGAATATTCAATTTCAGTTTAGGAAGATGGTCATGATCTCGTACCTCATATGGTGGTGCAGCCCTACCGTTGCGATGATATACCTAAGGACGACCTGGTGGTGGTGGTGCTGGTGGTTGCACGTAGTTCTGATTTTGATCAACATCATCCTCGTAATGGTCCTCCACCTCTACAGTAGCAGCAGGAGCTACAGAAGCACCAACAGTAGGTACAACAACACCAGAAGTTTGACCAGGCTCAATGGGAACGCGCCGTGCTCGTCCCACTTGATTTGGAAGACGATGTTATTGTTGTTGAAGAGGTGCGACAGGTGCAGAGGGCGGTGGAAGACGCGCGAGCAATTCATCAAACTTGTTATCGAGCTTTGTTTCAAACGCCTTCTCAATGTCATCTATCTTCTCCATCGCCTCTTCAAATCTATTTAGCGCATCTTCCACCTGTCCACTCATCATTTGCTGAAACTTATCATGTAACTCTTTGTTTGTCATGTTCTCCCGGTCAGTCTCGTCGGCTTGTGATCCTGCCATGGTTAGCAGCAATAGAAACACACAATAATATGATCCTACAGACTACTAGGAAGTGGTAGATAGTCACAAATCCGTCAAGCGAATCTCAAATTCTTACCAGTTCTTACCAAGCAGCAGGTGGTGATCGGCAGCCGTCGTAGTCAAACCTCTCAAAGCTTGGATAGAACAATTACCAGGGAGAGTCAAACACACGATGTAAATGTATGTGGAGCTTGGAAGGCTTATAATATGGTAGCAAAAAGGGTCAACAAAAATCAATTCAGAGATGCAAAGTTGAATAAACGCTCAACGACGGTACTATGCTGGTCCTAGGCTAGACCGTACTAGAGACGCGAGCCTAGAACACGAACAAAATCATGGCGCGGCACGTAAACAAGGGAGGAGCACTCTCGGGATTTTTTTTCTTTTTTTCCACTTTTTTTGCTCCGCAACAATTTTTTTCGAAAAAGTCTACAAATGGTCCAAAAACTGCCTAGCCAGAATTTTCCAGACTTAGTTTTTTTTAGTTTGGAACTATTTTTCTACTGCCAGTAGCACGGAATTTTGGGAGTCCTACTATATCACGACTCGAAATATCACGTGATCTGGAACTCGAAAACAAAGCAACAAATACTGGACTCGGATTGGTAGCAGAGATGAATCTGGTGGTACTCGGACTGGTGGCGGCGATGAATCTGGTGGAACTTGGACTGGTGGTTGTATATGGCGATGGTATATCTAGACTCGGATTGGTGGTTATATATGGTGATGGTATATGTGGACTCGGATTGGTGGTTGTATATGGCAGCGGTGATGTATATGGTGGGGTGGTGGTATATGGAAATGATGATGACGATGGTGCGGCGGCGGCGTGACAACCTGTGAACAGAACTCGAAACTCTAAGGGACTAGACGCTAAGACCAGCAACTCGACATGATGATGCAACCGCAAATTCAACAAAGAAAAACTCTAAAAAGACTATGCAAAGGCTCAGATTGGTTCAGATATGATGAACTAACCCAATTTTTTTTGGCTTTTTCCGTGGACTGTAGGTATGAAGAACAGACTCGATCTAAACTACGAAAAACTGTAAAATCTCATCGAGCAACCTGGAAATCTGATACCACTTGATAGAGGCGAGGGGCCCGATCTTTCGATGAGATGGTGGCTATCGTTTTGGTGGAAGTCGACTTTGACGATCCAACTACGAACGTGCGAGGACGTCACGCCTTAGCAATCGCTAAACCAACTCCGAGAGTATAGGCTGTTTTTAGAGTCCGTATGTGCGGGGAAACAAGAGTTGGTTTAGCGATTGCTAAGGCGCGACGTCCTTGCACGTTCGTAGTCGGATTGTCAAAGTCGACTTCCACCAAAACGATAGACACCATCTCATCGAAAGATCGGGCCCCTCGCCTCTATCAATATGTAATATATCTGAGGCTACATAGCAACATGCACTGTACTTAATGTCTAAATATGCAATCCTAGGCTACATAGTAACAAGGAAGAGTGTTACATTAATGTTTTGATGATGTCTAGATGTACGTAGAAGAGTAGCAGCAACAACAACAACAACACAACCCTGTTTGGATACTCAACTTAGCTAGAGGTTAGAGTTAGTTTCTAGCTCATGACTAACCCTGAACTAACTCCATCCGAAGAGTTGTTTGGATGGCAGGGTTAGATTGACAATAAATGCACTAGTAGACAATAAATGCACTAGGAGAACTAGCTCCAATTAGCACCTCTTGGGTTGGATTGTTTTTTGGGTGGGTTATAGATGCAACTAGCTCAAACTAGCCCTCATGTTTAGATATACTTTAGGGCTATTTGAGCCTGAACTAGCTCAAACTAACTGTAACCCATGGATACAACAACAGTTAATTAGCGATAATTTGTAAGAATGGACTAAACTCCTTCCGGCCCATAATATAAGATGTTAATTCATCTAATATGTGAGTATATTGGATGTTATAAGATGTTATAAAAGAGTGTTGTACTACATCATTATGCAATTGTTGTTTAGCTTCTAATATTAACTTGGTGCTTTTAGGTACATATGTCATTGGTAAAGATCCGCGCTTCGACCCTTTCTGCGTATGGGGCAATGAGATATCGATGAACCAGCATCAAGTGAGGAAGCTGATAAAGATTGTTAGTAAAATGGGTCCAAAGATGGCAATTAAACTATTTGTTTACAATTTATCCAAGACAATAGCGAACTGCAGGATGGTAAGTAAGAACTTTGCAGCCTTCTTTTTACTGCCCATAATGAGTTGTGTTAGATGACAATGTCTGAATCTTTTTCCTTTGCAGTGGTTGCCAAAGCAGTTTACTCAGGTTATCTCTCAAACTACATGATTGGTGGGCATGCAAAGGTTAAAGTATTTCTACCAGAACACGATGATTGTCTAGATGTTTTCATGAAGACCGTGAAGGATGGGCGGTCGGCCATCACAAGGGGTTGGACTAAAGTTGTGCATGCCTTCTGCATGGAGGAGGGCACAATATGGGCATTCCGCTTCACCTTGTTCAGCAACCAGAATGTATTTTGCCTCTTTCTTTACCGTCTTTAATAGTACAAGTATACAACCGTGGTTCATCATTCTTTATTTGGTTCTTGTGTAATTCTTGAACATATTTACCTATGAATCGAATAATGCATTGGTTGTTTGAACCTGATGGATATGAATAAAGCTGTAGCATACATTCAAATTCAAATTCAAACCTGGTAAAATTTGAAATAGCAGCAATTAAATTACGGTGAAATTACACTCTCCAGGTCATTACGGCACACACGGTTGGTAAAACACAAAAGTTTGCGATATACACCATAATCCGAGACATTCACAAAGAGGAAACTTGTGCAAGCATGCACACAGTTGCCGTTTGCAAAGCATGTGCGATGTCAGACAATATCACGAATGGTGCGGGCAAACTAAACATTTGTGTTAGTTGCCTTATCGTACACGATTTGCAACCATAAACTGTTTCTGATGAAGTATGCATCGTAAATGTTGCACCACATAATAGCGTGTGCGATAGTTGTCGTGTACGACGATGTTACGACGGTCTGATGTTTCACAATCCTGTCCGGCACTCGTACGATGATTAGCTAATCTTCTTAATTAGTTATCGCATACGGTTTGGGAAAAGTGAATGTGTGTGATTGTATGCTTATCATACACGTTCTATAATAGTGAACCGTTTGTGATGGGCCGCACATCGTAAACGTAGCACCACAAAATACCGACTTTCGTGGCAATGCGAGCACAAATGAGTAGGAGTACTGTAGCGTCCCTATCCCCGACAGTTTCTGGGTTGTGTGGGAAGGTCCCTCCTATGCCATCACTCACTAGGCGACGGTTCCAAATGTCGTCATGGAAAGGGGTTAAAAACTGTTTGTATAGCACCGACGTGCACTAGTGCATGTTTGCGCGTTCTTGTAGCGGAAGAGGTAGAATGTCCAATGGGGACAATGGGTTGAAACCGTAGACAACCTCGAAGGGGGGCTTGCCGGTAGTAGAGTGTCGATCTCAATTGTAGGCATACTCGGCGATGGGTAAGCACTGCTCCCACTCCTTGATGTTTTTCTTGATCAACACACTTAGAAGAGTAGATAGCGTCCGGTTGGTGACTTCTGTTTGGCCATCGGTTTGTGGATGGTAGGCCGTGGACAATAGTAGCTTGATACCGAGCTTGGCGCATATGGTCTTCCAAAAGTAGCTTAGGAACTTGATGTCACAGTCTGACACAATGGTCCTTAGTACTCCATGCAACCTCAAGATTTACCTACAAAAGAGATTAGCAACATGTGAAGCATCATCTCATCTTACTGCATGGGATGAAATGTGCCATTTTTGAGAATAGGTCCACAACAACAAATACGAAATCCTTTCCATTTTGAGTCCTAGGCAAGGCAAGCATGAAATCCATACTAATATCTTCCCATGGTTGATATGGAATTGGGAGTGGCATATGCAAACCATGAGATTGAGATTGTGACTTAGCTTTGTGGCATGTAGAGCATTTGTTGGTGAAGCGTGCCACATCGCGGAACATCTTTGGCCAAAAGTATTTGAAGGAGAGTGTGGCAACGGTCTTGTCGCGCCCAAAATGTCCCATAAGTCCTCCACCGTGAGCCTCTTGTAGAAGTAACAAACGAAGCGAAGACTCGGGTATACAAGGCTTGTTAGCCCGCATAAGGTAGCCATTCTTGATATAACAGTTCTCCCAACAAGTGTTAGCAAGACATTTCGCATAAGGAATCACATACGTAGGATCATGTGCATAAAGATCTTTAACATGCTCAAAGCCAATAACATTCAACTCAAGTTGAGTAACTAACATGCATTTGCGGGAAAGAGAATCCGCCACTACATTTCTTTACCCTTAATGTACTTGATTGCATAATGAAAAGATTCAATAAATTCACTCCATTTTGCATGCCATTTATTCAACTTGGTTTGACCCTTAAGGTACTTTAGTGTGTCATGATCGGTATGTATGACAAATTCATGTGGGCGAAGATAATGCTCCCAAACATGCAATACTCGCACTAAAGCATACATTTCTTTGTCATATATGGGATATTTAAGTTTAGCACTGGAAAGTTTTTCACTAAAGTATGCAATGGGTCGCTTTTCTTGCATTAAAACTCCACCAATTCCATTACCACTAGCATCACAATGGACCTCAAAAGTTTTATTGAAATTGGGCAATGCAAGAATTGGGGCATGTATAAGCAAAGATTTGAGCTCATCAAATGCGGTAGATTGAGATGGTCCCCAAACAAAGGGTGCATTCTTCTTACTCAAAGCATGCAACGGTGTAGCAATAGTGCGAAAGTCTTTCACGAAGCGACGCTAAAACCCGCTAGACCAAGGAAACTACGCACTTGTTGCAGATTAGTGGGTTCGGTCCAAGTTTTAATTGCTTCAATTTAAAGACTCATCAATGTGGACATCCTTGGAAGAGACAACAAAGCCCAAGAAAACAATCTTGTCAACACCAAATGTGTATTTTTCCATATTTGCATAAAGACGTTCTTTTCAAAGAGTTTGCAAAATGACCCTAAGATGATCTACATGCTCTTTAGGGATTTGCTAAACACAAGAATGTCATCAAAGTACACCTCAACAAACACACCAATGTTAGGATGAAGCACATAATGCATAACACACACGAAAGTAACAGGTGCTTCTGATAAACCCAAGGCATAACTAACCACTCATACAAACCAAACTTTGTTTTGAAAGCGGTTTTCCATTCATCACCTTCTTGTATACGGACTTAATAATAACCACTTTTAAGATCAATTTTTGAGAAAATAGTAGCGCCGCTAAGCTCGTCTAGCATATCATCAAGGCGTGGAATGGGATACCTATATCGAACGGTGATAGCATTGATGGGTCTACAATCGGAACACATGTGAAAGCTACCGTCTCTTTTTGGCACAAGAATGACCGGTACGACACAAGGACTCAAACTTTCACGCACATGTCCATGGTCTATGAGATGTTGGACTTGCCTTTGTATTTATTTTGTCTCTTCGGGGTTGACGTGGTATGGAGCTTTGTTAGGAAGAGGTGCGCCAGGGATGAGGTTGATCCGATGTTCGATGCCACATAGAGGAGGAAGACCGGGAGGTAGCTCATCAGGAAAGACATCCGTGAATTCCTGTAACAAATCAGACGACACTAGAGGAAGAGGATTAGGAGTGTTAGTCTTTGTCACCTCATCTTTGCACACTAGGACATAGTGGATGACACTCGATGGGCTCTCACACACTTGTCTCATCTCTCTTTTTGTGGCTAGGAGGACTAAGTTTTTCTCTCTTGGCAAAGAGTCACTCAATTTGGGCTTGTGGCGCTCACTCTCTTTGTGGCGGTTCACTCGCTCACTAGTCTCTCCATGATGGGTGGATGCTTGCTTGTCCTAATAGAAGATGGCACACGGACATAGGAACCACATCACACTCCAAGGTGTCCTCATTGGCATCAATCTTGAACGAGACTTGTACGGTGTGCTCCACTTTATGGTGCCAGAGTCGCTAAGCCATTGGACCTTGTAGGGGCGAGGATGCTTCTTCTCGACCAATTGCATCTTGGAACATAGCTCGTCACTTGCCAAGTTGTGGCAACTTCCTCCATCGATGATGACTTTCACGGAGCATCGTTGATGCCGGCCTTGGTGTGGAAGATGTGACACCTTTGGTGTTTGTCTTTTTGGTTTTGAAGTGTCAAGACCTTGAAGACCATGAGAGCAGGACTTGAATCATTGTCACAATAGACTTGAGCATATTCTTCTTTGTTCACTTGACGGTGCATAGCGACGTGCTCGAGAGCTTCCATCTCGTCGTCACTCATGGAGTCGTATGTGCTATCATCATTTGCAATCACGGTTCGCTTGTTTATGCATTGGAAAGACTTGTGTCCACGGCCACACATGTGAAGCACCTGATAGAACTTGTCTTGACGGGGTCGTCTGGTGGTGCCGATGAAGAAGAAGTCTTGTTCTTGTATTTGCTTGCTAGAGGATGAGTCGAGGAAGGCGTCGCTTGCTTGGAACTTGACTTGTCATCGGTACTTGGTGATGCTCTAGTCGAGGTAGGAGGTGCCGAAATCGTAGTAGAGGTATCTTGAGTGTATGAACCGTAGGTCTTGGATGAGTACTTGGCGTATTTGAAGTCTTCTTGGACTTGTCGCTCCGCCTTGGCCGCTTGATGAACTAGCTCGAGAAGGTTTGAGTAGGGTTGGAAATCGGCGATCTTCCTTATTGGGTGGTCGAGGCTGTTCAAGAAGCGTGCCATTGTCTGCTCATCATCTTCTTTGACATTATCTCGTATCATGGCAATTTCCATTTCTTGGTAGTATTCTTCCACGATCTTCGTGCCTTGCTTGAGGATTTGCAACTTCTTGAAGAGATCTCATGTGTAGTATGTAGGCATGAAGCGAGCGCGCATGACGTCCTTCATTTGTGTCCAAGTCGTGATGGGAGGCTCATCCTTCTCGCGGCGTCGCTCAATCAGTTGCTCCCACCAAATGAGGACGTAGTCTTGAAACTCAAGGGATTCCATGCCGATCTTCTTTTCCTCATCATAGTTGTGAAGACCGAATATTTTGTCGACTTTCGATGCCCTTGAGAGGTACTCCTCGGGATCATTGCTTCTGGATAACTTGGGCATGGTGAACTTGAGCTTGCCGTAGCAGAGTTCTTCATCATAGTGATGATGTTGATGTTGCTCTTGGCGTGGAGGAGGGTCTTCAAGCACTCTATCCGCTTGTTGTATCTCTTGACGTAGAGGGGGATCTTTGTCGTGGTTTCACTCTTGGCGTACAGGAGGTCGAGGCATATGTGCCTGGTTTCTCCTTTCTTGTTGTTCTTCACATCGGGCAGCTTCTTCTTGTTGTGCTTGATGAAGTGCTTCCTCTTGCTCATGTACTTGATGGCTGCGTGGGGCAACGGATCGAGTGGACTCTTGAAGTGCGTCGTGAGCCGCTTGAGTTTGAGCTTCACAACTTTGTTGCTCTTGCCAAATTGCATCACCATCTTCAGATGCTTGACGTGGACGATGTGGTGGTAGTTGTTCTTGATCCATGGCTTCTCGTTCTTGGCGTCGCGCCTGCTCACGTTCTTGAACTCGGTCTTGTAGGCCATTTCCATGGAAAGGATTTTCTTGCGCTTGGCGGTCTTGAGTGTCGTCGCGCTGAGGAGGACTCACATTGAAAGAAGAATATGACGACGAGTGGCGACTTGAGTGGCGCCGTCTTGGAGAAGAGGTTGAGGAAGACGCACGGCTCACGGTCATGTTGCGGAATTCATCCATTTGTTTGGAGAGGTTGGCATCCAAATAGTCCCATTGTCTTGCTTCCGATTGTTGTAGGTTATTGGCGAGTTGCTTGATGCGATCACCCAAAGCTTCACTCTCTTGATGTAGCGCTCATTATGCGATGAAGAAGTGATTCTTGGTGACATGGTAGCGTTCATCATCTTGATCCTCGAAGAGCGGGTTCACCGAAGAAGTAGGCCTATCCATCATGTGGAAGTGGTGGTGAGTAGGAGATTGAGAGAACAAAACCAAAGTTACCTTTTCCAAAGATTGTTGATGTAACAATTACGATCCCACATGATGCTATAATAGTAGAATTGGTACTGGGTATTGTTTCTCACACCTACAAGTAAACGGCTTATGGAGGATCTCGGTTAGGAAGTGGCACAAATAATTCAAGAAAATGTTAGTCAAGATGTTGAAAAAGTTGAAAAGATGAAGGAATTGCAAGTAAGACAAATAGATCAAACCCAAAAATATCACTGGGAACACACACACGGAAGATAGATGGGATCCGCACAACCAAGGGGTGAGCTCTAAGAGGTGGAACCATGGGAATGCTCTTGTTGTACGAATACTAGAGAGACGCTAGCTTGATTGCTCTAATGGGCTAGATACGCTAGTGCACCAACCTAATAGAGAAACGAGTCATCTACTATCCCAAGTATGCTTATGTATGTATGAACCGAGATAATGAACGAGGCAAAGTGGCTCAATGCTATTGCTTACAAGCTCTTGCTTCTCTTCTCTTATGCTTAAAAGCTTTTTGACAAAGCCACAATGCTTGATATGCGAGCCACAATTCAAGGTAACAAGTAGTATAATGCACGGGAGAGACGTAACACTAAAGGTGCACTATAAGTGTGGCCTGGCAATTCTCAACTTGCTAGTCTCGATGGGTAAGCTGCGGAAAAGAGGCTCGAGGCTATCAACGTAATGGCAATGGTAATACAATGGTGTCGTCGAGGTTACTGTCCTTGCTTACGGTTGGTATGAAGACGGGGTAGTCGATGTCGAAGTGGAGTCCAAGTCGATGATGAGTGGCGGTGATGATGAAGACAAATCGCACCTAAGTATCTAAAAAACCTTAGGACACGAGAGAACCACAACTCCAAAGCTCAAACACTCACGAGAAATATTGCGAAAGGTCAAGAGTGGTGGTGGAAAGGCAAAAGGACGGAAAACAAGAAATGGCCGAACTGCTCTGTATGGTCTGTGCGCACGAGGTAACCGAGGTCCGTGTGCACGGGGTCCCGATGGCCCATGCACAAGGGGTGTTCTGGAAACTCAAGAACACCTCGGATCCATGGGGATTTTCAAATTTCTGGCCAAAATTGATGCATTGGAGGGTGGGGAAAGGTGGTAAGGTGTAGATCCACTTGTTAAACACCAAATTCGTGTATCAAATCAACCAAATCTCACAAGATCCAACAAATTGAAGAAAATTTTTGGGGCTATTTTTGGTGGGGATTTTTGAATTAGGACGAAAAGCAACAAAATCAAGCTAGCAAATGGGGGTAGGGACTCCAAGGTGTGAATCAACCTTGCTCATTATACCAAGATGTTGTAGGGTGAAACCCTAAGATGGATCCTTTCACACTTGGAGGGGAAAAGGGATGAACACAAAGAACACAAAGAGGAATTCACTCCAACACTACCCAATAACACATCCACTAGAATAGCAAACACATAGATCCACAAGATAACAAGCAAAATTGAAGGAAACAAGCACTAGGTAGAGTTCTTCCCACTCCTAAGAGATGAGGTCTTGATGATGGTAGTCTTCTCCAAGAGGAGGTCTTGAAATCCACAAGTGGATCCTCTCCTAAGAGGCCTTGATCTCCAATGGAGTGGTAGAAGGAGTAAAGCTATCAAAATATCTCACGTATGTCTTTGCTAAGTCTAAACATAACCCTAGGTATGGAATATATAGGCTTGGAGGCGAGGTGGATGAAGTGGAGGCCCAAAACCCGAAGTCAGCCGGCCATCATGTAGGGCCTGTGCGCACAGGTCCCTCGCGCACGGTACATGCCCGTGCGCATGGGGTGCTACAGTTGTAGCTCCCTGTGTAGTCCGTGGGCACGGGGTCGCCTGGGACCTTCGGTCCTGCTCCTTTGTGCTCCCTTCTTCTTCCTCAAGGCCTTAGGGTGGTTCTCCTACTCCTTGGTGTTGCTCCTTAGCCACTTGGGAGTGTTCCTCTTCGTACCTAATGATACATAGTGCATTTTGGTGAGGTAGCACCCAAGTTCCACTCATGTCCATATGCACGTCTAGTAGGAAGGAGTTCACCTTAGTTTCCGTTGCGCATGCTCTAGCTCTTTTTATGGGTCCACGTGGTGCTTGATGTGTTGGTGTAGAGTCCATGGGGATGATGGAAGGATGCTTCGCATCAGTTAGGGTGTAAAAATGGTGAAGGTGGCCGATGTCGAATCCTTGGCAAAGTTGAGCGACGGTGTTGTCGATGTCAAATCATTCATAGTTAGCCGAAACACCCTAGGAAACAGAAAAACCGCGAACTCAAAATCTCACAGGCAAATGTCAAATGGTGGTAGCGGAAAGCGGTGGTGGTTTTGCGAAAGCTCAATGGGATTGCGGAAGTGCAATGATGGGTTATGCGAGTTAGGATCAAAGTCACCATCCCTAAGTAGCCGAAACACTTTAGGAGACACAACCCACAAATCAAACAAGCTCAAACAAAATTGGGTTAAATTGGGGTGGCGGAAGTGTATGGTGGGCAAGATTATGCGGAAGATATGGTGGTGGTTGATGAATAAGTAACCATCCCTAAGTAGGCGAAACACCTTAGGAGACTCGAATCACTACTCAAGCGGCCACTAATGCTATGGGGAACAAAAGGGTTAGGTTGCGGAAGTCAGTGGTGGTAATGCGGATGATCTCGTGAAGGCCCTAGGCAAAGATGCCAAAGTTCCAAAACATTTATGAAGTCAAATGATGGAGGTAGTATTTTTTTGGGATGGGGGATGTCAATAGCTTCAGAACAAGCTAAAGAATGTCAAAATCGGAGTCAGGATGAATTAGTTATGGATGAAACAAAAATCAGCTGAAGTCAATATCTATAGGTGTCGGATGTCCGAGAGTTGTCAGATGTCCGGCGGACGGACGTCCGAAAAGTCCAGAAATCCGAGATTTCAGCTCTGTTGGGTGGTTCCGGTCGTCCAGTAATGGTCAGAAGTCCGGTGCTTCCGAAGGGTTCGGACGTCTGGAAAAACATCGGTCGTCCGGTGGGTCTGGGTCAACGCAGGATTTGAGATCCGAGAGGTGATTTTGGGCGGAAATTGGGGATTTTGGGGTCAAAATTAATGAGATCTCTTGGATGGAAAGTGGGCAAACTTGTGGAGAAGCTAGATCCACTCGAAACACAATAAATACATGGATCAAATTCAACAAAACATCATCAAACCAACAAATCACAAAAAAATTGGGGCTATTTTCGGTGAGGATTTTTGAAATTGGGGAAGAGCACAACAAAATTAGGCTAGAAAAAGAGGGGTAGGGATTCCAAATTTGTGATCAACCTAGGCTCATGATACCAAGATGATGTAGGGTGGATACCCTAGGGCCAATGTTTCACAAAATGGAGGGGAATTCCCAAAGAACACAAGGGAAGAAATGAGAGGAAACACTCAAATTGACTTGACCCAATCACACATGTGCTAGATCCAAACACACAAAGAGAGATACAAAGGTCCAAATCCAACAAAGGGGGATACAAGAGATAACTAGTTCATCTACATGAAGGAGGCCTTGAATCCATGAAGGATCTTCCGATGTAGGGGTCTTCATCCACTAGGGATCTTCTCGCATGAAGGTCTTGAACTCCATGGGAGTGGTCTCTCTCTATCTCTCTCTCAAGAGGAGGATTGGTAGAGGAGCAAAGCTCACATACAAATGAGCTATTACTTTGCTAACCCTAACTAGAGGAAGGGGAAGGATTATATATAGTCCAGGTCCACGAAGAGGTATGTGAGGGGCGAAACGGGTACATGGGACTCGGCCCGATACACCGTGCGCAGACAGGCAGTGTCGGACCTTCGACAGGCATCGGTCGTTCGGTCGCTCGCAGGGGTCCGAATGTGCGGAGGGTGTCGGACTTCTGACGTTTTGGCTCTGGTCGAGGAATACCGGACATCTGGACGGGGTCGGTCGGCCGGTGGCTGATGAGTGTAGGACATCAGGCATCTGATGGTCGTCCAGGCGCTGTAGGGTGCCTCGGCTGTAGTTGTTCTGGCTGGTGGAATCTCCAGGCGTCAGACGTCCGGAGATCGTCGGTCGTTTGGGGATCATTGGACGTCCGTGAGCTGTAGCTTTCTGGCAGCTCTTCCTCTTGTTCCTCACACTTGGTGTCCTCACCGTCTTGTCCAAGGCTCTAGCTATTTCATGGTCTTCCTCTTGGTTCCTGGTCGTCCATAGCACATATATTTGAGCTAGTAGCCATGTCTCACATGTGGAAAGTGATGGTTCGGAGAGGAGCGAGTTCACCTTGTGTCTAATGGCGTATGGTCGAGGTCTCATCGTATGTCCTCTTGGGGCTTGGGGAGTGGTCGAAGTGTACATGGGGATGATCGTAGGATGCTCCGCATCATCTTGGGTATTTTTTCCAGTTCCAATGCATGCAATCGACAAACCCTAGCATACCTTGAAACCCACGAGCTTTGTTCATCTCCAACAGCCTCTGAGTGTCTTGAGCATTGGTTGCTCTCAAGTACTCTGCACCAAACACTTCTACCATAGCCTTTGCTAATTATTTGACATAGAAGATATAAGTTGATGTAGGGTGGAACCCTAGGGGCCGCTCTTTGATGATTTGGAGGGGGATTCCAGAAGAACACGATGAATACACGTGGGAAAAGATGAGGGGAAACGAGAGGAAACACTCAAATCAACGAGAAACAGTTACACGATCCAAGTACACAAGGAGAGATACGTGATCCAAATCCAACAATAGACGATAAAAACAGTAGCAAGTTCTTCCCAATCCATGAGGAGATGGGGGCTTGAATCCACGAGGGGATCTTCCCTAGACATGGTCTTGATTTCACTTGGGGGATCTTCTCCTAGGAGGCCTCGGTCTCCGGTGGAGTATGTATCAAGTGATGAGCAAAGCTCTATCTCCAAAATGAGCTAAACCAATGCTAACCATAAAATGGTGGTGGTGGAGGAGTATATATAGTCTAGGGGCGAAGGGGTACATGGGCTTCAACGCTTTCACTGTGCGCAGACAGGGGGGCCGGATGTCCAGGCTATGGGGGCCGGATGTCCGGGGCCTGTGTGGTCAGACTTCGGATGCGTTCTCTGAAGGAGCGGTCAGATTTCCGGGGCCGGGCCGGATGTCCGGGTGGCTCGGGCCGGATGTCCAGGCTTGGGCCAGATGTCCGGTCCCTGTAGCTTCGGCTGATGGGCGGCGGCTATGGTTGATGCTCCAGGGGTCGTATGTCTGGGGCCTGGGGGCTTCTCTGGTTTCTCTTGTCGGTCCTCTTCTTCCATGCACTTGGGTGTCCATCATCATGAGCATCTCCAAGGGGCATACCTAATCACACATAGTGTTCCAGCTTTAGGTAGTAGCCATGTCTCAAGTGGGTCATATGGAATATCACTAAGGAGAGATGTCACCTCGCTCTCGAGAGCTCATGCACGTGCTCGTGTCATTGGTCCACTTGGTACTTGGTGAGGTGTGAGTAGGTCCATGGGGATGACCATAGGATGCTCCGCATCATCTCTCCCCTTGGGTAAGATCCGACCTCGGATCGAAAACCTCATCAGCATGGCAGGGAGAGAGATCCTTGACGTTGAAGACATCGCTCATGTTGTACCTATCGCGTGGTATGTCGATCTTGTATGCATTGTTGTTGTAGCGCTTGATCACCTTGAAGGGTCCGTTGGTTCGAGGGAGAAGTTTTGACTTGCATTCATCGGGGAAGTGATACGTCTTCAACGTATCTATAATTTTTTATTGTTCCATGCTATTATATTATCAACCTTGGATATTTTATATGCATTTATATGCTATTTTATATGATTTTTGGGACTAACCTATTAACCTAGAGCCCAGTGCCAGTTTTTGTTTTTTCCTTGTTTTTGAGTTTTACAGAAAAGGAAAATCAAACAGAGTCCAATTGACCTGAGACTTCACGGAAATTATTTTTGGACCAGAAGAAGGCCATGGAGTAAAATAGTTGGGCCAGAAGAGTCCCGGGCTACCCACGAGGGTGGGGGCGCGCCCACCCCCTGGGCGCGCCTCGCTACCTCGTGGATAGCCCGGAGACCCCCTGACTTGTTTTCGATGCCAAAATCTCTTATATATACTGAAACTTCCAGAAAGAAACCTAGATCAGGAGTTCCGCCGCCAGAAGCCTCCGTAGCCATCGAAAACCAATCTAGACCCGTTCCGGCACCCTGCCAGAGGGGGGAATCCCTCTCTGGTGGCCATCTTCATCATCCCGGCGCTTTCCATGATGAGGAGGGGTAGTTCACCCTCGGGGCTAAGGGTATGTACCAGTAGCTATGTGTTTGATCTCTCTCTCTCTCTCTCTCTCTCGTGTTCTTGATTTGGCACGATCTTGATGTATCGCGAGCTTTGCTATTATAGTCGGATCGTATGATGTTTCTCCCCCTCTACTCTCTTGTAATGGATTGAGTTTTCTCTTTGAAGTTTTCTTATCGGATTGAGTCTATAAGGATTTGAGAACACTTTATGTATGTCTTGCATGTGCTTATCTGTGGTGACAATGGGATATCACCTGATCCACTTGATGTATGTTTTGGTGATCAACTTGCGAGTTCCGTGACCTCGTGAACTTCTGCATAGGGGTTGGCACACGTTTTCGTCTTGACTTTTCGGTAGAATCTTTGGGGCACTCTTTGAAGTTCTTTGTGCTGGTTGAATAGATGAATCTGAGATTGTGTGATGCATATCGTATAATCATACCCACGGATACTTGAGGTGATTGGAGTATATAGATGACATTAGTGTTTTGGTTGATTTGCGTCTTAAGGTGTTATTCTAGTACGAACTCTTGAATAGATCGATCAGAAAGAATAACTTTGAGGTGGTCTCGTACCCTACCATAATCTCTTAGTTTGTTCTCCGCTATTAGTGACTTTGGAGTGACTCTTTGTTGCATGTTGAGGGATAGTTATATGATCCAATTATGTTATTATCATTGAGAGAACTTGCACTAGTGAAAGTATGAACCCTATGCCTTGTTCCTAGCATTGCAATACCGTTTATGCTCACTTTTACCACTTGCTACCTTGCTGTGTTTATATTTTCGGATTACAAAAACCTATATCTACCATCCATATTGCACTTGTATCACCATCTCTTCGCCGAACTAGTGCGCCAATACAATTTAACATTGTATTGGGTGTGTTGGGGACACAAGAGACTCTTTGTTATTTGGTTGCAGGGTTGCTTGAGAGAGATCATCTTCATCCTACGCCTCCCACGGATTGATAAACCTTAGGTCATCCACTTGAGGGAAATTTCCTACTGTCCTACAAACCTCTGCACTTGGAGGCCCAACAACGTCTACAAGAAGAAGGTTGTGTAGTAGACATCAAGCTCTTTTCTGGCGCCGTCGCCGGGGAGGTTAGCGCTTGAAGGTATATCTTTAGATCTTGCAATTGAATCTCTTTGTTTCTTGTTTTATCACTAGTTTAGTCTATAAAATAAAATTACAAAAAATGGAATTGAGGGTACCTCATATGCTTCATCTTTTTAATATCTTTCATGAAAATAAGGATTCCGATAATTGTGCCCAAGTGCTAGAAGAAGAATGTATTAAAATGTTTGGCACTAAATCTTTGAATGATGAGCATGATTGCAATGTTGTTAGTATGAATTCTTTGAATACCCATGATGCTAATGATATGCAAAGCCAGAAGCTTGGGGATGCTATGTTTGACGAAAATGATATTTTTTGACCCCCAAGTTTTGATGAGCAAATTTATTGTGATGATAGCATGCCTCCTATTTATGATGATAATTTTTATGAAAGTGGGTTTGGAAGAGTGTTAACTTTAGGAAGTAATGATCCCACTATTTTGGAGGATGTTGAATCTTATTGTGATAATTATAAATGTGGATTTCGAGAGGTCATGACTTTATTTAGTAATGATTCCACTATTTCGGAAGAGGTTCCAATTGATTATGAGAACAAAGTTGCTATCTATGATGATTATTGTGATGACTTGTATGCTATTAAGAATAATAATAACCATTAAAATTGTCATCATGATTTTATTTTTCAATTGGATTATGCCTCACATGGTAATTATTTTGTTGAGTTTGCTCCCACTATTATTCATGAGAAGAAATTCGCTTATGTGGAGAGTAATAAAAATTTATATGATTGTAGATCATGAAAGAAGTGCTTTATGTGATGGTTATATTATCTAATTTATTCATGATGCTACTGAAAATTATTATGAGGGAGGAATATATGCTTGTAGGAGTTGCAATAATATCAAGTTTCCTCTCTATGTGTTGAAAATCTTGAAGTTATGCTTGTTTTGCTTTCCTATTCTAGTTGATTATTGTTCCCGTAAATAGTTTGCTCACAAAATCCCTATGCATAGGAACTGGGTTAGAATTAAATGTGCTAGTCATATTCTTCATGATGCTCTCTTTATGTTTCAATTCTTATCTTTTATGTGAGCATCATTGAAATCATCATGCCTAGCTAGGGGCGTTAAACGATAGCACTTGTTGGGAGGCAACCCAATTTTATTTTTGTTCTTTGCTTTTTTTCTCCTGTTTAGTAATAAATAATTCATCTAGACTGTGTTTAGATGTGGTTTTATATTTTAATTAGTGTTTGTGCCAAGGAGAACTTTTGGGAAGACTTGGGTGATGTTTTTGCGATTTTGCTGTAAAAAGCAAAAACTTTAGCGCTCATGAGATTTGCTGCCATTTTTTACTGGAGAGTGAGATTAGGTTGATTCTTTATTAAGATGATTAATAGACAAATTCCTCACGTCCACTAATTTATTTCAGAATTTTTGGGTCTACATAAGTATATATTTGATACAGATTACTACAGACTGTTCTGTTTTTGACAGATTCTATTTTCATTGTGTTGTTTGCTTATTTTGATGAATCTATGAGTAGTATCGGAGGGTATGAACCATAGAGAAGTTGGAATATAGTAGATATTACACCAATATGAATTTAGAATGAGTTCACAACAGTACCCAAGTGATGATTTATTTTCTTATACTAACGAAGCTTACAAGTTTTTTGTTAAGTTTTGTGTTGTGAAGTTTTCAAGTTTTGGGTAAATATTCGATGGACTATGGAATAAGGAGTGGCAAGAGCCTAAGCTTGGGGATGCCCAAGGCACCCCAAGGTAATATTCAAGGAAAACCAAGAGCCTAAGCTTGGGGATGCCCCGGATGGCATCCCCTCTTTCGTCTTCATTCATCAGTAACTTTACTTGGAGCTACATTTTTATTCACCACATAATATGTGTTTTGCTTGGAGAGTCATTTTATTTTCTTTTCTTTTGCTTGCTGTTTGAATAAAATACCAAGATATGAAATCCTTAAATGTTAGAGAGTCTTCAAATAGTTGCATAATTATTCGACTATTCGTTGATCTTCACTTATATCTTTCGGAGTAGTTTGTCATTTGCTCTAGTGCTTCACTTATATCTTCTTAGAGCATGGCGGTGGTTTTATTTTATTGAAATAGATGAACTCTCATGATTCACTTATATTATTTTGAGAGTCTTTTAGAACAGCATGGTAATTTGTTTGGGTTATAAAATTAGTCCTAATATGATGGGCATGCAAGATGGGTATAATAAAAACTTTCATATAAGTGCATTGAATACTATGATAAGTTTGATACTTGATGATTGTTTTGAGATATAAAGATGGTGATATTAGAGTCATTCTAGTTGAGTAGTTGTGAATTTGAGAGATACTTGTGTTAAAGTTTGTGATTCCCGTAGCATGTACGTATGGTGAACCGTTATGTGATGAAGTCGGAGCATGGTTTATTTTTTGATTGTCTTCCTTATGAGTGGCGGTCGGGGACGAGCGATGGTCTTTTCCTACTAATCTATCCCCCTAGGAGCATGCACGTAGTACTTTGTTTCGATAACTAATAGATTTTTGCAATAAGTATGCGAGTTCTGTATGACTAATAATGAGTCCATGGATTATACGCACTCTCACCCTTCCACCATTGCTAGCCTCTCTAGTACCGCGCAACTTTCGCCGGTACCATAAACCCACCCTTTACCTTCCTCAAAACAACCACCATACCTACCTATTATGGCATTTCCACAACCATTCTGAGATATATTGCCATGCAACTTTCCACGGTTCCATTTATTATGACACGATCCATCATTGTCATATTGCTTTGCATGATCATGTAGTTGACATCGTATTTGTGGCAAAGCCACCATTCATAATTCTTTCATACATGTCACTCTTGATTCATTGTACATCCCAGTTGTTGACACCTATTTTTGGCAAGATACAGATTGCAATGAAGATGGTCTCGAGTGAATGGGCCTTCAGCATGAAAAGATTCACGTCGCCGAGTGGAACAACTTTGATGTTTCGGTTATATTCATTCGACCTTATCCTACAGACCGAAACTATACTCCGAGTGGCATAATTCAATGTTCCGAGTGATTTTTTGGCCGATTACGTCCTCAATATGACCTCAGATGAAGGAGTGCTCTAAAGGAATTGTCTTTGTCTCGTCGAGACAGTCGATTTTCATATATAAATCATCTCAATCCGAGTTCATATGTAAAAGTTATAGTCAATACGGTCTGGACAGGTCAGAGACCAAAATATTACGCTTGACACCAGACACATGTTGATAAGTGTCTGATGCAATGTGTGAGCAATTCGGCCTTCAAGACGGCCTTGAATCGAAAAACCTTCAACACGAAAAAGTTTCGTCTCGTCGAGCCGATCGATTTTCATATATAATTCGTCTCAATCCGAGGTCGTATGAGACTTGGGGAGACAAATCAAGATCAGGCTATGTTTTTGGTCGAGTGAAAAGCTCACCATCCGAGTAAAAACTCACCGGTCGAGTGAAAGTTTACCTTTCGGGCAAAAAACCTACCGATCGAGTGAAAGGTCGAGTGAAAACCTACCGATCGAGTAAAAGGTCGAGTGAAAACCTACCGATCGAGTAAAAGGTCGAGTGAAAGCCTACCGATCGAGTAAAAGGTCGAGTGAAAACCTACCGATCGAGTAAAAGGTCGAGTGAAAACCTACCGATCGAGTAAAAGGTCGAGTGAAAACCTACCGATCGAGTAAAAGGTCAAGTGAAAACTTACCGATCGAGTAAAAGGTCGAGTGAAAACCTACCGATCGAGTAAAAGGTCGAGTGAAAACCTACCGATCGAGTAAAAGGTCAAGTGAAAACCTACCGATCGAGTAAAAGGTCGAGTGAAAACCTACCGATCAAGTAAAAGGTCGAGTGAAAACCTACCG
This sequence comes from Triticum aestivum, assembly GCF_018294505.1. Lineage (NCBI taxonomy): Eukaryota > Viridiplantae > Streptophyta > Magnoliopsida > Poales > Poaceae > Triticum > Triticum aestivum. The sequence goes on along the minus strand of NC_057794.1, from coordinate 239,041,411 downwards.
ATCGAGTAAAAGGTCGAGTCAAAACCTACCGATCGAGTAAAAGGTCGAGTGAAAACCTAATGATCGAGTAAAAGGTCGAGTGAAAATTAATCGATCGAGTAAAAGTTTGTCTTCCGAGTGAAAATATAGTCATCCGAGTGAAAGATTGTTTTCCGAGTGAAAAGGTCGAGTCGGATGGTCCGAGTGGAAGTCTCTAATATCCGAGTGGATGAGCTCGGATCCGAGTGAAACTGAACATGTGCCCGAAAGTTTATCAAGATGACCTCGGATGAAGAAGTGTTCAATACAGAAGTTGTGCGTATCATCAATACGGTAAACTTTGGTTTTGGAGACATCATCATCAGAGATAATATATGGCCTGCAAATTCACTACAAGACTCGGATAATTCAGTCTACTTCAAGGCTGAGTCCGACTGGAAGGTAAAGACGACCTCGAAAAGTATTCAAGATGGCCTTATTTGAAAGAGTGATCAACATGAGAGTTGTTCGTATCGTCGAGGCGCACAAGTTTGATATTTGGGCCATCTCGATCGGAGGTCATATGGAGGCTCGGCGGCCTGCACAAGGAGGAAGACAGAAGTTGGGCCAGATTCAGACTGAATCCGAGTTGGAATAGAACTAGGACTCTAGGACGCGAATTGATGTATTTTTTCTTGTAAGGAAAGCCTAGATGAATCCTTTACTTGTACGGGAAGTCCAGCCGCCTCTTATATATGTTGGGGGTGACGGCCGATTGAACAACACCAATCGAACCAATCAATCTATTACACTTTTGTGTTCATCTATCTTTATCCCCTGCCCTTGTATCTTTCTTTCTCGTTCTTCGTTCGTTCTTCGCATTGGAGGGCAGCGATCCACGAGGCTCTAGGGGCGAGCGAATCGACCTAGGGCAGCCCATAGCCGCCGCGAGCCCTGACGGGGTCCCTCCCGGGCAAGTGGGGCTTCGGGTCTACAAAAGCGCCCGCCGACTGTCTTGCGTATCGCGCTGTCGGTCGGGTCTCCTTCGACGTGAGCTGCGGTGCATCACCCCCGGCGTCGAGGGTACACGTGACGTGTTCGTGTGCGAACACACTTTTTGGCGACTCCGCTGGGGAGGAAGCTTTGAACAGTTTCCAGCCTGTTCTTGCTACGAGGAGAGCGTCATCAAGCGGCTGCAATCTACAACGGTAACATGTATCATCAATCTCCTTATGTAGATGCAAATAGCCATTATGTTGATGTTGCTAGATCTTTCAATGGACATGTCATGTCGGCTAGCCCTAACGAGCAAAGGCCGACTAGTTATTCCGTTGGAGAAACTTGGAATTTACAGAATCGCGACATGCAACCTACGAATCTGAACTTTCGTGCATCAGCAACATCTTTCAATATGCCGGTGAACAACATGATTTGTTCGAGTGATCAATATATGACACCTCAATTACAGGAGGCTGTCTCGCTGTTTTGTCCATCGGCAGCCGACTCGCAGTATGCGGGTTCATCCCCAAACATGCCGATGGATGGGGGAATCGGCCATGCTTCCATTAGCTATTCGGCTGGTTATCCTCAAACATCATATACTACACCTCGTGAGATTAATTGTTCAGTGGCATATGAAACTAAAAATATTCATGACTCGGCTCACCTTCATGGTTATGGCCGAGTGAATGGAGATTCTATAGGAGCATATGTGTCTAATATTGCAGGAGATGAGGTGACTTTGGCTGCGTTAAAAAGCTTAGCGCAAAATAAGAAGATTACCGTTCTTTGTCTTGAGCAACATGATAAAGGTTTGGTTCTTGATTATGAGGCAATAAAAGCTAGGGTTTTAAAAGAAGACGAAGTGTTGCCGATTGATCAAATTGGCGTGAGAAAATATTCAACAACAGTGCACACATCTTCACCTATCATTGCAGCATGTTATACACCCCCTATACAATTGCAAAGTTTCGGCAACATCACTTCATTGCCGAAAGATCATAAAAGTATTGGGGGGCAAGCCAATCCAAGTAGGGCCGAGTTTACAGAAAAATATGTGGCCCAAGTGGACAAGATCAAGCCAAAGCTCACAGGGAATAGCGTCAACGAATTTACTACGCCAACTCTTGAGGAATTACCAGCAGAATATCAACAGGCTTACGAAGCACTCAAGAAGAGCCGTGGAGAGGAATATTTGCAAGAATACGTCAAGTGCCTTCCTCCATCCAGCAACTATGTTGGCTCTTCTGCGATATTGAAGCAAAAAGGTTTGCAAGCAAATCAGCAAGAAAGGGTTCACTCGGCTAATATGGTTGATTCGGTTGAAACTGAGTCAAATATGAATAAGTCATCTACAGCCGAGTCGAACGATTCCTTTAAAGAAAAGACGATGGTGGATTCAGTTGAAACCAGATTGAGCACAGAGACGGTTACAACCGAGTGCATAGAATCCATACCGAGTACATCATACCAGCCGAGTGCATCGACCCGTCTGAGTACATCATGCCAGTCGAGTGCATCATTCCAGATGAGTGCATCGCCGGCTAAAGTCGAGTGCATCAAGCCAATTATTGCCGCGTGTGCTAAAACAGAAGATGCAAGTTTCGCCGAGCAAAGGAACGGTAAACGCAACGAGTTGGCCGTGTTAGATTTTTCTGGATGTGAGGGAGCTTACATGCTGCCCTATGAGTTCCGTGCCAAAGAAATTGATGAGCATCAAGAGAAAAGTTATATGGCCAAACAAAGTTTGGCTAGTGATAACGATCAAGAACCAAAGCGTGGACCTGAGCAAAGTTCAACTGACAAAGAGGGTCCGAGAGAAATCCACTTGGGTAATCCGAGTGAAATATACTCGGGCAATCCGAGTGAAATCTGCTCAATCAATTCGAGTGATGAGGCACGAGATCCAGAAAAAGAAGAAGACGCATTCAAGAATTATTCAGAAGTGGAGCAAGGTATTGTTCCAGTGGTGCAACCATCTTCTCGTTCCAACGACTTCACAAAGGTACACCTAGCCAAGAGTTTACTCAGTTTTCGATTCGGTCAAAATCATATTTTTGATGCACCCATTAGTAAGATTCTAATTAATTTTGAAAGACCGATCGAGAAGAGTAATCTGTTTGTTTCGAATTATCTTGTTACTAATCATGCTGATCAACACATGGCACCATTCATAGAGGCTAATAGTGACAACTTATCGCAACCAAAGTTGTTCCCGTCATGCCGACTGAACTTTATATTCATATGGGCAACTTTGTTTGTTTCATGCCTGGCTAACATTTGGTCTCAGATGAGACATATATTCTGTAATTATTTTGGTTGTAGGAATATAAAGCCAGGTTCAAAGTTTTCCAGGATAGCCGATTCAAAAGCATCGGGAAAGGACGACAAAAATCAATGCATAGCCGAGTCAGATGACACTAAGCTGGCACCACTCGGTTGTTTTGTTTCAGAGCCGATATCACAATATCGTTTAATGGACCAGGGGTGTACGTCCAGTGCAGGCATAGTTGATCACATCATCGGTACATCGCTGACTAATCCTATTATTATAATTGATCACGATGTCGAGTCGTCAAGACAAGAGCGAATGCAATGTTTATTCGAGAAAAATGTCAAAGATTGCAACATGATCCATCAAGTCGAGCAATCGGAGAACATAGGACGATTGGAGTTTGTTGAGGCATGAGCATATGGCCAGTCGTATCAGATTGGCCTTGATGGCGATCAAATGTTGACTCGGTTACCTCAAGCCGATTCATCAAAAGGTCGACAGGTTCACACCAATGATGATGGGGTCAAGTCTTCGAGCAAGGATATTGTTAGAAAGTGCATCCACAACAATCTCGAAGATGAGAATTCCATGAAATCTACAATGGAGACATCTAGCACTGGGGGGCAACCAGAAAATTCGAAGACCGATGCAAACACAACTAAAGAAAGCAAAGGCCATGGTAAGCACAAAGGTAGAAAGCCGAAAGTCACTTTCGCACAGTTATTAGAAAAATATCAGAAGATAAGTGAGGCAAAGAGTGCTTATCGGCCGAGTGAAACAAAAGCATCAAAGTCACCCCCAAGGCATAAATTTGAAGACAAGGATTGGCGAAGGAAGATGTTGAGCAAGCAGACTCCATATCCTCCTTTTGGGCCACCAATGCCGATGTCATGGATACCTCCCCCTGCCGACTATTATTCATATCAATCATGGGGCAAGTATAAATCAAGGGCACACCGTCCATCATATTCTAAAGCACCTCAACAAAATTATGCAGCTCCTAGAGGATCATCGTTTGTTCAACAACCACATGCTAAAGACCGACTCAACCAAAAAGTATCGGTCCGGAGCTCAGCGAAGAAGATGGACGTGGTCAAGCAAGTGTACCGAGTGAAAAAGGATGGCCGCAAATGTGCTATTTCAGATCCGACTCTAGATGACAAAAAGACAGTCGAGTCTATGTTGACTACTAAGGACAAGAAAGTGAAGCAAGTAACTTTCAAGGATCCAATCACCGAGTTTGGAAAGGCCAAGCTGGAGGTGCCCAAAGCCAGGAAGAACTTGCCAGTGCGTAAACCAAAGTCACAGCCGGGATGCCCACTCGGCTTACCATATTCGCAACAGAAAAAGCTGAATTGGCTTAGGGCCAAAGAGGTGGAGAAGAGGAACATGGCTTGGGTTCCCAAGGGAAATCCTCGACTCAAAAGCGGCACCATATCTCCTATTGCGAAGTCAGCAAGAGTAAAAGAGGACAAGTGTGAAGCCGGCAGGCAGAGTCGACCGTTTTCATCTCATTATAGGAGACTCCAAATGGCACATCGTCCATGTTCTTCAGTCGTTCCATCAAAGAAAACGTCCCAGAACTTATCCCCGGCTGAAACATCTGAATTATTTCGGCTATTCACACTTTGGTGGATGGGTTCTCCAGGTCCTATGAAATAAGGACACATGGCCGATATTTGCATATCGCCCTAAGAGTACATTATGTTGACAAAGTTGGCATCTGAATAATTGTGCTCATTGTGGTGTATCTCATATTCCCAAAGCCAATTCTTAGTTTTGCCAAACAATGGAAGGCCGACTAATTATTCGGCCACTAATCGAGGATCTAGTGCAGCAAAAGTTGTCGACTCATATTGTTGGTTTATCACAGGATCTAGAGAAAGTGTGTCACCGAGATAAATGAAGCTCTGTTCACTCGGGGAGCAAGGAAATGTTGACTTAGGAGACCGAAAGAAAGGAGCGTGACATCCCATTTATCAGTCGGCACTCACTGGACACCAAATCAAAGTGCCATGGAGATTATTTTCAGGATTCAGTTAAGCAGCGCCCAAAATCGGCGTTATTCACGTATTTCTTCACGGGCTTGATTTGAAGGCTTCATGACGACTAGAGCTTACATGTTAATAATCAAGCCTAATATGATGTGCTATTCAGGCTAGAGGACTTTTTGGCTACAGGGGTGGCGTGCATCGAGGTTCACAATGATTCGTTGCCAACCGTCCAACAAATGTTATCTTTATATGCATCGACGAATCACTCAAACATTGATCTCACAAGTTGCGATTGACTCCACGGTGGAGTCGGCCACTGATGGATCTAATGCGAGTCATATAGCTGGCTGGAGAAAGTTTCTCTTATCTGCAGGATCCAAGTCAGGAGACAGACGTTGTTCGGCGGAGGCTTGATGGTGTACTTTGATAATGAGTTGAGTCGCCGAACTGTTGATAGTATTCCTTTGAGGTGCATGGTCATAATCGTTCGACAACCGTCTTCGTTGAAGGGTTCTAATATTCCCAGGGAATGCCTGGACAAATGCAAGGTCCGGATTGACATAAGAAATTTACGTGGAAGCCTTTGTGACATCCAATTGTTGTTTCAGACAAATATTATCCAAGAGGCTCTATCGAAGAAGCAACAAACATGAGCATATGGATGATTAAAATTATCATACTCAACATGCACAGCCGATGGAGTGTTGACATCGTGTTTAAAAATTACCCTAGGCAAGGTATTTTCTGGCACGCAAGCTCTGCCAGAAAACAGGGGGGCATGTGTTGACACCTATTTTTGGCAAGATACAGATTGCAATGAAGATGGTCTCGAGTGAATGGGCCTTCAGCATGAAAAGATTCACGTCGCCGAGTGGAACAACTTTGATGTTTCGGTTATATTCATTCGACCTTATCCTACAGAACAAAACTATACTCCGAGTGGCATAATTCAATGTTCCGAGTGATTTTTTGGCCGATTACGTCCTCAATATGACCTCAGATGAAGGAGTGCTCTAAGTCGAGACAGTCGATTTTCATATATAAATCATCTCAATCCGAGTTCATATGTAAAAGTTATAGTCAATACGGTCTGGACAGGTCAGAGACCAAAATATTACGCTTGACCCCAGACACATGTTGATAAGTGTCTGATGCAATGCGTGAGCAATTCGGCATTCAAGACGGCCTTGAATTGAAAAACCTTCAACACGAAAAAGTTTCGTCTCGTCGAGCCGATCGATTTTCATATATAATTCGTCTCAATCCGAGGTCGTATGAGACTTGGGGAGACAAATCAAGATCAGGCTATGTTTTTGGTCGAGTGAAAAGCTCACCATCCGAGTGAAAACTCACCGGTCGAGTGAAAGTTTACCTTTCGGGCAAAAAGCCTACCGATCGAGTGAAAGGTCGAGTGAAAACCCACCGATCGAGTAAAAGGTCGAGTGAAAGCCTACCGATCGAGTAAAAGGTCGAGTGAAAGCCTACCGATCGAGTAAAAGGTCGAGTGAAAACCTACCGATCGAGTAAAAGGTCGAGTGAAAACCTACCGATCGAGTAAAAGGTCGAGTGAAAACCTACCGATCGAGTAAAAGGTTAAGTTAAAACTTACCGATCGAGTAAAAGGTCGAGTGAAAACCTACCGATCGAGTAAAAGGTCGAGTGAAAACCTACCGATCGAGTAAAAGGTCAAGTGAAAACCTACCGATCGAGTAAAAGGTCGAGTGAAAACCTACCGATCGAGTAAAAGGTCGAGTGAAAACCTACCGATCGAGTAAAAGGTCGAGTGAAAACCTACCGATCGAGTAAAAGGTCGAGTGAAAACCTAATGATCGAGTAAAAGGTCGAGTGAAAATTAATCGATCGAGTAAAAGTTTGTCTTCTGAGTGAAAATATAGTCATCCGAGTGAAAGATTGTTTTCCGAGTGAAAAGGTCGAGTTGGATGGTCCGAGTGGAAGTCTCTAATATCCGAGTGGATGAGCTCGGATCCGAGTGAAACTGAACATGTGCCCAAAAGTTTATCAAGATGACCTCGGATGAAGAAGTGTTCAATACAGAAGTTGTGCGTATCATCAATACGGTAAACTTTGGTTTTGGAGACATCATCATCAGAGATAATATATGGCCTGCAAATTCACTACAAGACTCGGATAATTCAGTCTACTTCAAGGCTGAGTCCGACTGGAAGGTAAAGACGACCTCGAAAAGTATTCAAGATGGCCTTATTTGAAAGAGTGATCAACATGAGAGTTGTTCGTATCGTCGAGGCGCACAAGTTTGATATTTGGGCCATCTCGATCGGAGGTCATATGGAGGCTCGGCGGCCTGCACAAGGAGGAAGACAGAAGTTGGGCCAGATTCAGACTGAATCCGAGTTGGAATAGAACTAGGACTCTAGGACGCGAATTGATGTAATTTTTCTTGTAAGGAAAGCCTAGATGAATCCTTTACTTGTACGGGAAGTCCAGCCGCCTCTTATATATGTTGGGGGTGACGGCCGATTGAACAACACCAATCGAACCAATCAATCTATTACACTTTTGTGTTCATCTATCTTTATCCCCTGCCCTTGTATCTTTCTTTCTCGTTCTTCGTTCGTTCTTCGCATTGGAGGGCAGCGATCCACGAGGCTCTAGGGGCGAGCGAATCGACCTAGGGCAGCCCATAGCCGCCGCGAGCCCTGACGGGGTCCCTCCCGGGCAAGTGGGGCTTCGGGTCTACAAAAGCGCCCGCCGACTGTCTTGCGTATCGCGCTGTCGGTCGGGTCTCCTTCGACGTGAGCTGTGGTGCATCACCCCCGGCGTCGAGGGTACACGTGACGTGTTCGTGTGCGAATACCAGTACACCACCGGAGGCATTCACATAGAGTCATATTTTGTTCTAGTATCGAGTTGTAATTTTTTGAGTTGTAAGTAAATAAAAGTGTGATGATCATCATTATTAGAGCATTGTCCCATGTGAGGAAAGGATGATGGAGACTATGATTCCCCCACAAGTCGGGATGAGACACTGGACGAAAAAAGGAAAAAAGGCCATAAAAAAGAGAAGGCCCAAAAAATGAAAAAAAGAAAGAAAGAAAAAATGAGAGAAAAAGAGAGAAGGGGCAATGGTACTATCCTTTTACCACACTTGTGCTTCAAAGTTGCACCATGATCTTCATGATAGAGAGTCTCCTATGTTGTCACTTTCATATACTAGTGGGAATCTTTCATTATATAACTTGGCTTGTATATTCCAATGATGGGCTTCCTCAAAATGCCCTAGTTCTTTGTGAGCAAGCGAGTTGGATGCACACCCACTTAGTTTCTTTTTGAGCTTTCATACACTTATAGCTCTAGTGCATCCGTTGCATGGCAATCCCTGCTCACTCACATTGATATCTATTGATGGGAATCTCCATCGCCCGTTGATACGCCTAGTTGATGTGAGACTATCTTCTCCTTTTTTTCTTCTCCACAACCTCCATTCTAGTCCACATATAGTGCTATGCCCATGGCTCGCGCTCATGTATTGCGTGAAGATTGAAAAAGTTTGAGAACATCAGAAGTATGAAACAATTGCTTGGCTTGTCATCGGGGTTGTGCATGATTTAAATATTTTGTGTGATGAAGATAGAGCATAGCCAAACTACATGATTTTGTAGGGATGAACTTTCTTTGGCCATGTTATTTTGAGAAGACATAATTTCTTAGTTAGTATGCTTGAAGTATTATTATTTTTATGTCAATATTAAACTTTTTTCTTGAATCTTATGGATCTGAATATTCTTGCTGCAATAAACAGAATAACATGGATAAATATGTTAGGTAGCATTCCACATCAAAAATTCTGTTTTTATCATTTACCTACTCGAGGACGAGCAGGAATTAAGCTTGGGGATGCTTGATACGTCTCCAACGTATCTATAATTTTCGATTGTTCCATGCTATTATATTATCAACCTTGGATGTTTTATATGCATTTATATGCTATTTTATATGATTTTTGGGACTAACCTATTAACCTAGAGCCCAGTGCCAGTTTCTATTTTTCCTTGTTTTTGAGTTTTACAGAAAAGGAAAATCAAACGGAGTCCAGTTGACCTGAAACTTCACGGAACTTATTTTTGGACTAGAAGAAGGCCATGTAGTAAAAGAGTTGGGCCATAAGAGTCCTGGGCTGCCCACGAGGGTGGGGGGCGCGCCCAACCCCCGGGCACACCTCCCTACCTCGTGGACAGCCCGGAGACCCTTCCTGACTTGTTTTCGACGCCAAAATCTCTTATATATACTGAAACTTCCATAAAAAAACCTAGATCGGGAGTTCCGCCGCTAGAAGCCTCCGTAGCCATAAAAAACCAATCTAGACCCATTCCGGCACCCTTCCAGAGGGGGGAATCCCTCTCCGGTGGCCATATTCATCATCCCGGCGCTTTCCATGATGAGGAGGGGTAGTTCACCCTCGGGGCTGAGGGTATGTACCAGTAGCTATGTGTTTGATCTCTCTCTCTCTCTCTCTCTCTCGTGTTCTTGATTTGGCACGATCTTGATGTATCACGAGCTTTGCTATTATAGTTGGATGTTATGATGTTTCTCCCCCTCTACTCTCTTGTATTGGATTGAGTTTTCCCTTTGAAGTTTTCTTATCGGATTGAGTCTTTAAGGATTTGAGGACACTTGATGTATGATTTGCATGTGCTTATCTGTGGTGATAATGGGATATCACGTGATCCACTTGATGTATGTTTTGGTGATCAACTTGTGAGTTGCGTGACCTCGTGAACTTATGCATAGGGGTTGGCACACGTTTTCGTCCTGACTTTCCGGTAGAATCTTTGGGGCACTCTTTGAAGTTCTTTGTGTTGGTTGAATAGATGAATCTGAGATTGTGTGATGCATCGTATAATCATACCCACAGATACTTGAGGTGACATTGGAGTATCTAGGTGACATTAGGGTTTTGGTTGATTTGTGTCTTAAGGGTTTATTCTAGTACGAACTCTTGAATAGATCGATCAGAAAGAATAACTTTGAGGTGGTTTCGTACCCTACCATAATATCTTCGTTTGTTCCCCGCTATTAGTGACTTTGGAGTGACTCTTTGTTGCATGTTGAGGGATAGTTATATGATCCAATTATGTTATTATCGTTGGGAGAACTTGCACTAGTGAAAGTATGAACCCTATGCCTTGTTTCCTAGCATTGCGGTATCATTTATGCTCACTTTTACCACTTGCTACCTTGCTGTTTTTATATTTTCAGATTACAAAAACCTATATCTACCATCCATATTGCACTTGTATCACCATCTCTTTGCCGAACTAGTGCACCTATACAATTTACCATTGTATTGGGTGTGTTGGGGACACAAGAGACTCTTTGTTATTTGGTTGCAGGGTTGCTTGAGGGAGACCATCTTCATCCTACGCCTCCCACGGATTGATAAACCTTAGGTCATCCACTTGAGGGAAATTTGCTACTGTCCTACAAACATCTGCACTTGGAGGCCCAATAACATCTACAAGAAGAAGGTTGTGTAGTAGACATCAGGAAGCCACACAAGATCTCCGGTGTTGAATATCATGGGGTGCTTGTTGATGTTGATCTTGGTCGCGAGGCGTTGTACTTGGCGCTTGATGGTGTGCCTTGTATCTTCATGCACCTTCTTGATATAGCTCACTCGTGCACTAGTGTCCATGTTGATGTGCTCCTATAGAGGTAGCGGTAGAATGTCCAATGGAGACAACGGGTTGAAGCCGTAGATGACCTCGAAGGGGGACTTGCCGGTAGCTGAGTGTGTTGTGCGGTTGTAGGCGTACTCGGTGATGGGTACACATTCTTCCCACTCCTTGACGTTCTTCTTGATTATCACGCATAGAAGAGTAGATAGTCTCCGGTTTGTGACCTCCGTTTGGCCATTGGTTTGTGGATGGTATGCCGAAGAGAACAAGATCTTGATTCCGAGCTTGGCGGATAGTGTGTTCCAAAAGTAACTAAGGAACTTGACGTCGCGGTCCGAAACAATCGTCTTCGGCACTCCGTGTAGACGCAAGATTTCCCTAGAAAAGAGATTGGGAACATGTGAAGCATCATCTATATTGTTGCATGGAATAAAATGTGCCATCTTAGAGAAACGGTCCACAACAACAAATACAGAATCTTTGCCATTTATAGCTCTAGGCAACCCAAGCACAAAGTCCATACTAATATCTTCCCATGGGTGATACGGAATAGGATGTAGCTTATAGAGACCATGGGATTGAGCTTTACACTTAGCTTCGAGACATGTAGAGCATCGGTTGGTGTGGCGAGAGACATCGCGGAACATCTTGGGCCAAAAGTAGTTCTTGTAGAGCGTGCGAAGGTCTTGTCGCTTCCAAAGTGATCCATAAGTCCTCCTCCATGAGCCTCTTGTAAAAGTAACAAACAAAGAGAAGACTCGGGTATAAAAAGTTTGTTAACTCGCATTAGATAATCATCTTGATATAATAGTGTGCCAAAGATGTATTGGTCAAGCATTTGGCATATGGAATAGCAAAAGTAGTATCATGCGCATACAAGTCTTTTATGTGCTCAAAGCCAATAACATTCAATTCAAGTTGAGTTAGAAGCATGAGTTTGCGGGATAAAGCATCAACCACAACATTTTCCTTACCTTTGATGTACTTGATAACATAATGATGAGGACATGACTATCTTGGATATGACCAAAAATATTGCATACATGCATATTTATGAGGTGATTTCTAATTCAAACTATGCAATAATTTATTTATGTTATCCAGGACAAAAATACTTCATAGACTTTTGTGCTATGTCTAATTGCAGGTGTATGGGACATTTGTACAATCCACATATGAAGATAAGGGAAAAAGAGAAATTCCAGTGTTGTTCAAAAAGTCCTCTCACGTCACTTTTGGGCCATGAGAAGATAGAGTCCAAGTCTCCCACGTTCTGGACTCGAATTTAGACTGCACAGACCTGACTCAAAACACCAAGATATCTTTCATCCGGACTTCTATGGCATCCCGGCTCAGAGCGACCAGTTTACCTTGCATTGCCAGCCCAGAGACCATGTCTTCTAGCAACACACAACATCTTGGTACAGAAAACAACCGCTTTATTGATACTAGCGGCTCAAAGTTTACATTACAACAGGTAGTGAGGCCAAGCGGCACACCTGGTGTGGCTCAACAATATGTACATTATTTAGTGAACATAAAAGGGCCTCGATCATAACAACTACACGGCAGCGGAACAACGTCATAGCAGAACTCCATAGCACAAGGACACCGATGAGGACATGATCTAGACTTGAGCAACACTCCTTTCCACGGGACTTTCCTGAAATCTGGCATGACACGCCAGGTCAGTACATTGAATGTACTTGCAGGATCACAACAAGCATAAACATAATGACAAACAATATCATGATAATTAACCAGCTATTGGTAATGCAACAATGTAACCAACATGCTGTGATCACGCTCTTATGAGCCCAGTCCCTCGGACTAGCTTACCACGGTGATCGCTTTTGGATCACAAATGTACCGACCAGATGATCTTAACTTGGGTTACCTCGTGATCATTCCGGCAACCACAACCACGACTGCTATTTGGTCTCAAACGGTGATCCTTCCGGCGATCACAACCACGACCAACACTTGGTCTCAAACGACAGGATGACCTTCCCGCCATCATCAACAGTGCAAAGTTCATGACTTAGTGTGCAAGATTAATTAAATGTTGACCCATGGTGTGACCTACTTTCGAGGTGTCCGTAACCGTGGACTTGGCTATCGATAGATTAATACACTCTGCAGAGGTAGTGCACTGTACCCACACCACGGAACCCATGGCCTCATACTCCCATTCGGGTGGACCAACGGCATTCCGACGAAACCCCTCCATTGCCATGACACTCTCTCGGACACTCCCACCCACTTCCCAACTGGGCTAGTCCTGGGTGGACCCATGTCTACCAAAGACACAACGACCACCGTCGTGGCCAACGTCCCTCACGGGGACCGTCCCTCATGGGGACCGGTACCAAAATCTCAACAACGGGCTCACAAGGTTATGTCTGCTTACCGGGCCAGGGTACCGCACGCCCATAACCTTCCCTAGTTGGAGGCACAAACTAGAGGCATGACAACGGACCGAATAAAGGCCTTCCCATACATGCAAATGTGGTTGCACTGGGAAAACTTGATTCAGTGGCACCATGACTCGGTCAACGATAAATTCAAGTTTTATTATTATCAGGTTCAACTTAAATTGAAAATAATCGGTGTCATAGTATGCCATGAAATGCAACCACTAACATATGCTTCATATAATCAACGGAAATGGCCGAGTCAACTGAATCCACACTAAGCATGAACATCAACAACACCTCATACTTCTCTAGTTAGGATATAAACTCACATTAAACATATTCTTTTCTAACAAATTTTACCATCTTTCTCATGCAAGAAAATGGTTCTAATAAACTACTTATATCCATAGCCATATTATTTTTCTATCATAGCAAAGATTAATTCTAGTTTATTTAACCACTTAGTAGCTACAACTTTCTGATAACATAAGCATGTAAACTTAGACAAGTACTAACAGAATATAAATAACCTAATGATGATGATTTAAATGCATGGGTTAAATCATTCATTCAAGTAGAAAAATATCACAAATATTGAAGTGGCATCATGAAAATGTTGTTGTGGCTTGCCTTAGTGCAGACGAGGCTCACAAGCCCCTTGGTGTTCCTCAAGACAAGCTTCACTCTCTGAAAATAAATTTAAACACAAAAGGAAAATATCAAGAACCCTTCTGAAATTCACCAGAAAATCTAGACAGCAGGAAAAAATCCCATTTTTGGTGAGCTGTTAGATTTCCTTGCAAAGAACACAATGCAAAAAGAATCAATTCATTTGGACTTATGGTTGAAAAGTTATAGTTGTTTGAATCTCTATGGAAATTTGAATTTAAATAAAATAGACAAGGGGGTGACGTCAAAGGTGTAAAGCCTCGGGGCGCCACCACTCGTACCGCTTCACGCGCGTACTGGGTGGCTGACTAGCGGGCCCCACTAGTCATGTGAGGAAAGTGGGAGAAGAAAACAGAGGGGGTCGTGGCTTCGCCGGAGCTCACGCCGGCGACAAGGGCTCCTTGGCCGAAACTAGACGGAGGGATCGAGACAGGGGATGGAGGCGCACCTACCTGTACCCGTAGCGTAGCTAGGGGTGGTCGGACGGCATCAGAATCGACCTCGCAAGCGGAGGTAGAGAGCGGGGGTCGCCGGAGACGAAGACGGCGGCGAACTGCGGCGACTCCAGGGGCTCCAAGAGGACGGAACGACTTCATCGAAGAGCGGCGGAGGCTCTGGAAGGGTCGCCCAGGCCAGGGAGGGGCTGGAGCTACCACGATGACCCGAGGGGATCCCCGGCGATCTTGAGCTCGGGGACGGCGGCCAGCGGCCTACCCGGCCGGGCTACGGCTAGCTACACATTTGTGGAGTGTGTGGGAGTGGAGGATGGTGCTTGAGGAGGTTGGGAGTGGCTCCATTTATAGGCGAGCGGCGAGGGGTGGATCGGGCTCCGCTGGCGACACCTGGACACTGCGCCCGGCAACGAGTGGCGTTAGTGAGAGAGGGAGAAGGCGACGCAGATCACGCGGGGACTGTGGGCGAACGGAGACGAGAATAGGATCTAGGAGAAGGCGATGAGCATAGTGTGCACCGCACTGTTAGGTTGGCCGGACCGTGCCCGTGCTCGCTGCGGCGAGCTCCGGCGTCATCGAGTGCCAGGGGGAGTTAAGGGAGTTGAGACGAAGATGCTGGCGTGGTTTGGCACGCCTAGGCAGTCAGGGAAGCGAGCATGCATGAAACAGAGCGCTCGGCGGCACTTAGAGTGCGTCGACACACATGCTAGCATCATGGACATGCGTGGTCACCAACGTCCAACGTCCAAAGATCATGTCTGGCTTGTTGTTCGTGGTAGTTTTGAAGATTACCACACTTTGGTTTGGCTCCAGATGCAGTAGAAAAGATTTCACACGTTTGGTATATTTCTGACTAGTAACTTTGAGAGGTTACTGAGGTTAAATGGATGGGAGGTGGAGGCTGTGCTTTGGTGGTTAGTAATCATCTACTAAGGTGATGATGGACAAGAAAAATCAGGCACAATGGAGCAAGTAAAATGGTAGTTGCTGTAGAAACCACCATTTTTGTCCAAAACATAAAATATTTTCTGTAGCAAAAATATTCCAAAAAGTGGTACAATATTTTTGCTTAGGAAGGTGCCCTAGGGTTTAGAGAATATTTGTGAATTTTCTCAGATTTTTGTGGGCAAGGGAAATTGGGGTTTCTTTGGAGCACATTGATCTAGCTAGGGTTTAAGAGAGGGAAATGAATATTTTTCATTAAAGAAAAATATTCCACTAATTATTTTGAGATGAGCCAGAGGGAGAATGATGGTTAGAGGGGGAAATGGGACACTTGGGTGAAAGCCAAGGGGTACCCAAGTGTTTAAGTCCATATGAAAGGATTCAAAAACTCCAAATTCAAAATCAATCCAACTAAACATCAGGCAAATCAAGGAGGGCAAAAACCAGGTTGTCACAAACCTCCCCCACTTAGAATGAATCTCGTCCTCGAGATTCGGTTGCTTGGGAAAACCATTCGAGATAATGTGCCCTTAGAAATTATTCTTGTTCCCAAGTTGATTCTGACTCGGTGTGATGTGCCCACTGGACTTTGTAGAACTTCCTCACTTTACTGTGAGTGACCCTTTCCATCTGATCCAAAATTTTGACCGGCCTCTCTTCGTAGGTTAAATCCTTTGCCAACTCTATTTCGGTCATAGCAGTCCTTTTCTCAGGCGGCGATATGCATCGCCTTAACTGTGAGACATGAAACACGTTGTGTACGTCTGACAATTCTGGGGGTAGTTCCAATTGATAAGCAACTATACCTACTCGGGACATGACTGGAAATGGACCAATAAACCTAGGTGCCAACTTTCCACGAGTCTGAAACCTCTTGAATCCTTTCATAGGAGTGACTCGGAGATACACATGTTCTCCAGGTTCAAAACTAATCTGTCGGTGCTTTGCATCATAATAACTCTTTTGTCGAGACTTGGCCAATTGCAACCTATCTCTGATTTCCCTAACTTGTTTCTCAGCTTCCATCATGAGATCTGTCCCAAAAATGCGGCTATCTCTAGTTTGAGACCAATTTAATGGAGTGCGGCACTTACGGCCATACAAAGCTTCGTACGGTGACATCTTTAGACTGGTCCGAAAGCTGTTGTTATAAGAGAACTCGGCATACGGCAGACAATCTTCCCATTTAGATCCTTGGGCCAAAGCACAGGCTCGTAACATATCTTCGAGTATTTGGTTTACGCGCTCTGTCTGCCCATCAGTCTGAGGATGATAAGCGGTACTGTATTTCAGCGCTGTCCCCAAGGCTTAATGGAGATGTGACCAAAAGGAGGAGGTAAAAAGTGAACCTTGGTCAGAAATGATGGTCCGAGGTACTCCATGCAGACTGACTATCTGGGATACATACAGCTGTGTGAGTTGGTCTGCTCGATATGTGGTTCTGATCGGGATAAAGTGAGCAACCTTGGTTAAGGTGTCCACTATGACCCAGATTGCAGCATTGACTTGTTGAGTCTTGGGCAGTCCTGTTATGAAATCCATGCAAACATCATCCCATTTCCATTGTGAGACTGGCAGTGGTTGGAGAAGTCCGACTGGCTTCTGATGCTCTGCCTTTACCTTGTTGCATATGTCGCAACATGCCACAAAATAGGCAATGTCCTTCTTCATTCCATCCCACCAAAATATTTGTCGGAGGTCTTCATACATTTTTGTACCTCCCAGGTGAATGGAATACGAAGATTCGTGTGCTTCAGACAGGATTTTCTGCTTTAGCTCGGATTGAGTGGGTACACAAATCCTTCCCTAGAAACGGAGGGTACCCAATTGATCCGTCGAGAAGTCTGAAGTCTGTCCTGCTATCATGGCATGTTTTTGCAGAATGGTGTCAGTCGGCTGGGCCTTGCAGATCTCTTCCTCAAGGGTGGGGGCAACTTCCAAAATATTAGCAATGCCAGCATCAACTATGACTAGGTTGAGCTGAGCAATCTCCTCTTGAAGTTCAGGGGACAAGGATCCCAATATGACATTTAGTCTGACAGGCTTTCGATTGAGCGCATCGGCAACCACGTTGGCCTTACCCAGGTGGTAATTTATTCCAAGATCATAATCCTTGACTAACTCAAGCTACCTTCATTGATGGAGATTTAAATCTGGCTGGGTAAATATATACTTGAGGCTTTTGTGATCGGTAAAAACTTGGCACCTCTTCCCGATGAGGTAGTGCCTCCAAATTTTTAGAGCATGAACCACCGCGGCCAATTCCAGATCATGGGGGGCATAATTTCCCTCGTGGGGTCGTAGCTGTCGTGATGCATATGCTACTACCTTGACGTCTTGCATAAGTACACATCCAAGTCCTTGTCTGGAGGCATCGCAATACACATCAAAACCGCGGTAGATATCTGGAAGAGTTAACACAGGTGCGGTCTTCAGCCGTATCTTTAGCTCATTAAAACTTTTCTCACAGTCCTTGGTCCATTCAAACTTCTTGTCCTTTTTGAGCAGCTCCATCATGGGCTTAGCAATCTTGGAAAACCCTTCAATGAAACGACGATAATATCCAGCTAATCCAAGAAAACTTCGGATCTGTGATACGGTTGTGGGTGGCAACCAATCGAGCACATCCTTTGCTTTTCTTGGTTCCACGGCTATACCATCGGCAGATAGAACGTGTCCAAGAAATCCAGCTTGCTTGTTCAAAAACCCACACTTACTGAATTTGGCATATAGCTGATGGTCGCGGAGTCGTTGTAGCACTGCTCGGAGGTGATCCTTGTGATCTTCTGCACTCTTGGAGTAAATGAGTATGTCATTGATGAAGGCTACCACGAATTTATCGAGGAAGTCCATGAATCCTTTGTTCATCATATGCATGAAAAAGGCAGGGGCATTGGTGAGACCAAAGGACATAACTATATATTCATAAAGACCGTACTGAGTAGTGAATGCGGTCTTAGGAATATCTTCCTGTTTAATCTTGAGTTGATGATACCCTGTCCTTAGATCAATATTGGAGAATACTTTGGCCCCACTGAGATGATCGAACAAATAATCGATCCTTGGCAGTGGATATTTATTTTTGATGGTGACATCGTTCAGCTAACGGTAATCCACACACATGCGGAGGCTGCCATCCTTTTTGTCCACGAAAATAGCAGGTGATCCCCATGGTGAAGAGCTGGGATGGATATATCCTTTCTGGAGCATTTCATCCAGCTGTTTCTTTAGCTCCACTAATTCTGATGAGGGCATCCGGTAATACTTCTTGTATAACGGTGCGGTTCCGGGCACAAGATCTATTGCAAACTCAAGCTCGCCGTCGAGTGGCATGCTTGGCAATTCTTCGAGAAATACATCCGGAAACTCACTGACCACAAGAATTAATTCCAATTCAGCCACAGCGGTGAAGGCCATTTCTTTCTTGGGTATGCTTCTGCGAGCATAGAATTTGGTAGTCTGCCCCTCCAAACTGGTCAAAGTAACTTCTCGGGTCATGCAATTTATGTAGACTTGATATTGGGTCAGCCAGTTCATACCCAAGATAACATCCAACTTATCCGACTCAATGATTATCAAGGAAGTTGGAAAATAGACTCTGTTGATATTGATTTCCAAGTTACGGAAGACCAGATTGCTCCTGATTAATGATCCCGGGGTTTGTACCAGCATATTCTTGCCCAAAAGCAAACACAGAAATTTGTTTTGGGCAACAAAACTCTGAGAAATAAAATTTGGGAAGCCCAGAGTCAAATAAAATTACTGAGGGTATGTTATTAACAGGGAACATACCAATGACGACTTCGGGGTTCTCTTGGGCTTCATCGGCAGAGAGGTGATGAACGTGCCCCAGGATATTTTGCTGGGTCGGGGATGACTCCATATAGTTGACTTGTGGTCTGTATAGAGCATTTGCCTTGCTGTTCTTGGGGCACTGTCTGGCATAATGTCCGGTTTGCCCACAACTAAAGCAAGCATTGATGCGCTGGCGCTCCTCGTGCATAGGGTTGGACACAACATTCTTGACTTGAGTGGTGGTCTTGTTAACATTCTGCTGCCAATTGGGCTTGTACTCCACCTAAGTCTGCTGCCAGGTACGGGCCTTTTGCATGGGTTGCCCCATCCTTCTTTGGCTCGAACTTGCGCTTGTGATCGTTGTTGACAGGCCTGTTGTCTGATACGAGCTTGTGCTCCATTTCAGCAATGAAAGCTTTGTTCACCAACGTTTGGAAATCTGGGAAGTCAAACATGCTAAGAGTACACCGGAGTTGCGGGTTTAATCCACCAAGAAACCTATCAATTTTTGTTTCTTCGGTGGCCACGTCATGAAGGGAGTAACATGCCAGGTGATTGAATTTTTGCAGATATTCACCCACAGACTGATTTCCTTGGAGGAGCGAGAGAAATTTGCGCTGCTTAGTTTTCATAATTCCAGTAGGGATATGATATTTCCGAAACTGATCTTTGAATTTTGTCCAGGTAATTTCTTCATCAACGGGCCACATGGTTTTTGCATTTTCCCACCATATGGCAGTAGCGCCTTCAAGATAATGAGTTGCGAACGGAATATTATCATCCTCTTCCGTACGAGCAATCTCAAGCTTTCTTTCAATGGTTCGTAACCAATCGTCTGCATCCAAGGGATCAATGACCTGACCGAAACTGGGAGGCTTGGTCCTCTGAAAATCAGACAGCTTCGAGTGGTGACCATTTGATTTCCATTCTGACCAACCATAGCTTGCACACTTCTTAATATTTCAATCAGATCATTATTCCTTCTTTCCTCAAACATTTGCAGAATTTGCTCGGTGGAGGGCGGATTTGGCGGTGGAGGCGGTGGTGGAACGTATGGCTCGTGTGAGTGTCCTACCTGTCGTGCGGAACGACGAACAGGGGTAGCCTCGCGAACGTTGCTACTGCTGCCTCCCCGTGGCATCCTATTATGATTTTTCCCAAGGCATCACAATCGAGATGAGAAACATTCAAAATAAATTGGGGAAAAGCCAGCAACAAAGCCCGAGAAAAAAACGAAATGATGAAGAAAACACGGTGAATAGAGTTCCAACATAATTATACATAAACTCATACATAAAAGATAACCATCATGCTAGGTTCAACTACTCTTATACAGAAAACGAAACATCATGACTCGTACTAATACATCCGGACATCATCCCGACAACTGCAGATACTCAGGGGCCCTACTGCTCTGCTTGTGCTGCGGGGTCCTCTCCTCAAGCGGACTTGGATCCGGAATTGACGAGGTTAACTAAGACCTCCGGGTTAAAGGGTAACACGACGACGCTGCCTAGAGGGCTCTCCCTCAGGAGCAGGTGTAGGATGAATCATCAGGGCCGCAGGAGTAGTGAGAAGTGAAACCCACTCAGCAAGAGCACTTAGAGGATTCACGGTCGAGGTGCCCGAGCTACTCGGAGGAGTAACCGGTGAAACAGGGGAACTAGAACTGACTGGAATATAAGGAGTAAATCCCAGAGAGGATGGAGTAGTGGCAGATCTACTAGTGACTAAAGCAGCGGCTAAAGTAGTACGAGCGCGAGTCAGCTCTCGAGCCAGCTCGTGGATCATAAGATAGCTAACAGTGATGTAACGAGCAAGATGACTAGCAACACTATCAGACTCCAGATCAATGGTAGAGAAACGGACACGACCATTGTCGTGCAGAGAAGGATAGTATTAGAAACCTGGGTGGTTCTGCATCCGGACCTCGTGGTAACGAAGCTCGACAAGGACCTCGAATGTAGCAAACTGGACAGCCTAAGAAGCGGTAGAAGCGAAACCGCTCCGAGAGGTACGAGTGTAAGTGCTGGAATCGGAACTCGTGTGCAGAGTAACCACTGCGTGATACTCATAAATTGAGTCAGCTAGACGCTCCCGGTACACATGATAAACTGGGTCATCACCGAGGGGGTACAGCCGACACCACACGTTACAAAGGAGATGTTGCGACGTGTACGACATCAGCTGCAACTGGCACAGATACGGCATCGGAGCCATCTATACTCACAACCATTAGTAGGTTAGCATAAGAATAAGACAAGTAAATGCAATGCAACAACCAGCTACCAATGCTACCGGCACTCAATGGAAACTCGTATCTACCGTCCAGTCAACACGTCATAGTCTAGCGTGGCCTACAGTCAGCGGGGCTCTGATACCAAGCGTTGTGGCACCCCCGCTCAGAGCGGCCGGTTTACCTTGCATTGCCAGCCTAGAGACCATGTCTTGTGGCAACACACAACATCTTGGTACAGAAAACAACTGCTTTATTGATACTAGCGGCTCAAAGTTTACATTACAACATGTAGCGAGGCCAAGCGGCACACCCGGTGCGGCTGAACAATATGTACATTATTTAGTGAACATAAAAGGGCCTCGATCATAACAACTACGTGGCAGCAGAACAACGTCGTAGTGGAACTCCATAGCACAAGGACACCAATGAGGACACGATCTAGACTTGAGCAGCACTCCTTTCCACGGGACTTTCCTGAAATCTGGCATGACACGCCAGGTAAGTACATTGAATGTACTTGCAAGCTCACAACAAGCATAAACATAATGACAAACAATATCATGATAATTAACCAGCTATTAGTAATGCAACAATGTAACCAACATGCTGTGATCACGCTCTTATGAGCCCAGTCCCTCGGACTAGCTTACCACGGTGATCGCTTCTGGATCACAAATGTACCAACCACATGATCTTATCTCGGGATACCTTGTGATCATTCCGGTGACCACAACCACGACCGCTATTTGATCTCAAACGGTGATCCTTCCGGCGATCACAACCACGACCAACACTTGGTCTCAAACGACAGGATGACCTTCCTGCCATCCTCAACATTACAAAGTTCATGAATTAGTGTGCAAGATTAATTAAATATTGACCCATGGTGTGACCTACTTTCGAAGTATCCGTAACCATGGACTCGGCTATCGATAGATTAACACACTCTCCAGAGGTAGCGCACTGTACCCAAACCACGGAATCCATGGCCTCATACTCCCATTCGGGTGGACCAATGGCATTCTGACGAACCCCCTCCATTGCCATGACACTCTCTCGGCCACTCCGACCCACTTCCCAACTGGGCTAGTCCTGGGTGGGCCCGTGTCTACCAAAGACACAACGACCACCATCGTGGCCAACATCCCTCACGGGGACCACCCCTCATGGGGACCGGTACCAAAATCTCTACAACGGGCTCACAAGGTTATGTCTGCTTACCGGGCTAGGGTACCACACGCCCATAACCTTCCCTAGTTGGAGGCACCGACCAGAGGCATGACAACGGACCGAATAAAGGCCTTCCCATACAGGCAAATGTGGTTGCACTGGGAAAACTCGATTCTGTGGCACCATGACTCGGTCAACGATAAATTCAAGTTGTATTATTATCAGGTTCAACTTAAATTGGAAATAACCGGTGTCATAGTATGCCATGAAATGCAACCACGAACATATGCTTCACATAATCAATGGAAATGACCGAGTCAACTGAATCCACACTAAGCATGAACATCAACAACACCTCATACTTCTCTAGTTAGGATATAAACTAACATTAAACAGATTCTTTTCTAACAAATTTTAAAATCTTTCTCATGCAAGAAAATGGTTCTAATAAACTACTTATATCCATAGCCATATTATTTTTCTATCATAGCAAAGATTAATTCTAGTTTATTTAACCACTTAGTAGCTACAACTTTCTGATAACATAAGCATGTAAACTTAGACAAGTACTAACAGAATATAAATAACCTAATGATGATGATTTAAATGCATGGGTTAAATCATTCATTCAAGTAGAAAAATATCACAAATATTGAAGTGGCATCATGAAAATGTTGCTGTGGCTTGCCTTAGTGCAGATGAGGCTCACAAGCCCCCTGGTGTTCCTCAAGACAAACTTCACTCTCTGAAAATAAATTTAAACACAAAAAGAAAAATATCAAGAACCCTTCTGAAATTCACCATAAAATCTAGACAGCAGGGAAAAATCCAATTTTTGGTGAGCTGTTAGATTTCCTTGCAAAGAACACAATGCAAAAAGAATCAATTCATTTAGACTTATGGTTGAAAAGTTATAGCTGTTTGAATCTCCCTAGAAATTTGAATTTAAATAAAACAGACAGGGGGGGTTAACGTCGAAGGCGTAAAGCCTCGGGGCGCCACCACTCATATCGCTTCGTGTGCGTACTGGGTGGCTGACTAGTGGGCCCTACTAGTCAGGTGGGGGAAGAGGGAGAAGAAAAAAGAGGGGGATCGTGGCTTCCCCGGAGCTCACGCCGGCGACGAGGGCTCCTTGGCCGAAACTAGAGGGAGGGATCAAGAGAGGTGATGGAGGCGCACCTGCCCGTACCCGTAGCGTAGCTAGGGGTGGTCGGATGGCGTCGGAATCGACCTCGCAAGCGGAGGCACAGAGCGGGGGTCGCCGAAGACGAAGACGATGGCAAACTGTGGCGACTCCAGGGGCTCCAAGAGGATGGAACGGCTTCACCGAAGAGCAGCGGAGGCTCTGGAAGGGTCGCCCAGGCCAGGGAGGGGCTGGAGCTACTGCGATGACCCGAGGGAATTGCCAGCGATCTCGAGCTCGGGGACGGCGACCAGCGGCCCGCCCGATCGGGCTACGGCTATCTACACGTTTGTGGAGTGAGTGGGAGTGGAGGATAGTGCTCGAGGAGGCTGGGGGTGGTTCCATTTATAGGCGAGCAGCGAGGGGTGGATCGGGTTCCGCCGGCGACACCTGGACACTGCGCCCGACGACGAGCAGCGTCAGTGAGAGAGGGAGAAGGCGACGCAGCTCATGCGAGGACTGTGGGCGAACGGAGGCGAGCACAAGATCGAGGAGAAGGCGACGAGCACAGTGCACACCGCACTGTTAGGTTGGCCGGACCGCACCTGTGCTCGCTGCGGCAAGCTCCGGCGTTGGAGAGTGCCAGGGGAGTTAAGGCAGTTGAGACGAAGATGGTGGTGCGGTTTGGCACGCCTAGGCAGTCGGGGAAGCGAGCACGCGCGAAACAGAGCACTCGGCGGCACTCAGAGCGCGTCGACACGCAGGCTGGCATCATGGACACGCGTGGTCACTGCATGAACTCTGCCCTCAGGCCGACCAACGTCCAAAGATTATGTCTGGCTTGTTGTTTATGGTAGTTTTGAAGATTACCACACTTTGGTTTGGCTCCAAATGCAGTAGAAAAGATTTCACACGTTTGGTAAGTTTCTGACCAGTAACTTTGAGAGGTTACTGAGGTTAAATGGATGGAGTTGGAGGCTGTGCTTTGGAGGTTAGCAATCATCTACTAAGGTGATGATGCACAAGAAAAATCAAGCACAATGGAGCAAGTAAAATGGTAGTTGCTATAGAAACCACCATTTCTGTCTAGAACGGAAAATATTTTCTGTAGCAAAAATATTCCAAAAAGTGGCACATTATTTTTGCTCAGGAAGGTGCCCTAGGATTCAGAGAATATCTGTGACTTTTCTTAGATTTTTGTGGGCAAGGAAAATTGGGGTTGCTTTGGAGCACATTGATCTAGCTAGGGTTTAAGAAAGGGAAATCAATATTTCTCATTAAAGAAAAATATTCCACTAATTATTTTGAGATGAACCAGAGGGAGAATGATGGTTAGAGGGGGAAGTGGGACACTTGGGTGAAAGCCAAGGGGTACCCAAGTGTTTAAGTCCATATGAAGGGATTCAAAAACTCCAAATTCAAAATCAATCCAACTGAAAATCAGGCAAATAAAGGAGGGCAAAAAACAAGCTGTCACAACTTTGAATTGGGTGATTCTTTTTGTTGGAAAGTAGATTTCGTTCTCTTTCCAACTCAATTGGATCCACCTTCAAATTCGTTTGGAGTGTTGAGATATTGATGAAACGATCTGTTGGTGCAGCAGAATCCTAGTCAAACTACAAGTCCAAAGGTGTTGCATCAACTCCACTTGGGCCCATGGGCCTTGTACGACCTAGGGTAAGTTTTAGGCTGCATTGGGACATCCTCCCACCTCCTTGGCTGCCACCCCATGCTCCTACGTAAGTTGATCAATCTAGTAACTTGCTTGGGATTTGTTTAGTTAAAAGTTAGCCATTGCAACTTCGTGTACTTCGTTTGTGTCCAACGACCAGACCAAGACCGCTTTCGGATCCCCACCTTTCTCAATACTTCATCTATACTTGCAATATTCATATTGCATTATCATATTCTTGATTGTTCTTTGATTACGTGCAGGAATAGACCTTGGTTGTCTGGCTGATCGTGCTTCCAGCATCATCAGTAACCTCAGGAGATTGGTTTAGCGATTGCTAAGGGGCAACATCATGCACGTTTATAGTCGGATCGTCAAAGTTGACTCCACCAAATCGATAGTTATCATCTCGTCGAAAGATCAGGACACTTTGCCCCTATCAGGTGGTATCAGTTTTTAGGTTGCTCGGTGAGAATTTCTAGTTATCTCTAGATTAGATTTATTTTCTTACCTACTATACCAGAAAATCCATAAAAGTTAGATCTATTAATCTTTTGTCCAAGCCAGTCCGAGCCTTTGCGATTTTGTTTTCATTGCTTGCATAGTTGAATTTTCGGTTGCATCATCGTGTCGAGTTGCTGGTCTTAGTGTCTAGTTGATTTAGAGTTTCGAGTTCTGTTCACATTAGTAATGCCCCCGCTGCATTGTTATCCCTTCTGCTATCCACCACCCCATCCATCAATTCCCACCACGTGCTACCCTTCGTTCATTGTCATAATCACAGTTGATGTCATTCACATCTTCGCTTGGTTCAATCTGCATCTTATCTAGTTTGTTTTGGAAAGAGGGGGAGAAAAAAAGACAGAAAAAAGTAAAAAGTAAAAAAAAGTCAAAGAAAAAGAAGCAGAGATAGAAAAAGAAAAAACTGTGAGAAAAAAGAGAGAAGAAGGAAAGTTGGAGAGAGAGTTATTGGTATATCCTGCTTGGCAGTTGTTTCTCATCATTATGTTTATTGCTATTGCGATCTTCACTTATATCTTGCTGTCCAGAGCTACTTCATATCGTTTGTGGATGCTAGTTGTGCTACACTGTGACCTCATTAGTGTTCTATGCTCGCGTCTCTAGTCCGGTCTAGCCTAGGACTAGCATAGTACCATCGTTGAGCGTTTATTCAACATTGCATCTCTGAATTGATTATTGCTAATATTTTGCTGCCATATATTTAATCCTTCCAAGCTCCACATATTTCTACATCGTGTATACGTACGTTCCCCTGGCAATCGCTTTACCCAATCTTCGGAGTTATTTGAGACAACTGGTTGCCTGTCACCACTTGCCATGGTAAGAACTTGTGAGATATTGATATTTGTTTTACCGTGAGCGCTTTACCACCACATCCTAGTAGTTCATAGGAACATTATTCTCGAATTCTGTTTCTTGTTTCTACTAATCATGACAGGTTACGGAGATAGAAGTTCTTGGACGACAGACACATCTTCACCATCACGAGAGGTGGGACAAGACACGCAAGAATATGGTCAGGTTATCTGTTTAACATCATTTGAGGGTAGATTTAATCCTACTATTTATATAGCTTGGGAGCTTGAAGTAGAATAAGTTTTTAGTAACCATGATTTTTCTGTTGAGAGAGTACGAGCTGCCACTAGAGCATTTACTGGTTTTTCTCCTGTTTGGTGGAGTGTACATTGTAAGAAAAACATTGATAACCAACCCACAACTAGGAAAGATTTGAAATATGTAATGAGACAACAATTTTTTCCTCCTTACTATCATCGTGAATTGCTTCGCAAATTGGAACAATTAAAACAAGGCAGTAACACTATTCATGCTTACTACCAAGAGTTCAAAGCTTATATGCATCATTGTGACATAGAAGAATCTGAGGATGATACAATTAATATATTTTTAGGTGGTTTGAACCATGATATCTTTGCAATATTCAGTATATTCCTTTTTGCATTACTGGTATGTATGTTCGCGCTTGTACCTTTGAGAGACAAATATAGGAGGATGCATTGGGTGACTACAACAACTACTATTCCAGTTAATGCTCACCACCACCGGTTGGTTCCTCCACCGTTGCACCTACTAGATCAGCTGATAACCCACAAGTATAGGGGATCACAACATTTTTCGAGGGTAGAGTATTCGACCCAAATTTATAGATTCGACACAAGGGGAGCCAAAGAATATTTGAAGGTATTAGCAGCTGAGTTGTCAATTCAACCACACCTGGAGATTAATTATCTGCAGCAACGTGATCAGTACCTAAGTAATATGATAGTTTTGATAATAGTAGTAGTAGCAATGGTAATGGTAATAGTGATAGCTATAGTTTTGTAGCAAGTGTAATAGTAACAACAGCAGTAGTAACTTAGCAAGAACAATATAAGATAAATTCGTAAGCATTGGATCGGTGACTTGTTGGATGATATTTATCATGAGACAGTTATAACCTAGGGCGATATGGCACTAGCTCTAGTTCATCAATATAATGTAGGCATGTATTCTGTAAATAGTCATACGTGCTTATGGAAAGAACTTGCATGACATCTTTTGTCCTGCCCTCCTGTGGCAGCAGGGTCCTATTGGAAACCAAGGGATATTAAGGCCTCCTTTTAATAGAGAACCGGAACAAAGCATTAACACATGGTGAATACATGAACTCCTCAAACTACGGTCATCACCGGGAGTGGTCCCGACTATTGTCACTCCGGGGTTGCTGGATCATAACACATAGTAGGTGACTATAACTTGCAAGATCGGATCTAGAACATGGACATAATGGTGATAATAGAAACGGTTCAAATTTAAAATCATGGCACCCGGGCCCAAAGTGACAAGCATTAAGCATAGCAAAGTCATAGCAACATCAATCTTAGAACATAATGGATACTCAACTGTAGAGTTATCGCAATAATTCATGATAGCAAAGTCATAGCAACATCAACATCAGTCCTATTGATTTGAGCACACCACCTATTTTAGAGAATCATGTTACCGTCATGAATGTGTCATGTGATCAAACAACTGAAATACCAACAATTTTGAGTGCATCCATTGAATTAACTATTGATGCAAAGGAACCAATGTTTAATCATTTTGATATGACCTCTAATTTTGGTGATGATTATGTCTCAAATGACTTATTGCATGTTTTCTTATTTAAGCATGTTGTAGCATGTAAATTTGATGCAAGTAAGGTTTATTCACCAATGTTGGGATGGTTTAATGATGAGCATTGTCAATCTTTTGATATGAATAAGAGCTTCACTTATATGTGCAAACTGAGTTGCAACATTTTCATTCCTTCTACTTATTGTGATAATATTGTGGCTTTATATTTTATGAACTATGTAAGTTACTCATGTATACATGTGCCATATGTGCAATAACCAAGGGAAGTAAAAATGGATGACATATACATATAGAACATGTACACCTTGTCTCTTTTGTTAGCCACATTTTAGATTAAGCAATGCCAAGGATGGCTTTGTTTTCAAGAAGGGGAGGACGATGAGGACATGACTACCTTGGATACGACCAAAAATATTGCATACATGCATATTTGTGAGGTGATTTCTAATGCAAACTATGCAATAATTTATTTATGTTATCCAGGACAAAAATACTTCACAGAGTTTTATGCCATGTCTAATTGCAAGTGTATGTGACATTTGTACAATCCACATATGATGATAAGGGAAAAAAGAAATTTAGGTAATGTTCAAAAAGCCCTCTCACGTCACTTTTGGGCCGATAGAAGATAGAGTCCAAGTCTCCCATGTTTTGGACTCACATTCGGACTACACAGACCTACCTAACTCAAAACGCCAAGATCTCTTTCATACAGACTCTGAATTGGGTGATTTTTTATTGGAAAATAGATTTCATGCGCTTTCCAACCCAATTGGATTCACCTTCAAATTCCTATGGAGCGTTGAGATATTGATGAAACAATCTGATGCTGCAGCAGAATCCGAGTCAAACTACAAGTCCAAAGGTGTTGCATCACCTCCACTTCTGGCACCCCGGCTCAGAGCGACCGATTTGCCTTGCATTGCCAGCCCAGGGATCAAGTTTTCTGGCAACACACAAAAAATTGGTACAGAAATACAACCGCTTTATTGATAATAGTGGAATATAGGGTTTGACATAATATCAAGTCGCGAGGCCAAGAGGCACACTCGATGTTGTTGAACATATGTATATTAATTAGTAGACATGAGCAAGGGCCTCGACATCACGATAAGACTATGCGGCAGCGGAACGACGATGTAGAAGGACTCCATCTAACAGGGACACTGATGTGGACACGGTCTAGACTGCGATGCAATATGCAACTCCAACTCCGGTATGATTTCTCCTGAAACTGGCATGACACGCCAGGTCAGTACATTGAATGTACTTGCAAGCTCGCACAAACCAAGCAACAATGGCAGACAACAACAATGATATTTAAGCAAGTTTAATGCAAGATTTGACATGCTACTCATGAAGTGATCGTGCTCAAAACAGGGCCATCCAGACCCGCTTACCATCTCGGTTACCTCATAACCATGAACCTCATTGATGCGGAGCATCCTACGATCATCCCCATGTACACTCGAGCATACGCCATTGGACACCAGGTGAACTCGCTCCTTTCTGAATCTTCCCTTTCCGCATGTAAGACATGGATGCTACTTTAAGCGCGGACCTTGTGCATACTCAGGTACACCCGAGGAGATCAAGGAGAGCCCAAGGACCAAGGCCAAGTGTGCACGGGAGCGAAGGAAGGAGAAGGAAGAAGAG
Source organism: Triticum aestivum (assembly GCF_018294505.1). Lineage (NCBI taxonomy): Eukaryota > Viridiplantae > Streptophyta > Magnoliopsida > Poales > Poaceae > Triticum > Triticum aestivum. The sequence continues at coordinate 239,011,231 of NC_057794.1, read as the reverse complement.
CCAGCTGCTACAGGCCCTGGACATCTGGCCCTAGCCTGGACATCTGGACCTACCCCCGGAAATCCGACCCTTTCCTGTCCAGAGAGCTCCGGAAGCGACCCTGACAACCTGGACATCCGGCCGCATGCCCCAGACATCCGGGCCCTTTGCCCAGAAATCCGGAGCACATTGACCAGAGAGCAGAAGAATTGGGCAACTCCAGCCCGGACATCCGTCTCGCCGGACATCCGGCCCCCAGCCCGGACATCCAGCACCTGCCTTTGCATAGAGATCGGGCCAAGGGCCCATATATCCCCCCTCTCACTTACCCCTTCGTGGGCTAGCACTATATATACTCCCCCACCTCCTCCTAGTTTGGGTTAGCATTGTGTTAGCTCATTTGTGAGATAGAGCTTCGCTCATCCATATCGGATCTACTCCTTAAGAGAGACCGTGGCCCCTCTTCGAAGAAGATCCACCTTCGATTCAAGACCCCTTTATGGGAAGATCCCCTTGTGGATTCAAGTCCTCCTCACGAAGAAGAACCAGTTACCCTTTGTATCGTCCTTTGTTTTCTTTGGATCTTGTATCTCCTCTCGTGTTTCGAGGATCTAGCACATGTGTGACTTAATCTTGTTGGTTTGAGTGTTTCTCTTTGTGCCCCTTTGTGATTTCCCCTCATGTTTCCCCTCGTGTTCTTCATGTTCATCGCGGATCCACTCCTTTCGTGAAAGATCAGCCCCTAGGGTTTCCACCCTACATCATCTTGGTATCATGAGCCACGTTGATCACGATTTCGGAGCCTCCCCGTTGTGTTTTCTAGCCTAATTTTGTTGATTTGGTCCTAAATTCGAAAATTCCCACCAAAAATAGCCCCAATTTTTTTGTGATTTGTTGGTTTGATGATGTTTTGTTGGATTTGATCCATAGATTTGCTTGGTTTCAAGTGGATCTAGCATTTCCCCAAGTTTCCCCACTTTCCATCCATGAAATCCCATCAATTTTGCCCCCAAAATAATCTATTTCCGCCCCCAAATCGAGTTTCGAAGTCCAAATCCCGATCTGGAATCGTGGGGCCAGACATCCGGGCCTCAGGCCAGACATCCGGGCCATCGGGCCGGACATCCGACTCCTGGAGTGCATTTTCGCGCAGTGTTCTGGACATCAGGTCCCGGATATCCGGCGCCGACCCCGGATGTCCGGCCCCTGACATTTCAGCTTTCCCGTTTCACCGTTTTGTCCATAACTAATTCATTCGGAGTCCGTTTTTGACGTTCTTTCACTTGTTTTGAAGCTCTTGACATCCCCCTTCCCACAAAAATACTACCATGACCATTTGACTCCATCAAATTTTTGGAACTTTGACATCTTCTCCTAGGGCTTCCACCACAACCTCCAAATAACCACCATCGACTTCCTCAACCTAACCCATTTTGATCCCCATAGCACTAGTGGTTGTTTGAGTTGTGATTTGAGTCTCCTAAGGTGTTTCGGCTAATTAGGGATGGTTGCTTCTTCATCAACCACCACCATAACTTCCACATAGGCTTTCCCACCATACACTTCCGCCACCCCAACTTAACCCAATTTGTTTGTGTTGTGAGTTGTGTCTCCTAAGGTGTTTCGGCTACTTAGGGACCGTGCTTCCAACTCCGACACTGTGTATAGTACACCACCTTACCCTCCACTTCCGCATTGCATCTCAAAACCCATCAATGCATTTCCACAATCCCATTGAGCTTCCAAAACCACCACCACATTCCCGCTGCCACCATTTAACATTTGACATTTGAGATTTTGAGTTCACCGTTTTTCCGTTTCCTAAAGTGTTTCAGCTACTTAGGGACGAGTCTCCATCATCTTGGTATCTACATCATGAACACCAGCACTCATCATCACCGCGGACGGTAACCTCCATATCATCTTGGTATTGTGGTATCCATCCATTGTATATTCTCCGTGCCATTACATTGTTAACCCCTAGCCCATTTCGCGTCACTTGCCTATCGAGACTAGCCATTTGAGTATTGCCGGCAACATTACTTGTGCACATTATTGATCTACACCATACATTGCATACATACCATATCATATTGGTATCATATCATCCCTTGTGTCACAATATTGTTCCCGTATATACCCAATTGCTACCTTGGTTTGTGCATTTCGCATTGTGGCCATATACAAAAGAAAAAGAAGAAAAAGAAGAAAAAGAATAAGCGTTTAAGCAAAAGAGAAAGAGTAAAGAAGCTTGTAAGCAAGTGCCATAGCATCATACCACATTACATATAAGATTTTCATATCCGATCATCTTGGATCATACCACCGGAATATCATACACATAGCATACTTGGGATAGAAGTCGTTGCATTTTTGTCTTCTATAGGTTGTGCACAAGGTCGTATCCGCCTATTGAGCAATCCTGCTAGCGTCTCTCTAGAGTTGTGCAACAAGAGCATTTTCCGTGGATTCCACATTTTGAGCTCATTCCTTGGTTGCACAACCCCATTTATCTATCCATGTGTGTGTTTCCGTGTGCCAGTCATTGCTATTGGTCTACTTGTTTCACTTGCAAATTTGTGAATCTCTTTCAACATTATTGACTCTTGCTAACATTTTGCATTATTATTTTTTTGCCACTACCCTCACCGAGCTACACCATGAGCCTAATTTGTGTAGGTGTGAGAAACCGACAAGAATTAGTACCAACTGTGCTATTTCCTTGTTACATCATTGACTGATCATTGATCCATCTTCAACACTGGTCAAGGTACATTTGGTATAGTTCTTCTCCTTTCTCCACTCATATTTGCTCGAGTATTGTGATGGATAGGCAAGGCATTTCATCTCCGGTCTTCCACAACAACGACGACATGAACAACTACATCACCGAAGCGTCAATCTTTGATCTACAACGACAAATCCAAGGCACACAATCAAGATTGCGAGAGCGCATCGAGAACCTCTCCATCGACATTCGTCACTCCGAAGCAAGGAAAAGGGACTACATCGACAACAAGCTTTCCGCACAAAAGGAGGAGCAAGATCTAAGGATGGAGGAGATTCAGACCTTGTTGATTAACCGTTCTTCCCCTTCATCATCCTCAAGGTGGCGACATTCAAGTCACAAGTCTTCGGAGTGCAAAAATGATGCAAGAGCAAGTCGTCCACGTCCACATCTCCATGGCGACCACCATCATGTTTGTGATCCACCTCGTCATGAAGGGCAAGTCACCTCCAAGCAACATGTGCACAACGATGACGAACAACATCTACTACAAGCTCAAGTGCGACAACGCCGACATCATCATGACGATGCTCACCAAGCACAAATGCACAAGTCCCAACAAGCCCTACTTCACGCCAAGGCCAACCTTCATGAACATAAGAGAATACCGCAAGACGATCACCACCAAGACGGAGCTATCAAGGCATCTTCCCTTTGGACGTACCGCATCTTCACCTACTTCCCGTGAGTTCACCTACATCGACATCATCAAGTACAAGGCGACCACCTACGAGCGAGGGTGACACTTCCATCTTCGTAAACCCCCCAAGGAAGATGGCCGAGCATGGGATATTCCCTTCGGTCATGGAGATGAGCCACGAGATGCCACATCATATGGACCTCCAACAACAAGACTGTGACAAGAAGGTCGAGCAAGGACCACCCCCTTCGACCACGGCGACGAGCATGAACCTCTTCAACTACATGAAGATGGCGCCCCAAAAGGACTCATTCTCCGAGTCAAGCTACGAGACTGCAAATGAGACCTTACCTTTGGTCTTAGAGGGGAGTGATGATGTGCCATATTCGGCCTTCATCCATGGCTACGACTATGACATGATTGAGCATGGAGACATTTGCACCTACATCTCTCCGACACCCACATATGAAGAGATGCCCCAATTGCCATGTGAGGAGAGCCACCACGACATGAGTGACATGAGTGACTCCACCATACGTGACATTGAGAGCATTTCCTATGAGAGGATGAGTGTGACCACCACTAGCCCCACACTTGAGAGAATGCCACACATCCTATGTGAGGTTGAGAGCCATTTGAGTGACTCCACCTACCATATGAGTGAGAGCATCTGAGACGGAGTGAGTGAGCCACAACACTTAGTGAGTAAGGTAGTAGACATTGCATGTGAGGCCACTATGATTTCTAACGACTTAACCTCTACTCCGAATGTGTTTTCTGCTTTGGTGCTAGGTCTCCTACATGATGACATGCCTACCCTCAACGAGTCCATACCTACAACGACGATGATGGCCATGGTGGACGATGATGCACCCCCACATGGTTCCATCAAGATGAAGATGACAACGAGTGGATCTTTGACACCTCACCTACGACACACAAGTATTTCTCTAAAGGTAACATAGGTGATGGTGCTTCTGTTGTCCCACTAGTGGACAATCTCACTAATGATTGCTTGCATGATGTTGATCCACCTATTCCCATGCTTCATGCTAGTGCGACTTCTTCATGTCATGACTTACCAATTTATGATGAATATGATGATGAGCATTTTGAGGTGCCTAGTTGTGATGCTATGCTTCATAGGATATCATGTTAAAATTCTTTTGGTCACATCATGTTCGACAACCCTTTAAACTTGTCATATGCTATGAGCGAGAACTCCCATATTGCATCATTTCAATCTCAACATAGTAACTATGCATGTCCAATTCAAATAAATCCTATTTGCACTTATGGCATAGATGACGAGATGATGGTCGTTGGCTTTTGTTTTTCTTGTGATGATATTGCCATACTTCCTTTACATGATTTGCACAATTCATCCACTATGCCATGCCATGATCACATTGTTCCAAATATGCATTGTTTTGGATGTTGTCAATATTCTCCACGTGATGTTTCTACAAATGCTCATGAGGAGACCTCCATAGTTTCCTCTTACACATTAGGAGATTTTGATAAATCCTATCCTTTGGATGCTTCCCATAATTGCTTGCACCATACGCATTCCATGAATAACAATGCTATACATATTTCTCATGATGCATTACACAATTTCAGTCTCCATTATGCTATACATAACAACAAACCTATGATGATGGATGCCATGTTTCTATATCACACATCTCATTTATTTGAGGATTGGATATTTGGTGCTAACCAACACAAGCACGTGGCGCATCATGATGGATGATGTGTACACATACCGCGCACACACAATTTTCCCTTTCTCTTTGTTTTTTGTAGGTACTCATGTATACTCGTCAACCTCTCAATCCCAGGAGTTGATGAAACAAGCTCTTGAGAGAAATGATGACTTGGGATCCTGTGGATTTTCCTTCCCACCATTCTCTTCACGCAACGACTATGCAGATCTCTTTTACTTGGCTCTCACACGGCTATGGGCTATATATCACTTGTTACCTTATGCCCATTTCATCTTGTTCACTTTGCATGTTATGCATCTTTACATGATTTTGCCATGAAATTGTGACCCTTGCTTGCATCTACCCATGATTCACCATTTTACTACTCCTATGTGTATTTGCATGCTTGGTGGAGATCCTTGTGCTGCTTGTTGTGTTCGGAGAGTCATGATGTCCCGTTGCTATTTACATATGGCCTCTCACCAATACATTGATGATATTTTGCTCATATATTGCCTTCATGCTTGTTATATGTCTTGTGCATTATTCATGACCACCATTTGCACACATGACATGCTTGACATGATTCCCTCTAGTATGTTGCATCTTCGCACTACTAGATCACACCACTTGATTGCTATGATTGCTTGCTTTGTTGCATCACCCATGTTCCTTTCGTACTCGCTTTCTTGGGTTGTTGACATATATGTTCATGCCTCTCAAATGATACATCTTGTTCATTGTCGCTTGCCTCCAATTGTTGCATATATGATTACTGATCTTGGAGACTTGGACACTTTACTTGTGATGCATGCTTGTTTGATTGCGCTTATTCTATTTGGTTGTTCTTGCATCATATGCCTCCATACTATGAAATGCTCCCTTGTCCTTTCTTATGATGAGCATGATGCATACACTTTTTGGGTATTCTGCCACACAAATGATAGGTTTTGCACTTCCGCTAACCTCATTTGTTTTTCCGAGTGTTTGTCATGTTCTTTCGTTTTGAAGGATTCACAAGGTGGTACCATCACGAGACTACTTGGTCATGTGAAGGCGTACATGATGTGCGACACCAACATTTTCGACAACCTCATAAAGGTGAACTCATTCCCTTTGAGCCATCCTCAAATACGCGTATTGGATGGGTCACTCTTTCATTGTTGTCTACATGATACATCTCGCGAACGGAGGAGCCACATTGGAGATTGGCTCGATGGACCTTCAAGTTGAGGAGCGCTCGGACTTATTGGATGCACATTCGAACCTCCACTCATACCACGACATTGAGCATTGGTACACCAACACCTCCATATTTTTAATTGTGCTCACACATGTCATGCCCGATGGACATATCATACATATGACAAATTTGCATCTTATGCATGGATTGACTCATATTATGATTGCCTTGTTGCACCTTGTCTTTCTATGTCATCCATGATATATGAGCTTGTGCATTTCCTTAGCAAATTTGTTGTGATATACCTTGATGGCATATCCATACATCATGATCTTATTGCCTAGCATCAATTGCATGATCACATCACATTGAGCATCCATTACCATATTCATGCTATTGATAAACCGTCTCACTATGACATCATTTTTCACCGTGGTTGCATTGATCATATTTCACAACACATTTGTGTGCATAATGAATCTTTTTTCTCCCATGAATGCTTTGCATACCATTCCATATCTTTTGGATAAGCTTCATGCACCTTGTCATGATCAATCTTGTCGCACAGACTCATTCTTACATGATGGACACTTTGTGTGTGCTAACCATTGTATTTTCGAGTGTCGTTTATGTTTGCTCTTTTTGCATGTGTACCACTCTGAGACACCTTGGAGTACTTGGATTGCGCCATGTCTTCCACTTCATCCAACTACAAGTCCGTCTAGTGACAACCCTTTCCATGGTGATGAGGTTTTTGATCCGAGGTCAGATCTTTCCCAAGGGAGGGGAGATGATGCGGAGCATCTTACGATCATCCCCATGTACACTAGAGCATACACCATTGGACATAAGGTGAACTCGCTCCTTTCTGAATCTTCCCTTTCCGCATGTAAGACATGGATGCTACTTCAAGCATAGACCTTGTGCATACTCAGGTACACCCAAGGAGACCAAGGAGAGCCCAAGGACCAAGGCCAAGTGTGCGCGGGAGCGAAGGAAGGAGAAGGAAGAAGAGCCAGCTGCTACAGGCCCCGGACATCCGGCCCCAGCCCGGACATCCAGCCCTACCCCTGGAAATCTGGCCACTTCCTATTTAGAGGGCTCCGGAAGCGACCCCGACAACCTGGACATCCGGCCCCATGCCCCGGACATCCGGCCCCTTCGCCCAGAAATCCGGAGCACGCTAACCAGAGAGCAGAAGAATTGGGAAACTCCAGCCCGGACATCCGGCCAGAGGCCTGGACATCTGGCTCTTCGTGAGCCAGCGGACATCCGGCCCCCAGCCTGGACATCCGGCACCTGCCTGTGCGCAGAGATCGGGCCAAGGGCCCATGTATCCCCCTCTCACTTACCCCTTTGTGGGCTAGCACTATATATACTCCCCCATATCCACCTGGTTAGGGTTAGCATTGTGTTAGCTCATTTGTGAGATAGAGCTTCGCTCATCCATATCGGATCTACTCCTTGAGAGAGACCGCGGCCCCTCTTCGGAGAAGATCCACCTTGGATTCAAGACCCCTTTACAGGAAAATCCCCTTATGGATTCAAGACCTCCTAACGGAGAAGAACCGGTTACCCTTTGTATCGTCCTTTGTTGACTTTGGATCTTGTATCGCCTCTCATGTTTCGAGGATCTAGCACATGTGTGACTTAATCTTGTTGGCTTGAGTGTTTCTCTTTGTGCCCCTTTGTGATTTCCCCTCGTGTTTCCCCTCGTGTTCTTCGTGTTCATTGCGGGATCCGGTCCTTTCGTGAAAGATCGGCCCCTAGGGCTTCCACCCTACATCACTCATCATACCAAGGTGATCACCTCAGGATCACAAATGAAACCATCTTGGTGGTCTCAACAACTTCACCAACATAAACAGTGCCACAAGTATTCATTTAGTGTGCAAGTTTAATATTTTTGTTGATCCACGGTGTGACCTACTACGAATTTGTGCCCATAACCGGGGACGCGGCTGTCGATAGATTAAATACACTCTGCAGAGGTTAGCACATTGTACCCATACCATGGAACCCATGGCCTCAAACTCCCATTTGTGTGGACCAACAGTGTTCCGACAGAACCAATCTACTGCCATGACACTCTCCCGGCCACTCCGACCGACTCCCCTTTGGGCTAAGTCATGGGTGGCCCCGATGCCACTCCGGACATCCAACGGCCACCGTCGTGGCAATACAATCATCCCAAACAGGGACATGGTACCAAAATAACTACGGGCAGACAAGGTTATACTTGCCTACCGGGCTAGGGTAGCGCCAACGCATAACCTTCCCTAGTTGGAGGCACCGGCGAGAGGCATAACAATAGACCGAGAAAGGGCCTCCCCATAAAGGCAAATGTGGTTGCACTGGGAAGCTTGATTCGGTGGCACCATGACTCGATCAACAACATGTTCAAGTTGGTTTATTATCAGGTTTCAACTTCCAAATAATTTCATCAAGTCATGGTATGCCATGAAAATGCAATGAACAAACTATGCACCATTTTCAACATAATATCGATACGGACTAGATCAAGCATAACTTCACTTTACTCTACTGCATGAACTTGATTATTCAAATATCATGATACTAATAACAGAGCAAACATAGCAAGAATTTGCAACTAGCATCAAATGGATTTATATGGAGTTCATATATGCATTAAAAATAAGCATATTCAAGTGAAAATCATAGTTATTGAATTGTCATTCTTGCTAATATTTGTGATGGCTTGCCTTAGTGTAGAGGAGGGTCACACTCCTTCTGGTTATCTTCAAGGCAATAATTTCCTTCTGAAAAGAATTAAAATAGCAAAAAGAAAATGTCACATAAGATCGTTTAATTCGCCAAAAAATAATTACAGCAAGCAAAAATCTCATCTTTTGCATGCTGATAGAGAATTTCAACACAAAGGTAATGCAGAAAGAATCATGTCATTTGGACTTATAGAAAAGGAGTTATAGCTGGTCAAAGTTCAGTAAAATTTCTGAATTTAAATCAGATTTAAAATAATATCAGGGGGTGATGTCGAAGACGTATTCTAGCGAATACGCCTCCACTCGTACCGCTTCGGGTGCGAGGGGAGAGGCTGACAGTGGGACCTGCGCATTGGGTTTTGAAAGAGGGGGAGAGAAATAGGGAACGATCGCTCGTCGCCAGGGCTCTCTCCAGCGAGGAGGGCACGACAATCATCGAGGAAGGGAGGGGTCGAGAGAGAGGGTCCTGGCGCACCTGCTCGTACCCGTGGCAAGGCAGGAGGTGGACGGAGTCGACCGAAACAAGTGTCTCCAGTGGAGGATGTAGACGAGGCTCGTCGGAGATGAAGAAGTTGGCGAGGATGGGCGACTCCAAGGGCTCCAGGGGGTTTCTCTCGCACCTAAGGACCGCTAGGGAGGCTCTGGAAGAGTGGCTTGATCTCGAGGGGCACTGGAGAGGTGGATGGCCGAGGGAGGGGATCGCCGGCGAGCTCGGGAGGGGAATGGCAGCCAGAGGCCTGCCCTGCCGGGACGCGGCTATCTAGGAGGAGTTATGGATGCACAGGAGTGTGGTGAGATGCTCAGAGGGGAAAGGGAGGGGATCTATATATAGGGGAGCCGAGGCGGGGTCACGAGCTCCGGCGAGCTCTCTGGAGTCTCCGGGAAGCGACGAGGAGCGTTAGAGGGAGAGGGAAAAAGCTCCATAGCTCACGCGGCCACTGTGGGAGGGCGCGGACGAGCACATGATGCGGGTGGAGACGAGCACAAGGGCACGAGTGCACTATGCACTTTACCTCATTATGCCCGTGCTCGTTGCAGCGAACTCCAGTGTTAGCGGGCGGTAGGAGGGTCAAGGGCGATGAGACGGGGTGGTGGCGCGGTGCGGCGGGCTGAGGTGAGCTCCGACACGGGCACGCGCGAAACAAAGCCATTGGCGCGACGTAGAGCGCGTCGAACACATGCCAGGGGCCTTGTCCTCACGTTGTCACCGCATGAACTCCGGCTACACGACGCGCTGAGCATTGAATTCATGCCTGGGGTGTTGTCTTCGTAAGGCTAGGTCGATCCAAGCATCCAATTTAATGCCAGGCCGACTGGGTGAGGCTGTAGCTTCTTGTCAAGTTTCTGGACAGAAACTTTGGAGCTTAATAGAAAAAATCTAGAGAGAGTTAAGAGCTGGTTTTTGGTATCTAGGGGTTACTTAGGAGGGTAATGAAGCCCTAAAATTTCAGCTCCAGAAGATCAAGCAAAAATGCACTTCCTTCACAACATGCATTTCCTGACCAGAATAGAAAAGATTTTCTATAGCAAAAATATTCCAAATAAAAATGAAATATTTTTGCACAGGGAGGTGTGCTGAGGTCCAAAGAATATTCAGTAATTTTCTCAGATTTTGTGGGCAAGAAAAATGAGGGTTGCTTTGGAGCAGAAGTGACTGAGAAAAATATTCCCAACGTTATATTTGGGTATATCAGAGGGCAAGGGATGAGTTTGGAGGTGAGATGAGTCACTTGGTTGAAAATCCAAGAAATGCCCAAGTGATGAAGTCCAAATGAGTTGATTCAAAAATTCAAATTCAATTCAAAAAGCAATAAACTCAGAAAAAGAAAAAGGGGCAAAAACCAGGGTGTCACAAACTTCCCCCCTTAGGATGAATCTCGTCCTCAAGTTTCGGTTGCTCAGGAAACAATTTGGGATAAATTGTCCTTAAAAAGTCATCTCTTTCCCAGGTAGCTTCACCTTTGGTATGGTGTTCCCACTACACTTTTTAAAACTTAACTAACTTGCTGCGGGTGACTCTTTTCATCTCATCCAATATTCATAAAGGTTTCTCTTCATATGTCAGATCCTTAGCAAGCTCTATTTCTGCCATATCGGTCAGTTTCTCACGGGGTGAGATACACCTTCGCAACTGTGATACGTGAAAGACATCATGTATCCCTGACAGTTCTGGAGGAAGTTCCAATTGACATGCCAGTGTGCCAACCTTGGGCATAATTGGAAATGGACCAATATACGTCGGTGCAAGCTTTCCTCGAGTCTGAAATATCTTAACTCCTTTCATAGGTGTGACTCGGAGGCAGACATATTCGCTAGGTTCAAAACTGATGTGTCGGTGGTTAGCATCTTAGTAGCTCTTTTGTCGAGACTTGGCTAGTTGTAATCTGTCTCAGATTTCCCTAACTTGCTTCTCGCCTTCCATCATCAAGTCAATCCTGAAAATACGACTGTTTCTGGTCTAGGACCAGTTTAAGGGGGTACGGTGTCGGTGTCAAAACCGGCGGATCTCGGGTAGGGGGTCCCGAACTATGCGTCTAAGGATCGAAGGTAACAGGAGGCACGGGACACGATGTTTACCCTGGTTCGGGCCCTCTTGATGGAGGTAAAACCCTACGTCCTGCTTGATTGACTTTGATGAGTATAGGGGTTACAAGAGTTGATCTACCATGAGATCGTAATGGCTAAACCCCAGATGTCTAGCTTGTATCCTTATGACCTCCCCTACGGATTAAGCCCTCCGGTTTGTATAGATACCGGAGGGGGCTAGGGTTTGTAAAGAGTCGGTTTACAGAGAAAGGAATCTTCATATCCCAACGCCAAGCTTGCCATCCCCGCAAAAGAGAGTCCCATTCGGACACGAGAGAAAGTCTTCTATCTTGTATCTTCGCGGCCTATTAGTCTGGCCCATGTTGCATAGCCCGGACGCCCGAGGACCCCCTAATCTAGGACTCCCTCAGTAGCCCCTGAACCAGGCTTCAATGACGATGTGTCCGGCGCGTAGATTGTCTTCGGCATTGCAAGGCAGGTTCCTCCTCTGAATACTTTAAAATAGTTGATCAACAACAATTATGTCCAGATCTGTTTAACAGGATAACCCTCCAACCATAAAGGCATAAAAAAGATATATCCATCGACAGCTTTTTCCAGCGAAACGTCACGCTTTAGCACTGTTATCATTTCAAACCGTTTTTGGGCCTCCCGCCTCGCGTTTCAATATGCAACTCCCATTGACACATCTTGACAAAGCAGAGATCATGTACCCTTATTAAGGGATCCTCATCCATATGGATTTGGGTAATCTAACTGTGCCACCTGCATGACTCCTGGGGAGTAGGCAAGTTTTAAGGCTCGTGGGGGGGGACACTTGATATTCATTGCCATTATAAAGAAACAAGGATCCACCTTTTTACCCCATGCCTTCTTCCTCCTCAACCCAAATACTCTCGAGCTCCAGTGCCCAAGCTTCAACCCTTTCCATCCCCAACAAACGCTCCAGGGCAAGTGGATGGCCTCCTTCGTCACAGAGGAGCACATCAAAGAACTCCGGGAGGCGGGGTATTTAGCCAAGGAAATCGCCCATCGGCTCCCTGCCAAAAAGCAGATCATTCCCACAACAGAGCCCAATGAGAGGGTAGTATTCATTCCCCACTTCCTTCGCAGGCTAGGGTTTCCTCTCCACCCTTTTGTCTATGGACTCATGTAGTATTACGGGCTAGATTTCCATGATCTAGCCTCAAATTCGTTCCTCAACATCTCGGTGTTCATTATCGTGTGTGAGGCGTTCCTCCGCATCCCCCCATTTCGGCCTATGGTTCAAAGTATTCAATGTGAAGCCGAAGGTGGTCGAGGGTCAACATGCAAAGTGCGGCGGGGCCATGGCGAGCAAGCTCCCTAACGTCACTTGGTCCAAGGGGGCCTTCATAGAGACCGTGAAGTGGTGGCAACATGAGTGGTTTTACGTTACGGAACCTTGCGATGCCTCATGGGCCGCCGCTCCTGAGTCCAAAACCGGTCCGCCAATGCGGCTCACCTCATGGCTCAAGAAGGGCCTAGATTGGGCGTCATCCGACGAGGTGATGACGCTGCAAAAGCACATCAAGAGCATGGTGGATAAGAACACCAGCCTTGCCAGCGTGATCTAGGTGATGCTATTTCACCGAATTCTCCCCTGCCAATGCCGGACTTCCCATATGTGGGAGTTCGATCCGGCAAGCCGTCGGATCTTGCAGCGGTTCTTCGGCACGAAGCATGAAGATATATGGAAACTATTGTTCAAGGCCCAAAAGTCGTGGCCGCCAACGACCAAAGACCTCGGCCATGACTGCGCTCACCCAGCCACTCCAGTAAGTTTTCAGATTTCTAATCATATCCTTGATTTGTAGACCCAAGCGGTAAGTTTAACCCCTCCCCTTGTCTCCTAGGGCTGGACAAAGATGGTGGAGCGGATCAAGTGTCCAGCTCCCCTGCCCGAAGACCCAGCTATACCTCTTCTGACTAAGATGCTGGTTCCGGCGCCGTACCAGGCACCAGAAAAGAAGGGCCAGAGGTCCGAAGTTGCCTTCGCCGAAAAGGTACTTCGGACATTACATCCAAAGATACCGAAGGTCTTTCCTCCCATGATGATGACGAGGAGGAAGAGGAGGAGCAAAATTCTCCCCCTAAGGGAGGAAAGAAGAAAAGGGGAGCTTCCGTAGATCTAGAGGTGGAAGTGTCCAAGAAGGGGAAACTTTCCCTTTCAGACGATTGGGAATCGGACGCCAAAGCCGTCCCCGAATGGAACCCTAGGCCGAAGCCTTCGGCCGAATCATAAGTATTTAAGGATAATGTATGTATCTGGCTTTATGCCTTGTGATTCTAATGCACAGAATCATGTATTGTAGTCCGACCCATGATCTCCCCCGGCAATCATCATCCTCTGGGTTCCAACATGATGGCAAGCGAGTTGCCTCCACCGTCCTCTCCACCCACTGCTACGGACAACACGGAAGTGTTGTCCCGGAGAGCCTCTCTAGGACACAGAGAGGTTCGGGAAGCCATCAAGGTGGCATCAGAGGGAAATACCTCTGCAGCCGAGAACATGGGGGAGCTAACCCCCATGGAGACTAGCGACAGTGGCCATGCCCAATTCGGCCCCCACCCAAATATCATTCCGGAGGCCACTATGGCTCCGGAATCAAGCGAGCAGCCTCCTTCGAAAGAAGGGGGGTGCGTCGATTCCTCCGGCGACCTCTGTCAATCCGAAGGCGCTGGACACTCTGATGGAAGCACTTCAGAGCGCCTCCATCATTGAAGAACATTGTACCCTTATGGGTGCGGTGGTTAAAAAGGTTCGGTCCGCTAAAAGCGGATTGAGTGAGGCCTATATGAGCCTTCTGACAGGCTTTGAGGTACGTGGTTTAAATAAACATAATGCCTATGTATAGTTAGTAGCCCCTGAGACTCCGTTCGACATTCGCGAAGAAAAAGCCGAACAAAGGATCGAATATTTCGCAGGAGATTAACATACATGTGTATTTGAACAAACAAGCATCGAAGTTGGCGGCAGCCGCCCATGCTGATGAAGTTTCTGAACTAAAGCGGTGGCTGGAGCGGGCCAATGAAGATCTCATCTGCACCAACAAACTGTTGGCAGAGAAACAAGTTATGCGATTCACATTTGACATGATATGGCTTGTTATTGTGCTATCTTGCTGAGTTTTATAATTATGCTCATAGCTGATGCGTTTGTGGTCGAGACCCTAAAAAATGCGCTGGCCGAGGCCAAGAAGGAGGCGGAGGGGGAACGAGTCGCCCGCCAAAAGCATGAATCACGTGTGGAGGAGGTTCAGCAAGAGCCCAAGGATGCCATAGGCAAATGTAAGTCCGTAGAGCGCAAGCTTTAGGATTGAGATTCTGAACTTGCTGAGGCTCTTCAAAGCGCAAAGATAGCCCGGGTTGAAGCCCAAAGCACCTGCCGGGAGATCCAAGAGGCAAAGTAGGTCGCGATGGGTAAGGCCTTTAACATGTAAAGCAAATTTTTAAGGAGGAGGTACATATGACTGACCCGCGTTTGGAGCTCTGTAGGGGCGTTTGTGGATCGACCCTGGAGTATTGTCGATGCTGCGGAGTTCTTCCGAGCCAAAGAGGGGAGTTCAACGGAGAAGTTGTTCTGGTCGCAGTACCTTGCACCAGAGCATCCGGTGCCCTTCAACAATCAGCTGAAGCAGCTGACCAAGCTGCATAGGGTGGCCGAACTGGCCATGAAGGATGTTATAGTCCGACTTTGGCTAGCCGAACCCATACCCGATAGTTACTTTGGGCTTGTTAAGCAGCTCGCCAGCGCCTGCCCCTGCCTTGATGTCATAAAGTGGTCGGCCTGTATCGAAGGTGCCCGGATGGCTTTCGCCCGTGTCGAAGTGTAGTGGGCGAAGCTGAACGCTGTCCAGTTGGGAACCGAGGGACCGCCCGCAGGAAAGGAGCACCGCACGCCGGAGTGGTATTTCGATGAAGTGTTGGAGGGTTACCGCATTATAGAGGGCCAGTGTTCAAAGGACACTATTTTCGAATGAATGTACCTATAATGCCCGTACTTTGTACTATAAAACAAGGCTTATGTATAATGTGTTGCTTGTTTTACTTTGAAATCCTTTCCTCCTATGCGGCCGTTTACGGTATCTGAGAGTTGGCTAGTCGTCGGCTTTAGCCCCCATGTAGGTAGTACGGGTTTTCTTGAAATGTTACCTAGACACACTTGACCCAACCATCGTGGTCCTTGAAGGAGGTATCAGTGCGGCGGACCAGGCAATCATACTATGTAGCTTTATCGCTCTCACATAGCCATAGAAGTTTGACAATCAAGTTTATAGGCGCAACCCCTGGTGTTTTCGATTATCAGGATGTTGTAGACGCCTGACCGGGCATAGACCGGTCCTTCGCAAAATGCGGGCAAAATCGCAAGAGATTTGTTGTTAGTCGCCGAATAGCTGACCAGCTCGAGCCGCACCCATGACAGTCAGTTTTCGGCTTTCTCTACTGAGGTGTTTATCCGGATGAGCTAGAAACACAATCGCAATAGTTCTCCCTTTACTGCCTTAGCCGAACAAGTGGAACGTAAGGCAAAACCACAGGAGCCGAGTAACCAAACTATTGACCAAAGACATGATTCGGAGCTGATGCATATAATGATATATTCGTGACACTAAATTTGCACTGTAAAAGTGTTTCGAACTTGTTTTATTTTTAAGACATGTACGTGGCTGAATGGAGCCCCTGGCGATTTAGGTCGTACCAAGGTGTACATGGAAATCAGACAGGAAAAAAAGAAGGAATATAGATTAGGAAATAAGCCAGTACCGAGTACGTTAGGTGAAAGACTATTTCCATTATAGTTTGATTGATACGTCAAAACATATTTTTACAAATGATGTGACAAGCATCCGGGCTATTTTACATGCCGAATACCAGGGAAAGCTGTGTACGGGTCCTGAAGAGGAAGAGGCAATCTTTAAAGATCCTTTAGATACTCTGTCGCACATATGCGTCACTCCTTGGTGTGTGATCCTTCAAGAGGATCAACGATCGGTTTTTCATAAAGGGACTGGAAACGGTGCCCTTGGTACCATCAAAAGTTGACATGGGTTTAAGGAACCTAAAAAGGAAAAAAAGGAAAAGAGAAATGGTATGGTGGTCCACATAGGGTCGAGCCGTATTGTGGATTCTATTTTTAATATGCCTCCGTCTCTGCCCATGGTATCTTCAGTGCGTAGTTATGTACGTGTGGTACATATGCCGCGATGTGGTTGGGGCTGAGACAGAGGCCAAACTGCTAATCGAGCTCCTGACGTTCTTGATCGTCGCTCTGCAGGGTGGTCCGGACGCGTTTAACAGTGTCTGGGGGCTTGAGTGCCGATGTAGTATTTGGCTTGATAAGGCCATTCTGGACTTCCGCTGTAAGGGTTGCGGTGTGCTCCTCGGTACGGAGGAAGTGCTCCATGTTTCCATTGAATGTTATGACACCACGGGGTACAGGCATCTTAAGTTTGAGGTAGGCATAGTGCGGGATCGCATTGAAGCGAGCGAACGCGGTTTGTCCGAGCAGTGCATGATAGCCACTGCGGAAGGGGACGATGTCGAAGATCAAGTCTTCGCTTCGAAAGTTGTCTGGTGAGCCAACGACGACTTCCAATGTGATTGAGCCCGTGCAACGGGCCTCTACTCCAGGTATTACTCCCTTAAAGGTAGTTTTGGTGGGTTTAATTCTTGACGAATCAATACACTTTTACGGACTGTGTCCTGATAGAGCAAGTTAAGATTGCTACCGCCATCCATGAGGACTCGCGTAAGGTGGAATCCATTGATAATTGGGTCAAGGACCAATGCGGCCGAGCCTCCATGACGGATACTATTTGGATGTTCTCTGCGACCGAAAGTGATCGGGCAGGCTGACCAAGGGTTGAATTTTGGGGCGACTGGCTCTATCGCCTAGACGTCCCTTAGAGCGCGCTTGCGCTCCCGTTTGGACATATGAGTAGCGTATATCATATTCATCGTTTTGACTTCAGGGGGAAATTTCTTCTGTCCCCCTATATTCGGCGGATGAGGTTCACCGTCGTTGTCCTTGCCAAGCGATCCCTTCTCCTTATGTTCGGTATTTAGATTACCGGCCTGTTTGAAGACCCAACAACTTCTGTGGGTATGGTTGGCAGGCTTGTCTGGGGTGCCATGAATCTTGCAAGGTCGATCGAGTATTCGGTCCAAGTTAGATGAACCGCCTTTATTCTTTTTGAATGGCCTCTTCCGTTGACCAGATTTAGAGCCACTGAATCCAGCGTTGACCGCTGTGTCTTCGGTATTATCATTGTTCCTTCGATGCTTATGTTTGTTACGTCGGGGCTTGCCGTTGTCATTTCTGGTTTCAGAGCTACCTGTGTTGCTGGTACCAGTGTTGTTGCGGGCTAACCAGCTATCCTCTCCAGTGGAAAAGCGGGTCATGAGTGTTGTAAGGGCTGCCATGGACTTTGGCTTCTCTTGGCCGAGATGTCGAGCGAGCCATCCCTCTCGGATGCTGTGTTTAAAGGCCGCTAGGGCTTCGGCGTTCGGACAATCGACAATTTGGTTCTTTTTAGTTAAGAACCTTGTACCTAGTTTCCGGGCTGACTCTCCGGGTTGCTGAACTATGTAACTGAGGTCATCGGCGTCTAGGGGGGCGTACATAGGTACCATAGAAGTTGTCTCTAAAGGCATCTTCCAGATCTTCCCAAGTGCCAATAGAATTCTCTGGGAGGCTGTTTAACCAGTGCCGAGCTGGTCCCTTTAATTTGAGCGGGAGGTACTTGATGGCATGTAGATCATCACTTCGAGCCATGTGAATATGGAGAAGAAAATCTTCTATCCAGACTGCGGGATCTGTCGTGCCGTCGTATGATTCGACGTTAACGGGTTTAAACCCTTCTGGGAACTGATGTTCCATTACTTCGTCGGTGAAGCATAGGGGGTGTGCGGCGCCTCTGTACCGGGTGACATCACGGCGTAGTTCGGACGGAGGCTGTATGCGGTTTTTGGCCCATGTGAGGTTGTGTCTGTCACGCCAACTCTGATGGCCATCCTCGTGCGTTGGAGCACGCCCCGTTGATCCATAGATTGATCTGGTCTGACCGGCTCTATTGTCCAGGTCCTGTCGTAGGTCATAGGTGTATCCTGGGGCCGTTGTTTCTCTACCTCTACAGCGAGGAGTTGCGGGATGATGTTCGTCTTGAGCTGCCGTTTTGTCCCGGCCACGCGGCGGTCGGTCAGGATCTGTTAGCATCGCGCGTTGGCGGTATGGGCTCCGGGGCCTTGATGTTAAATTGTGGCAGTAGCTTGCACTTCGGGTAGCTCTTTGGGGGTGCGAGGCCGTATTCCTCGGCTGCCAGGACGTTAGTCCATCTGTCATTGAGCAAATCCCGATCAGCTTGAAGCTGTTGCTGCCTCTTTGTCAGGCTTCTCGCTGTGGCGATTAGCTGGCGCTTAAAGCGCTCTTGTTCGAGGGGTTCCTCTGGTATGATGAAGTCTTCATTGCCGAGGCTCACATCCTCTTCGGAGATCGATAGGTAATTATTCTCTTCCGAGTCCTCGTTCCCGACAGGATCATCGGGGTTTACTTGCCCATCCTCCCAATCATCCTATTCGGATGTTGGCTCTACAGGGTCTTCAGGGTCCTTGGCATTGTGTTATTCTCTTCAGTGCAGGTATTGCTATCTTTTTGGCCACGCGATTTTGAGTGGCGCCGCTGGCGTTGATGTTTTGGAGGTGCTTCGGCAGGCTTGTCCTCAACCAGATTCTCGTTGCCGTCATTGCCATCCTCTTTGGGTGTGTCCACCATGTACACGTCATATGTGGAGGTGGCCGTCCATCGTCCGGTCAATGGAGGGTTTTGGCCTTGTTCGTGTCTGGCATCGTCGTCCTTACCGTCGATGTCTTCGTAGGCGTAATCCAACATGTTGGTTAAATCTTCGATAGTGGCTATGAAGTGGGTGGTGGGTGGGACGCAAAATTCCTTGCTCTCAGCCCAGGGCCTCGTTTAAAGGTGAGGGTTGGACAGAGAAACGAGAGTCCGTGAGGCTATCCAGAGTCGGAGTCTCTTGGCGGCGTCCGCTTGACACGGACCTCGGGAGTTCAGACCTAGGAGTTCAGCAGAGTGTTTGGTGCTTCTCCGGCAGCAAGCTCCATAAGTGCAAAGAGTCCGGCGGGCTCTAGACTCCCGTCTTCGGACCTGTTGGCCTGCTCTGGATCTAAGGCCAGAGCGGCAATTGGGGTTGCGAACCCTTCGAAGATCAAATCTCCCCGGATATCAGCAACATAGTTTAAGTTCCCGAAACTGATCTGATGACCAGGGGCGTAGCTATCGATCTGCTCGAGGTGGCCAATTGAGTTGGCACGTAGCACGAAGCTACCGAATACAAAAATTTGGCCCTGGGGGAAATCTCCCCCGAGACGGTATCATTATTAATCGAAAGAGCCATCAAATCCTTAATCGACAGCACACATGAACTCTCAATGAAATCACCAACGTCGGTGTCAAAACCGGCGTATCTCGGGTAGGGGGTCCCGAACTGTGCATCTAAGGATCGAATGTAACAGGAGGCAGGGGACATGATGTTTACCCAGGTTCGGGCCCTCTTGATGGAAGTAAAACCCTGCGTCTTGCTTGATTGACTTTGATGAGTATAGGGGTTACAAGAGTTGATCTACCATGAGATCGTAATGGCTAAACCCTAGATGTCTAGCCTGTATCATTATGACCGCCCGTACGGATTAAGCCTTTGGTTTATATAGATACCAGAGGGGGCTAGGGTTTGTACAGAGTCGGTTTACAGAGAAAGGAATCTTCATATCCGAATGCCAAGCTTGCCATCCACGCAAAGGAGAGTCCCATCCAGACACGGGGGGTAAGTCTTCTATCTTGTATCTTCGCGGCCCATTAGTCCAGCCCATGTTGCATAGTCCGGACACCCGAGGACCCCCTAATCCAGGACTCCCTCATACGACACTTGCGTCCATACAAGGCTTGATATGGTGACATCTTGAGGCTGGCTTGATAGCTATTGTTGTAGGAAAATTCGGCATAGGGTAAGTTGTCTTCCCATTTAGGTACTTGAGGAAGAGCACATGCCCTGAGCATGTCCTCAAGTATTTGATTTACTCGCTCCATCTGGCCATCTGTCTAAGGGTTATAAGTTGTGCTATACTTCAATGATGTCCCCAAAGCTTGGTCAAGATGTGACCATAATGCTGAGGTAAAAAGGGATCCCCAATCTGATGCGATAGTTCTTGGCACACCATGCAGACTAATTATTCTGGATATGTAGAATTGGGCCAGTTGATCTGCATGGTACGTGGCCCAGATAGGAATGAAGTGGGCCACCTTGGTTAGCATGTCCACCATGACCCATATAGCATTGTTCCCACGGGGAGTGTTGGGAAGACTGGTGATGAATTCCATGCAAACATCGTCCCATTTCCACTGCAGAACAGGCAAAGGTTGAAGTAGCCCGGCGGGTTTTTGGTGTTCCGCCTTCACTTTATTGCATATATCACAGAAGGCGACAAAATATGCAATATCTTTCTTCATCCCATCCCACCAAAATATTTGCCTGAGGTCTTCGTACATTTTGGTACCTCCTGGATGGATCGAGTATGAGGACTTATGTGCTTATGTTAACATCTTTGTCCTCAGATCTTGTACTTCAGGTACACACATTCGTCCCCGAAACCGTAACGTGCCCTTTTCATCCATCAGAAAGTCTTGAGACTTTCCGTCCTTCATCTGGGTGACCTGTTGATGCAAGAACAGATCTTCTGACTGAGCTTTGCGAATTTCTTCCTCAAGCATGGGAGTGACTGCCAACATATTTGTGCAGGCAGCCTCCACAAAAATCAGATTGAGTTGGGCCATCTCTTCTTGTAGATCGGGAGATAAAGATGTCATTAATGCATTGACTGTGACTGTCTTGTGACTAAGAGCATCCGCAACCACATTAGCTTTACCCGGGTGATAGTTTATTCCGAAGTCATAATCCTTGACCAACTCAAACCATCTTCTTTGTCGGAGATCTAAATCAGGTTGAGTAAATATGTACTTGAGACTTTTCTGGTCGGTGAATATTTGGCACCGCTTGCTGATGACCCACAAGTATAGAGGATCAATTGTAGCTCTTCTCGATAAGTAAGAGTGTCGAACCCAACAAGTAGCAGAAGGAAATGACAAGTGGTTTTTAGCAAGGTAATGTCTGCAAGTGCTGAAATTGTAAGTAGTGGAGTAGTTTGATAGAAAGATAATTTGTAACAAGCAAGTAACGATAGTAGTAGCAAAAGTGAAGCAAGGTAGCCCAATCCTTTTGAGGCAAAGGACAGGCCAAAACAGTCTCTAAGGATAAGCAAGGTGTTCTTGAGGGTACACGGGAATTCCATCTAGTCACTTTCATCATGTTGGTTCGATTTGTGTTTGCTACTTTGATAATCTGATATGTGGGTGGACCGGTGCTTAGGTGCTGTTCTTACTTGAACAAACCTCCTACTTCTGATTAACCCTCCCGCAAGCATCCGCAACTACGACAAAAGTATTAAGAATAAATTCTAACCATAGCATTAAACTTTTGGATCCAATCGGTCCCTTACGGAATAGCGCATAAATCCGGGTTTAAGCTTCTGTCACTCTCGCAACCCATCATCTAATTGCTACTCCACAATGCATTCCCCTAGGCCCAAATATGGTGAAGTGTCATGTAGTCGATGTTCACATGACACCACTAAGGGAATCACAACATACATACCATCAAAATGTCGAATACATATCAAGTTCACATGATTACTTGCAACATGATTTCTCCCGTGACCTCAAGAACAAAAGTAACTACTCACAAATGATAAACATGCTCATGATCATAGGACTATTAAATAGCATATTGGATCTGAACATATAATCTTCCACCAAATAAACCATATAGTAATCAACTACAAGATGTAATCAACCTACTAGTCACCCACAAGCACCAATCTATAGTTCCGGTAACAAGATCGAACACAAGAGATGAACTAGGGTTTGAGATGAGATGATGCTATTGGAGATGTTGATGGAGATTGCCCTCCCCAATATGGGAGAGTTGTTGGTGATGATGATGACGATGATTTGCCCCTCTGGGAGGGAAGTTCCCCTGGTGGAATCGCTCCGCCGGAGGGCAAAAGAGCTCCTTCCCAAGTTCCGCCTCGAGGCGGCTGCGCTTCATCCTGAAAGTCCTCTCATGATTTTTTTTCTAGGTCAAAATGATCTATATACCAGAAGATGGGCACCAGAGGCGGGCCTGGGTGAGCACAACCCACCAGGGCGCGCGGGCTCCCTGGCGCGCCCAGGTGGGTTGTGCCCACCTAGTGGACCCCTCTGGTAGTTATTTGCTCCAATAATTCTTAAATATTCCATAAAAAATCCTCGTGAAGTTTCAACTCATTTGGAGTTGTGCAGAATAGGTAGCCCGACGTAGCTTTTTCAGGTCCAGATTTCCAGCTGCCGGAATTCTCCCTCTTTGTGTATACCTTGCATATTATGAGAGAAAAGGCATTAGAATTACTCCAAAAAGAATTATTATGGATAAAAACATTATAAATAATGTTAATAAAACATGATGCAAAATGGACGTATCAACTCCCCCAAGCTTAGACCTCGCTTGTCCTCAAGCGAAAACCGAAATCGAAAAACATGTCGACATGCTTTGAGAGAGAGGTGTCGATAAAAACAAAATACGGGCATAGAAGCATCATGTTGATTATTATAACAACAACAAAATTAAACATAAGACTTTTATCAAAAACTTTTACCATATACTTGATGTAGAAGCCATCCGTGATCGATGCCCCCTCCGGCGGAGCTCCGGAACAGGCCCCAAGATGGGATCTCGTGGATACAGAAAGTTGCTGTAGCGACCCAACCCGAATGGATCAAGTCTCTGTGCTTAAGTGCCATCCCTGGATCAGTATGCTGAGACACACAGTACTCGAGGATTTATAACGGAGGTAAATCAAATGTAAAAGTAACGTAAATACTATTACCTCAATCCAAATAGCGGAAATAACAAGGTTGTGGATTCCCATCAACACCAAGGGCAAAGTTGAGTGTAGAAATCGTAACCCTAACGTATCACTTACTCGTCATAAGAAATCCTACAACATGAGACGTTACAGCCACAAAGGGTCAGTACATTGAATGTACTAGCAAATTCACACCACAGAGAATGATGAATAAAGGCTATCACTACATGCATATTTGGCTGGTGGAAAAGCTCTATGGTTATAATGTTTTTGCAAAAAGCCAATTTTTCCCTACTGCAAAGGAATAAAGTTTATTTAACTATCATGGTGGTTGTTGAACATTGAGAATGGTTGACAGCATTCTCAATCCCAATTAAGTAACATCATTAAACCCAACAAAATTAATTTAAAGTAACATGATGAGATTCACATGATAATCCAGGTACTAGATACTCAAGATGTCCATAACCGGGGACACGCCTAATCATAATTAGTTTATACACTCTGCAGAGGTTTGCGCACTTTTCCCCACAAGACTCGATCGCCTCCGTTTGGTTTCTCGCACTACATGGTGTTTGAGAAGACGGATGACCGAGACATAGTCTTTCAGAAGCGCTAGCACCTTACGATGGATAGACCGTTACACCTACTTTCCCCTACATCTGCTAGTCTACCCTGTAAGAGTTCGCACGACTTAATCAACTATGCTAGAGCCCATAATAGTTTGTGGCTGCACACAGAAGTTTCTAGTATGAAAAATCTCATGATCCCTTTGAGCCTGGGTGGCGGTCCATAAAAAAAAGGCAATCCTGGTCTACCCAGGTGCCTAGACAGGCAATCCTGGAATAACCTGGTACCTCAATCCACCCAGATGTGTGTTTAAGTTGCCACCTTATGTAAACCATTAATTAACAATCTCACATCTGTCATGAATACTCTCAAAACCCAATCCACGTCTACGAGCATAGCATGGCACTATAAGCATAACGTAATAGTAACTCCCAAGGTTTGAATGCAGGGCAATAGGTTCCTACCTCATCATCTACTTCCCAATACCCACATGTTATCAATCCTACTCATGCAATGTTTGAGGGTTAAACTAATGCATAAAACTGGGTATGTAAGGGGTATGATCAAAGTGTGAACTTGCCTGCAATGTTGATGAAGATGATTCGCACTCATAACTCTTAGTAGATCTACTCGTCACACTCCGGTCAATCTATCGTAATCAAGCAATAGTAACCACACATAAGCAACCACTCAAAGTATCAGAAAGATCGAAGAAGACAATTCGGAAAACATCAAAACCAAGCAAATAACTCTTGCAACATAAAACAATTTCTAACACTACCAAAATTATATGAATTTGGCCTTATCAGAAAGTTTAGGTCAAGAGCTTCGATTTGCAAAAAGAATCAACTGAAACGGAGCTACGAAACTCAAGTTATGATCAAACGAAGTAAGAATTCAAATCTGATCTAATTTAAACTTTCAACTTTTCAAAAACATGTTTGAGTTGGATTACTGGATAGAGGAGATCATAACGAAGACGTGAGCATTGGTTTCATTGGATTTGGACTAACGAGTAAAAAGTAGTGATCGATTGATGAACAGGGACTAATCTGTAAAGAAAATCCTCACATATAGGTCCCTGGCCGAATTTAATAAGAAAAAGGAAAAATCTATCGAGCGAACGCTCGCTACAGAAACTTACAGAATGAAAATCGTTTGCTACCGAATCTAATCTAATGAACGTTCGCTAAGTAACTAAACTAAATATAAAAAAACAGGTTCTTAAACAAAACCGAAGAAAACCTAAACCTAAAAGAAAACCGGCGAACCGGGGACGGTTTTATACCGGACCGGGAGAAACCGGTGGGTCGGGTGGTGGATCGGCCGGCGGGCGGTTCCGGCAACGGCGGTGATTTCTGGCGATCCCCGGCGACGGCGGGCAGCAACTCCGGCGACGGGATGGCGGCCCGGTGGCTCCGGCGGGGTGCGGTAGCGGCTTTGGCCTCGGCGGCAGTGGGCGGCAACGGTAGTGGCAACGGCAGCGGCGCGAGCGGCAACCGGCGGCGTGGGGCGGTAGCGCTGCAGCGGTGGCGCGACGACTTGCGGCGGCAAGATGCGAGGCGAGGGGCGGCGGCGGAACTCGAGGGAGGGGACCCAAGGCTCCGCTATTTAAGGGAGGGGAGGCGAGGCGGACGCGGAGTCCAGCCGGACTCCGGCTGGCGGCGGCGATGCTCGGGACTCCGTCCCGAGCTTGGGGGCGGTGCGGCGCGGCTGGGCTGCGGCCTGGCCCGGTTGGCTGGGCCGGCCCAGTCAGATAGTTTTTTTTAAAACATTTCCAGACAAATAAAAATAATAAAAGCAAAATAAATAAAAAAATTATTATATAGGCATATACTATATCAAAAATTTTAGAAAAAAGATTTCCTACAATATGAACATTTTTCTAACTTCGAATAAAATCCACACAAATTCAGATAAATCAAAGAGTGCTACTGGTCTATTAAAATCCAACAAAAATCATTTTAAAAATACTAAAATGAATTCAAATTTATTTCTCTCCAATTTTCTGATGTAGGGAATCATGTTACCCTATTTTCCATATATTTTATTTTTGGAGAAAAATAATTTGAATAAAACTCAAATAACTCCAAATTGGAAATAAATTCAAAGGGGTTTTGAATTAAATTCTTTGAAACTCCCAACTCATATTTCATATGTTTGAAGAAGTCATTTTATCTCCTCTCATGAAAATCATTGAGTTGCATAAAGTTTCAGGATTGGAAATATTTTCCAAAAGAAATTCAAATATTTTCAACACCCCTTGTCATTTAAATAAATGGAAGAAGTCATGTCATCTTCTCTCCAGAGTTTCCTGGTGAAAAGAATTTGAATTCACGGAGATCACGAATGAAAAATGAAAGTTTGGGAAAGTCCTTTTATTCCCTCTCATTTAAATTTCAAAAAGGTTTCGAATTTCACTCAATTTCACACAATCAATCAAACAATCAATCAAATCTATCTATTTACTATAACATTCCAAAATTTAGAATTTTGGGATGTTACAAACCTACCACCCTTAAAATGAATCTCGTCCTCGAGATTCGGAGAGTCTAGCAAGAAAAGGTTAGGGTTTGGGGGTCTTCTCAAAATCCATCAATCATCACCGGGGTCTGGGGTGCTACCAGCCTTAGAAACATCGTTACGGTCCCATCAATACTCATATACTCCATCCTTATTCTTGACAGGGCCGGTCTTCTCAGATCATAAGGATAATTCCTTCTCTGGCCCTTCCGGTAGTGGCATAACCTTTTCCTCAATTCTTCTGTACTTTCATCCTGGTAAGGTTATTCCGAGACTGGGTCTTCTTAGCTGACGGGTCTGGCGCCAATGCTAAACAACTATCGATATCTCATGGTGGTCAACAGTTTATGGTTTCCTGCAGGAAATGGGTCTGGATTGATCCTCACTGTATAACCTACTGTTGGCAAAAGCTGCCTTGTACAAGGGAAAATACTTATATCATTCTAAGTTTAAACAGGGTTTTGATCGTCGTCTCTTTACTATAGGTAAGTCACTCAGATTTACCATCCCATATAGCAAGGCGAATAATAAGAGTAAGTCGGTATGGTGATCAATCCATCCCGCACCCAAATCATTACCATGTATACAGTTTAGCGAATCTCGCATACTAACACTCAGTCATCCTCACAAGCATTGCAGAATTTCTCTTGTCGACGAACTAAGTTCGGATAATTCCATGGATTCTGCAAGCCAAACAAACATCTATCGTTCCTTCACAACTCTCAGGTTTTGCGTTACTCCTATAAAATCGTTTGCCGATAAACATCGTATCTTCCTCCAGGGTTTTTTTCCTTCAGCAAGAATGTGCTTGCTTCTTGGCAGGTCCTGGGGCCTCTGGGTTATGGCCCATCTCATCACTTGTAGTCCTTGAACTTACCATCGGGGAACTGATCATTGTTCCAACTTCCAACTTCCTAGTATTCTTAATTCCATCCAATTGTATTGTCTTCCTTCCTTCTATTGGCACCAAACTAGGACATGATTACTCAGACTCATCATGGAGTTTCCATTGATCCATATTTTCGACATCATACCTCCTTTATATCCAATAGTAATTTATCTCTTCATCCTCGTGGGATATCTCTCATACCGATATAAAAGTTATACTTATGAAGTCCATATTCCACTTCGTGGAACATCATTATCCTTTCCAGGATCAAGCGTCCTTGTAGGGGAATATAAGCCATCCCTGCATGGCACGTCTTCAATTGGGAAACGTGAAACACATCATGAACTCCTGACAGTCCTTCAGGTGACTCCAACTTGTTGGCCACTTCTCCCATATGCTCCGAAACTCGGTATGGTCCTACAAATCTCGGGGCTAACTTTCCCTTAACTCCAAATCGTTTAACTCCTCGCAGAGGGGACACACGAAGACATGCTCTGTCTCCAATTTCATAGACTACCTCCTTGCGTTTTTTGAGTCTGCATAACTCTTCTGCCTGGACTGAGCTACCTTCAGTCTATCTCGAATCAACTTAACATTCTCTTCTGACTCCTTGATCACATTTGGTCCAAACAACTGACGGTCTCCAACTTCATCCCACATACTCTTGGGGTATCACACATATCGAGACAAAACTCGTATTCATTTTGTCCGAAATCCACTCAGTGGAGTATCCTTATCTTTTCCAGGGTCAAGGGTTCTTACAGGGTACTACCACCCTTAAAATGCACAAATCTTCCATAGACCATATTTCTCATATCCTCAGAATGGCCAAAATTCTTCTTCATAGAGTAACAACTCATAAAATCCATATCAGTACCAACGATGCTAACTTTATTCATTCTCAAGTGATTACAATCTCTCGCTTTTCCATTACATGTCTCAACTCAACACCTCAATATAAAAGAAAATGTTCTCACTTCTACTACTCCATTTCTTTTGTTGCAAACTCAACTATCTAGCACAAGTTTCCTTCTCCTTGGGGCATTCTCTGGCAAAGTGCCCTGCTCCATTACAACTAAAACATATTACTTCTGACAAGTATCGAGGTTTCCTTTTTGGGCAACTGTTGAGGTAGTGCCCTGACTCCTTGCACCTGTAACAGGTGATATGACTCAGGTCCTTCCTGGAATCCAATCTGCTTCTCTTCCTGGACTTTTCCATTCCAATCAGGGCTTCTATTTCCTGTGGGTCATATTCTACTTCCTCTGTCGGGAATTCTACTAGATCCCCATTCAAACAATTTTGGGAGATGTGTCCTTCTTCTCCACATGAATAGCAAGACTTAGTGCAGGGTTTACTCGGGTCTTCTTTAGGTGTGTCCTCCATCTCTTCCTTCATCACAGGTTCTTCTAAAATTTCCATAAGGGCTCCTTTCATTACTTCTTTCTTCTGCTGGATGGTTCGTTGTACCATGGGGTAAATGTGACACTGAGCAGGATAGTGGGTAGTCCCTTCACACAAGAAACAAGTAATCTGCCTAGTTGGGCATTCTTCAACTGGGTGACTTCCTTCACAATTAGGGCATTCATCCTTGTGTTCTTTATGGGTGTGTCCTATTTCTCCACAAATCTTGCATGCACAAGGTTTCTTCATATCCTTTCCATAAGGCTTCAACTTCTGGGACACAAGCCGAGACTTTGGCAAGTCAACTTAAATTCTTTCCAAGTGGTTACTCCTTGCCATCCATTGATGGTTTGGTACATCCTCCACCAAGTAGCAGCACCTCTTTCAAAGCACTGAAGAGCATGCTGGGTCATATCCTTTCCAACTATAGGGTTATTCTCCATGTGATCCTCCATGTTCTGAATCCATCGGTCCGTCTCCAATTGACTCATCGGTCCAGAAAATACAAGCTCATCTTCCATTCATCCTCTATTGGGTCCATGGGTTTGGGGTGAGATAAGAGAGATAGAGAGGGATACACACAATACAAACAAAAGTTTTTGAAAAGACAGATTTTATTTGTGGCTGTCGGGAAAAACATCAATCAAATGACAACTCACAAACGTCGCATCTAACGTAGGTATATAACAGGGGTTTGGTCTTCTAAAGGTCAATAAATCTTCAACGTCATCAAACTCTTCAAGCCATGTTCATGCCTCCAATGGCTTCTTCCGATCATGCTTGTCTTTCTCAAGTTCTTTTGCCAGATCAACTCTATTGACGCGAAGTCTCTCGTGACGTCCTTTAATATTATGGAGTTGCGTTCCAAACTTCCGGTTTCAACATTCTTGGCATGAACCATGGTCCTACTATCCTTCAGTTCCTTATGAATCTTTGATGTATCATGGTTTTTCTCCTCTAGCTTGGCTACTTTCAGCTTCTGGATCCTAAGTTCTCCACGGAATGCTTCCTTGTCTAATACGGCTTTCTGGAGCTCCATCTTTACTTCTTGATGTAACACTCCAGATCCTAGTGATACACTAGCTAAGGTTAAAACATCACCTCTTGCTGATAGATGCTCCATCAGCCTTCTACCATCCAATCCTTCCACGCATATTCATGCTTAACTCAACACAGTGACAATAGCATAAGCAGCCGATAACATCATGGATAACCATGTTTCTGCCCTTGTCATTGCCATGAGCTATCTTCCATAGTTGATATCTCTAGCCTTAGGGTTTTCTTGACAAAGCTTTGAGTTCTCAGCTCTCCATGTTCTGGTCTTTCTCCAATACATCTTGATCTCGTGTATTGACAGCTTCCATAGTTTGCCAAGTTCCATAAGGGGTGCCTTCCTAGGTCATACAAATCTGGGAATTCTTCAGAGCCTTCAAATTCTACTTGTCTTCGGTCCTCAACCGTTGTAGTTTCCATTATTCAGATGCACGAAAAATATTCTTCATTCCAAAGTGGTCTTAGTTGTCCGATATCTTGTACTTCTTGGAGTGGTCTCATCAGTCGAATCTTCGTGTGGTAAAAAGGGGAAAGGGGTATGGTCTCACTAAAGGGAATTTTTGAATAAGCTCAGAAGAGAAGAGCGGTAAAAGATCTTTTTGAAAGCGAAAGTTGTAGAGAAAAATCTTTGCTATGGGCTTGCCAGTTTTTAGGGTCACGTCCTACAGTCAACATGTGCTCTGATACCATCTTGTAGCGACCCGACCCGAATGGATCAAGTCTCTATGCTTAAGTGCCATCCCTGGATCAGTATGCTGACACACATAGTACTCGAGGATTTATAACAGAGGTAAATCACATGTAAAAGTAACGTAAATACTATTACCTCAATCCAAATAGCGGAATAACAAGGTTGTGGATTCCCATCAACACCAACGACAAAGTTGAGTGTAGAAATCGTAACACTAACGTATCACTTACTCGTCGTAAGAAATCCTGCAACATGAGACGTTGCAGCCACAAAGGGTCAGTACATTGAATGTACTGGCAAATTCACACCATAGAGAATGATGAATAAAGGCTATCACTACATGCATATTTGGCTGGTGGAAAAGCTCTATGGTTATAATGTTTTTGTGAAAAGCCAATTTTTCCCTACTGCAAAGGAATAAATTTTATTTAACTATCATGGTGGTTGTTGAACAATGAGAATGGTTGACAGCATTCTCACTCCCAATTAAGTAACATCATTAAACCCAACAAAATTAATTTAAAGTAACATGATGAGATTCACATGATAATCCAGGTACTAGATACTCAAGATGTCCATAACCGGGGACATGGCTAATCATGATTAGTTTATACACTCTGCAGAGGTTTGCGCACTTTTCCCCAAAAGACTCGATCGCCTCCGTTTGGTTTCTCGCACTACATGGTGTTTGAGAAGACGGATGACCGAGACATAGTCTTTTAGAAGCGCTAGCACCTTACGATGGATAGACCGTTACACCTACTTTCCCCTACATCTGCTAGTCTACCCTGTAAGAGTTCGCACGACTTAATCAACTATGCTAGAGCCCATAATAGCTTGTGGCTGCACACGGAAGTTTCTAGTATGAAAAATCTCATGATCCCTTTGAGCCTGGGTGGCGGTCCATAAAAAAACAGGCAATCCTGGTCTACCCAGGTGCCTAGACAGGCAATCCTGGAATAACCCAGGTACCTCAATCCACCCAGATGTGTGTTTAAGTTGCCACCTTAAGTAAACCATTAATTAACAATCTCACATCTGTCATGAATAATCTCAAAACCCAATCCACGTCTACGAGCATAGCATGGCACTATAAGCATAACGTAATAGTAACTCCCAAGGTTTGAATGCAGGGCAATAGGTTCCTACCTCATCATCTACTTCCCAATACCCACATGTTACCAATCCTACTCATGCAATGTTTCAGGGTGAAACTAATGAATAAAAACTGGGTATGTAAGGGGTATGATCAAAGTGTGAACTTGGCTGCAATGTTGATGAAGATGATTCGCACTCATAACTCTTGGTAGATCTACTCGTCACACTCCGGTCAATCTATCGTAATCAAGCAATAGTAACCACACATAAGCAACCACTCAAAGTATCAGAAAGATCGAAGAAGAGAATTCGGAAAACATCAAAACCAAGCAAAGAACTCTTGCAACATAAAACAATTTCTAACAGTACCAAAATTATATGAATTTGGCCTTATCAGAAAGTTTAGGTCAAGAGCTTCGATTTGCAAAAAGAATCAACTGAAACGGAGCTACGAAACTCAAGTTATGATCAAACGAAGTAAGAATTCAAATCTGATCTAATTTAAACTTTCAACTTTTCAAAAACATGTTTGAGTTGGATTACTGGATAGAGGAGATCATAACGAAGACGTGAGCATTGGTTTCATTGGATTTGGACTAACGAGTAAAAAGTAGTGATCGATTGATGAACAGGGACTAATCTGTAAAGAAAATCCTCACATATAGGTCCCTGGCCGAATTTAATAAGAAAAAGGAAAAATCTATCGAGCGAACGCTCGCTACAGAAACTTACAGAACGAAAATCGTTTGCTACCGAATCTAATCTAATGAACGTTCGCTAAGTAACTAAACTAAATATAAAAAAACAGGTTCTTAAACAAAACCGAAGAAAACCTAAACCTAAAACAAAACCGGCGAACCAGGGACGGTTTTATACCGGACCAGGAGAAACCGGCGGGTCGGGTGGTGGATCGGCCGGCGGGCAGTTCCGGCAACGGCGGTGATTTCCGGCGATCCCCGGCGACGGCGGGCAGCAACTCCAGCGACGGGACAGCGGCGCGGTGGCTCCGGCGGGGTGCGGTAGCGGCTTCGACCTCGGCGGCAGTGGGCGGCAACTGTAGTGGCAACGGTAGCGGCGCGAGCGGCAACCAGCGGCATGGGGCGGCAGCGCTGCAGCAGCGGCGCGGCGACTTGCGGCGGCAAGATGCGAGGTGAGGGGCGGCGGCGGAACTCGAGGGAGGGGGCCCAGGGCTCCGCTATTTAAGGGAGGGGTGGCGAGGCGGACGCGGAGTCCGGCCGGACTCCGGCTGGCGGCGGCGATGCTCGGGACTCCGTCCCGAGCTTGGGGGCGGTGCGGCGCGACTGGGCTGCGGCCTGGCCCGGTTGGCTGGGCCGGCCCAGTCAGAAAGTTTTTTCTTAAAACATTTCCAGACAAATAAAAATAATAAAAGCAAAATAAATAAACAAAATATTATATAGGCATATACTATATCAAATTTTTTAGAAAAAAGATGTCCTACAATATGAACATTTTTCTAACTTCGAATAAAATCCACACAAATTCAGATAAATCAAAGAGTGCTACTGGTCTATTAAAATCCAACAAAAATAATTTTAAAAATACCAAAATGAATTCAAATTTATTTCTCTCCAATTTTGTGATGTAGGGAATCATGTTACCCTATTTTCCATATATTTTATTTTTGGAGAAAAATAATTTGAATAAAACTCAAATAACTCCAAATTGGAAATAAATTCAAAGGGGTTTTGAATTAAATTCTTTGAAACTCCCAACTCATATTTCATATGTTTGAAGAAGTCATTTTATCTCCTCTCATGAAAATCATTGAGTTGCATAAAGTTTCAGAATTGGAAATATTTTCCAAAAGAAATTCAAATATTTTCAACACCCCTCGTCATTTAAATAAATGGAAGATGTCATGTCATCTTCTCTCCAGAGTTTCCTGGTGAAAAGAATTTGAATTCACGGAGATCACGAATGAAAAATGAAAGTTTGGGAAAGTCCTTTTATTCCCTCTCATTTAACTTTCAAAAAGGTTTTGAATTTCACTCAATTTCACACAATCAATCAAACAATCAATCAAATCTATCTATTTATTATAACATTCCAAACTTTAGAATTTTGGGATGTTACAAACCTACCACCCTTAAAATGAATCTCGTCCTCGAGATTTGGAGAGGCTAGCAAGAAAAGGTTAGGGTTTGGGGGTCTTCTCAAAATCCATCAATCATCACCGGGGTCTGGGGTGCTACCAGCCTTAAAAACATCGTTACGGTCCCATCAATACTCATATACTCCATCCTTATTCTTGACAGGGCGGGTCTTCTCAAATCATAAGGACAATTCCTTCTCTGGCCCTTTTAGTAGCGGCATAACCTTTTCCTCAATTCTTCTGTACTTTCATCCTGGTAAGGTTATTCCGAGACTGGGTCTTCTTAGCTGACGGGTCTGGCGCCAATGCTAAACAACTATCGATATCTCATGGTGGTCAACAGTTTATGGTTTCTCTTGCAAGAAATGGGCCAGGGTTGATCCTCACCGTATAACCTACGGTTGGCAAAAGCTGCCTTGTACAAGGGAAAATACTTATACCATTCTAAGTTTAAACAGGGTTTTGATCGTCGTCTCTTTACTATAGGTAAGTCACTCAGATTTACCATCCCATATAGCAAGGCGAATAATAAGAGTAAGTCGGTATGGTGATCAATCCATCCCGCACCCAAATCATTACCATGTATACAGTTTAGCGAATCTCGCATACTAACACTCAGTCATCCTCACAAGCATTGCAGAATTTCTCTTGTCGACGAACTAAGTTCGGATAATTCCATGGATTCTGCAAGCCAAACAAACATCTATCGTTCCTTCACAACTCTCAGGTTTTGCGTTACTCCTATAAAATCGTTTGCCGATAAACGTCGTATCTTCCTCTAGGGTTTTTTTCCTTCAGCAAGAATGTGCTTGCTTCTTGGCAGGTCCTGGGGCCTGTGGGTTATGGCCCATCTCATCACTTGTAGTCCTTGAACTTATCATCGGGCAACTGATCATTGTTCCAACTTCCAACTTCCTAGTATTCTTAAATCCATCCAATTGTATTGTCTTCCTTCCTTCTATTGGCACCAAACTAGGACATGATTACTCAGACTCATCATGGAGTTTCCATTGATCCATATTTCCGACATCATACCTCCTTTATATCCAATAGTAATTTATCTCTTCATCCTCGTGGGATATCTCTCATACCGAGATAAAACTTATACTTATGAAGTCCATTTCCACTTCGTGGAACATCATTATCCTTTCCAGGGTCAAGCGTCCTTGTAGGGGAATATTGGCCATCTCTGCATGGCACGTCTTCAACTGGGAAACGTGAAACACATCATGAACTCCTGACAGTCCTTCAGGTGACTCCAACTTGTTGGCCACTTCTCCCATATGCTCCGAAACTCGGTATGGTCCTACAAATCTCAGGGCTAACTTTCCGTTAACTCTAATTTGTTTAACTCCTCGCAGAGGGGACACACAAAGACATGCTCTATCTCCAATTTCATAGACTACCTCCTTGCGTTTTTTTAGTCTTTATAACTCTTCTGCCTGGACTGAGCTACCATCAGTCTATCTCGAATCAACTTAACATTCTCTTCTAACTCCTTGATCACATTTGGTCCAAACAACTGACGTTCTCCAACTTCATCCCACACACTCTTGGGGTATCACACATATTGAGACAAAACTCGTATTCATTTTGTCCAAAATCCACTCAGTGGAGTATCCTTATCTTTTCCAGGGGTCAAGGGTTCTTACAGGGTACTACCACCCTTAAAATGTACAAATCTTCCATAGACCATATTTCTCATTGTTGGAAATATGCCCTAGAGGCAATAATAAAAGCATTATTATTATATTTCCTTATTCATGATAATTGTCTTTATTCATGCTATAATTGTGTTATCCGGAAATAGTAATACATGTGTGAACAATAGACACCAACATGTCCCTAGTAAGCCTCTAGTTGACTAGCTCATTGATCAACAGATAGTCATGGTTTCCTGACTATGGACATTGGATGTCATTGATAACAAGATCACATCATTAGGAGAATGATGTGATGGACAAGACCCAATCCTAAACATAGCATAAGATCATATAGTTCGTTTGCTAGAGTTTTCCAATGTCAAGTATCTTTTCCTTAGACCATGAGATCGTGTAACTCCCGGATACCGTAGGAGTGCTTTGGGTATACCAAACGTCACAACGTAACTGGGTGACTATAAAGGTATACTACTGGTATCTCCGAAAGTGTCTGTTGGGTTGACACGGATCAAGACTGGGATTTGTCACTCCGTATGACAGAGAGGTATCACTGGGCCCACTCGGTAATGCATCATCATAATGAGCTCAAAGTGATCAAGTGTCTGGTTATGGGATCATGCATTACAGTACGAGTAAAGTGACTTGCCGGTAACGAGATTGAACGAGGTATTGGGATACCGACGATCAGATCTCGGGCAAGTAACATACCGATTGACAAAGGGAATTGTATACGGGGTTCCTTGAATCCTCGACATCGTGGTTCATCCGATGAGATCATCGAGGAGCATGTGGGAGCCAACATGGGTATCCAGATCCCGTTGTTGGTTATTGACCGGAGAGCAATCTCGGTCATGTCTACATGTCTCCCGAACCCGTAGGGTCTACACACTTAAGGTTCGGTGACGCTAGGGTTGTAGGGATATGTATATGTAGTAACCCGAATGTTGTTCGGAGTCCCGGATGAGATCCCGGACGTCACGAGGAGTTCCGGAATGGTCCGGAGGTAAAGAATTATATATAGGAAGTGCTATTTCGGCCATCGGGACAAGTTTCGGGGTCACCAGTATTGTACCGGGACCACCGGAAGGGTCCCGGGGGTCCACCGGGTGGGGCCACCTATCCCGGAGGGCCCCATGGGCTGAAGTGGGAAGGGATCCAGCCCAAAGTGGGCTGGGGCGCCACTTCCCCCTAGGGCCCATGCGCCTAGGGTGGGGGAAACCCTAAAGGAAGAGTCCTAGGAGGGGAAGGCACCTCCTAGGTGCCTTGGGGAGGAGGGATTCCTCCCCTTGGCCGCACCCCCCTAGGAGATTGGATCTCCTAGGGCCGGCGCCCCCCCCTTGGCCCTCCTATATATAGTGGGGAGATGGAGGACTTCTTACCCTTGCCTTTGGTGCCTCCCTCTCCCTCTCCAACACATCCTCCTCCTCCATAGTGCTTAGCGAAGCCCTGCCGGAGTACTGCTGCTCCATCATCACCACGCCGTCGTGCTGCCGCTGGAGCCATCTCCCTCAACCTCTCCTCCCCCCTTGCTGGATCAAGAAGGAGGAGACGTGGCTGTTCCGTACGTGTGTTGAACGCGGAGGTGCCGTCCGTTCGGTGCTAGGATCTTCGGTGATTCGAATCATGTCGAGTACGACTCCCTCATCCCCATTCTTTGGACGCTTCCGCTCGCGATCTACAAGGTACGTAGATGCATCTAATCACTTGTTGCTAGATGAACTCCTAGATGGATCTTGGTGAAACCGTAGGAATTTTTTTGTTTTCTGCAACGTTCCCCAACAGTGGCATCATGAGCTAGGTCTATGCGTAGTTCTCTTGCACGAGTA
Organism: Triticum aestivum; assembly: GCF_018294505.1. Classification (NCBI taxonomy): domain Eukaryota; kingdom Viridiplantae; phylum Streptophyta; class Magnoliopsida; order Poales; family Poaceae; genus Triticum; species Triticum aestivum. The sequence goes on along the minus strand of NC_057794.1, from coordinate 238,973,822 downwards.
GAGCACAATTTGTTGTGGGCGTAGATGTTGTCAACTTTCTTGCCGCTACTAGTCTTATCTTGCTTCAGCGGTATTGTGGGATGAAGCGGCGCGGACCAACCTTACACGTACGCTTACGTGAGACCGATTCCACCGACTAACATGCACAAGTTGCATAAGGTGGCTGACGGGTGTCTGTCTCTCCCACTTTAGTTGGAGCGGATTCGATGAAAAGGGTCCTTATGAAGGGTAAATAGAAGTTGACAAATCACGTTGTGGCTTTCACGTAGGTAAGAAAACGTTCTTGCTAGAACCCTACTTCAGCCACGTAAAACATGCAACAACAATTAGAGGACGTCTAACTTGTTTTTGCAGCAAGTGCTTTGTGATATGATATGGCCAAAGTTGTGATGAATGATGAATGATCTATATGTGATGTATGAGATGTTCATGCTATTGTAATAGGAATCACGACTTGCATGTCGATGAGTATGACAACCGGCAGGAGCCATAGGAGTTGTCTTTATTTTTTGTATGACCTGCCTGTCATTGAGAAACGCCATGTAAATTACTTTACTTTATTGCTAAACGCGTTAGCCATAGTAGTAGAAGTAATAGTTGGCGAGCAACTTCATGGAGACACAATGATGGAGATCATGATGATGGAGATCATGGTGTCATGCCGGTGACAAGATAATCATGGAGCCCCAAGATGGAGATCAAAGGAGCTATGTGATATTGGCCATATCATGTCACTATTATTATTTGATTGCATGTGATGTTTATCATGTTTTTGCATCTTTTTGCTTAGAACGACGGTAGTAAATAAGATGATCCCTCATAATAATTTGAAGAAAGTGTTCCCCCTAACTGTGCACCATTGCGACAGTTCGTTGTTTCGAAGCACCACGTGATGATCGGGTGTGATAGATTCTAACGTTCACATACAACGGGTGTAAGACAGATTTACACATGCAAAACACTTAGGTTGACTTGACGAGCCTAGCATGTACAGACATGGCCTCGGAACACAGAAGACCGAAAGGTCGAGCATGAGTCGTATAGAAGATACGATCAACATGAAGATGTTAACCGACGTTGACTAGTCCGTCTCACGTGATGATCGGACACGGCCTAGTTAACTCGGATCATGTTATACTTAGATGACTGGAGGGATGTCTAAGTGGGAGTTCATTATAATTTGATTAGATGAACTTAATTATCATGAACTTAGTCTAAAATATTTACAATATGTCTTGTAGATCAAATGGCCAACGTAGTCCTCAACTTCAACGCGTTCCTAGAGAAAACCAAGCTGAAATATGATGGCAGCAACTACATGGACTGGGTCCGGAACCTGAGGATCATCCTCATAGCTGCCAAGGAAGATTATGTCCTACAAGCACCGCTAGGTGACGCACCTGTTCTCCCTATAGAACAAGACGTTATGAACGCTTGGCAGGCACGTACCGATGACTACTCCCTCGTTTAGTGCGGCATGCATTACAGCTTAGAGCCGGGGCTCCAAAAACGTTTTGAGAGACACGGAGCATATGAGATGTTCGAAGAGCTGAAAATGGTTTTCCAAGCTCATGCCCGGGTCGAGAGATATGAAGTCTCCGACAAATTCTTCAGCTGTAAGATGGAGGAAAACAGTTCTGTCAGTGAGCACATACTCACTATGTCTGGGTTACATAACCGCTTGACTCAGCTGGGAGTTAATCTCCCGGATGACGCGGTCATTGACAGAATCCTCCAGTCGCTTCCACCGAGCTACAAGAGCTTTGTGATGAACTTCAATATGCAGGGGATGGAAAAGACCATTCCTGAAGTATTTGCAATGCTGAAATCAGCAGAGGTAGAAGTCAAAAAGGAACATCAAGTGTTGATGGTGAATAAAACCACTAAGTTCAAGAAGGGCAAGGGTAGGAAAGCCTTCAAGAAGGACGGCAAGGGAGTTGCCGCGCCCGGCAAGCAAGCTGCCGGGAAGAAGCCAAAGAATGGACCCAAGCCCGAGACTGAGTGCTTTTATTGCAAGGAAAGTGGTCACTGGAAGCGGAACTGCCCCAAATACTTAGCGGACAAGAAGGCCGGCAAAACAAAAGGTATATGTGATATACACGTAATTGATGTGTACCTTACCAGTACTCGTAGTAGCTCCTGGGTATTTGATACCGGTGCAGTTGCTCACATTTGTAACTCAAAGCAGGAGCTGCGGAATAAGCGGAGACTGGTGAAGGACGAGGTGACGATGCGCGTCGGGAATGGTTCCAAGGTCGATGTGATCGCCGTCGGCACGCTGCCTCTTCATTTACCTACGGGATTAGTTTTAAACCTCAATAATTGTTATTTAGTGCCAAGTTTGAGCATGAACATTGTATCAGGATCTCGTTTAATTCGAGATGGCTACTCATTTAAATCCGAGAATAATGATTGTTCTATTTATATGAGAGATATGTTTTATGGTCATGCTCCGATGGTGAATGGTTTATTCTTAATGAATCTCGAGCGTAATTCTACACATATTCATAGTGTGAGTACCAAAAGATGTAAGGTTGATAATGATAGTCCCACATACTTGTGGCACTGCCGCCTTGGTCACATAGGTGTCAAACGCATGAAGAAGCTCCATGCTGATGGACTTTTAGAGTCTCTCGATTACGAATCATTTGACACGTGCGAACCATGCCTCATGGGTAAAATGACCAAGACTCTGTTCTCAGGAACAATGGAGCGAGCAACCAACTTATTGGAAATCATACATACTGATGTGTGCGGTCCAATGAGTGTTGAGGCTCGCGGTGGCTATCGTTATGTTCTCACCCTCACTGATGACTTTAGTAGATATGGGTATGTCTACTTAATGAAACACAAGTCTGAGACCTTTGAAAAGTTCAAGTAATTTCAGAGTGAGGTTGAGAATCAACGTGACAGGAAAATCAAGTTCCTGCGATTAGATCGTGGAGGAGAATACTTGAGTCACGAGTTTGGCACACACTTAAGAAAATGTGGAATAGTTTCACAACTCACGCCGCCTGGAACACCTCAGCGTAATGGTGTGTCCGAACGTCGTAATCGCACTCTATTAGATATGGTGCGATCTATGATGTCTCTTGCTGATTTACCGCTATCTTTTTGGGGGTATGCTTTAGAGACTGCTGCATTCACTTCAAATAGGGCTCCGTCGAAATCCGTTGAGACGACACCGTTTGAATTATGGTTTGGGAAGAAACCTAAGCTATCGTTTCTAAAAGTTTGGGGATGCGATGCTTATGTCAAGAAACTTCAACGTGAAAAGCTCGAACCCAAATCGGAAAAATGCGTCTTCATAGGATACCCTAAAGAAACTATTGGGTATACCTTCTACCTCAGATCCGAAGGCAAGATCTTTGTTGCCAAGAATGGGTAATTTCTAGAGAAAGAGTTTCTCTCGAAAGAAGTAAGTGGGAGGAAAGTAGAACTTGATGAAGTATTACCTCTTGAACCGGTAAATGGCGCAACTCAAGAAAATGTTCCTGAGGTGCCTGCACTGACTAGAGAGGAAGTTAATGATGATGATCAAGATACTTCTGATCAAGCTCCTACTGAAATTCGAAGGTCCACAAGGACACGTTCCGCACCAGAGTGGTACGGCAACCCTGTCTTGGAAATCATGTTGTTAGACAACAGTGAACCTTCGAACTATGAAGAAGCGATGGCGGGCCCGGATTCCGACAAATGGCTAGAAGCCATGAAATCCGAGATAGGATCCATGTATGAAAACGAAGTATGGACTTTGACTGACTTGCCCGTTGAGCGGCGAGCCATAGAAAATAAATGGATCTTTAAGAAGAAGACAGATGCGGATGGTAATGTGACCATCTATAAAGCTTGGCTTGTCGCTAAGGGTTATCGACAAGTTCAAGGGGTTGACTACAATGAGACTTTCTCACCGGTAGCGAAGCTGAAGTCCGTCCGAATCATGTTAGCGATTGCCGCATTCTATGATTATGAAATATGGCAAATGGACGTCAAAATGGCATTCCTTAATGGTTTCCCTAAGGAAGAATTGTATATGATGCAGCCGGAAGGTTTTGTCGATCCTAAGAATGCTGACAAGGTGTGTAATCTCCAATGCTCGATTTATGGGTTGGTGCAAGCATCTCGGAGTTGGAACATTCGCTTTGATGAGATGATCAAAGCGTTTGGGTTTACGTAGACTTATGGAGAAGCCTGTGTTTACAAGAAAGTGAGTGGGAGCTCTGTAGCATTTCTCATATTATATGTAGATGACATACTTTTGATGGGAAATGATATAGAACTCTTGGACAGCATAAAGGCCTACTTGAATAAGAGTTTTTCAATGAAGGACCTTGGAGAAGCTGCTTATATATTAGGCATCAAGATCTATAGAGATAGATCAAGACGCCTCATAGGTCTTTCACAAAGCACGTACCTTGATAAGATATTGAAGAAGTTCAATATGGATCAGTCTAAGAAGGGGTTCTTACCTGTGTTGCAAGGTGTGAAATTGAGCTCAGCTCAATGTCCGACCACGGCAGAAGATATAGAAGAGATGAGTGTCATCCCCTATGCCTCAGCCATAGGTTCTATTATGTATGCCATGCTGTGTACCAGACCTGATGTAAACCTTAAGGTGAGTTTGGTAGGAAGGTACCAAAGTAATCCCGGCAAGTAACACTGGACAGCGGTCAAGAATATCCTGAAGTACCTGAAAAGGACTAAGGAAATGTTTCTCGTTTATGGAGGTGATGAAGAGCTCGTCGTAAAAGGTTATGTCGACGCTAGCTTCGACACAGATCTGGATGACTCTAAGTCACAAACCGGATACGTGTATATTTTGATGGTGGGGCAGTAAGCTGGTGCAGCTGCAAGCAGAGCGTCGTGGCGGGATCTACATGTGAAGCGGAGTACATGGCAGCCTCGGAGGCAGAGCATGAAGCAATTTGGGTGAAGGAGTTCATCACCGACCTAGGAGTCATACCCAATGCGTCGGGGCCGATCAAGCTCTTCTGTGACAACACTGGAGCTATTGCACTTGCCAAGGAGCCCAGGTTTCACAAGAAGACAAGGCACATCAAGCGTCGCTTCAACTCCATTCGTGAAAATGTTCAAGATGGAGACATAGATATTTGTAAAGTACATACGGACCTGAATGTAGCAGATCCGTTGACTAAACCTCTCCCTAGAGCAAAAGATGATCAACACCAAAATTCCATGGGTGTTCGATTCATCACAATGTAACTAGATTATTGACTCTAGTGCAAGTGGGAGACTGTTGGAAATATGCCCTAGAGGCAATAATAAAAGCATTATTATTATGTTTCCTTATTCATGATAATTGTCTTTATTCATGCTATAATTGTGTTATCCGGAAATAGTAATACATGTGTGAATAATAGACACCAACATGTCCCTAGTAAGCCTCTAGTTGACTAGCTCGTTGATCAACAAATAGTCATGGTTTCCTGACTATGGACATTGGATGTCATTGATAACGAGATCACATCATTAGGAGAATGATGTGATGGACAAGACCCAATCCTAAACATAGCATAAGATCGTATAGTTCGTTTGCTAGAGTTTTCCAATGTCAAGTATCTTTTCCTTAGACCATGAGATCGTGTAACTCCCGGATACCGTAGGAGTGCTTTGGGTATACCAAACGTCACAACGTAACTGGGTGACTATAAAGGTATACTACGGGTATCTCCGAAAGTGTCTGTTGGGTTGACACGGATCAAGACTGGGATTTGTCACTCCGTATGACGGAGAGGTATCACTGGGCCCACTCGGTAATGCATCATCATAATGATCTCAAAGTGATCAAGTGTCTGGTTATGGGATCATGCATTACGGTACGAGTAAAGTGACTTGCCGGTAACGAGATTGAATGAGGTATTGGGATACCGACGATCAGATCTCGGGCAAGTAACATACCGATTGACAAAGGGAATTGTATACGGGGTTGCTTGAATCCTCGACATCGTGGTTCATCCGATGAGATCATCAGGGAGCATGTGGGAGCCAACATGGGTATCCAGGTCCCGCTTTTGGTTATTGACCGGAGAGCAATCTCGGTCATGTCTACATGTCTCCCGAACCCGTAGGGTCTACACACTTAAGGTTCGGTGACGCTAGGGTTGTAGGGATATGTATATGCAGTAACCCGAATGTTGTTCGGAGTCCCGGATGAGATCCCGGACGTCACGAGGAGTTCTGGAATGGTCCGGAGGTAAAGAATTATATATAGGAAGTGCTATTTCGGCCATCGGGACAAGTTTCGGGGTCACCGGTATTGTACCGGGACCACCGGAAGGGTCCCGGGGGTCCATCGGGTGGGGCCACCTATCCCGGAGGGCCCCATGGGCTGAAGTGGGATGGGATCCAGCCCAAAGTGGGCTGGGGCGCCACTTCCCCCTAGGGCCCATGCGCCTAGGGTGGGGGAAACCCTAAAGGAGGAGTCCTAGGAGGGGAAGGCACCTCCTAGGTACCTTGGGGAGGAGGGATTCCTCCCCTTGGCCGCACCCCCTTAGGAGATTGGATCTCCTAGGGCCGGCGCTTCCCCCCCCTGGCCCTCCTATATATAGTGGGGAGATGGAGGACTTCTTACCCTTGCCTTTGGTGCCTCCCTCTCCCTCTCCAACACATCCTCCTCCTCCATAGTGCTTAGCGAAGCCCTGCCGGAGTACTGCAGCTCCATCATCACCACGCCATCGTGCTGCTGCTGGAGCCATCTCCCTCAACCTCTCCTCCCCCCTTGCTGGATCAAGAAGGATGAGACGTGGCTGTTCCGTACGTGTGTTGAACGCGGAGGTGCCGTCCGTTCGGTGCTAGGATCTTCGGTGATTCGAATCACGTCGAGTACGACTCCCTCATCCCCGTTCTTTGAACGCTTCCGCTCGCGATCTACAAGGTACGTAGATGCATCTAATCACTTGTTGCTAGATGAACTCCTAGATGGATCTTGGTGAAACCGTAGGAAATTTTTTGTTTTCTGCAACGTTCCCCAACACTCATATCCTCAGAATGGCCAAAATTCTTCTTCATAGAGTAACAACTCATAAGATCCATATCAGTACCAACGATGCTAACTTTATTCATTCTCAAGTGATTACAATCTCTCGCTTTTCCATTACATGTCTCAACTCAACACCTCAATATAAAAGAAAATGTTCTCACTTCTACTACTCCATTTCTTTTGTTGCAAACTCAACTATCTAGCACAAGTTTCCTTCCCTTGGGGCATTCTCTGGCAAAGTGCCCTGCTCCATTACAACTAAAACATATTACTTCTGACAAGTCTCGAGGTTTCCTTTTTGGGCAACTGTTGAGGTAGTGCCCTGACTCCTTGCACTTGTAATAGGTGATATGACTCAGGTCCTTCCTGGAATCCAATCTGCTTCTCTTCCTAGACTTTTCCATTCCAATCAGGGCTTCTATTTCCTGTGGGTCATATTCTGATTCCTCTGTCGGGAATTCTACTAGATCCCCATTCAAACAATTTTGGGAGATGTGTCCTTCTTCTCCACATGAATAGCAAGACTTAGTGCAGGGTTTACTCGGGTCTTCTTTATAGTCCTTCAGGGCTATACGGTTGGCAAAAGCTGCCTTGTACAAGGGAAAATACTTATACCATTCTAAGTTTAAACAGGGTTTTGATCGTCGTCTCTTTACTATAGGTAAGTCACTCAGATTTACCATCCCATATAGCAAGGTGAATAATAAGAGTAAGTCGGTATGGTGATCAATCCATCCCGCACCCAAATCATTACCATGTATACAGTTTAGCGAATCTCGCATACTAACACTCATTCATCCTCACAAGCATTGCAGAATTTCTCTTGTCGACGAACTAAGTTCGGATAATTCCATGGATTCTGCAAGCCAAACAAACATCTATCGTTCCTTCACAACTCTCAGGTTTTGCGTTACTCCTATAAAATCGTTTGCCAATAAACATCGTATCTTCCTCCAGGGTTTTTTTTCCTTCAGCAAGAATGTGCCTGCTTCTTGGCAGGTCCTGGGGCCTGTGGGTTATGGCCCATCTCATCACTTGTATTCCTTGAACTTATCATCGGGGAACTGATCATTGTTCCAACTTCCAACTTCCTAGTATTCTTAAATCCATCCAATTGTATTGTCTTCCTTCCTTCTATTGGCACCAAACTAGGACATGATTACTCAGACTCATCATGGAGTTTCCATTGATCCATATTTCCGACATCATACCTCCTTTATATCCAACAGTAATTTATCTCTTCATCCTCGTGGGATATCTCTCATACCGAGATAAAACTTATACTTATGAAATCCATATTCCACTTCGTGGAACATCATTATCCTTTCCAGGGTCAAGCGTCCTTGTAGGGGAATATTGGCCATCTCTGCATGGCACGTCTTCAACTGGGAAACGTGAAACACATCATGAACTCCTGACAGTCCTTCAGGTGACTCCAACTTGTTGGCCACTTCTCCCATATGCTCCGAAACTCGGTATGGTCCTACAAATCTCGGGGCTAACTTTCCCTTAACTCTAATTCGTTTAACTCCTCGCAGAGGGGACACACGAAGACATGCTCTATCTCCAATTTCATAGACTACCTCCTTGTGTTTTTTTAGTCTTTATAACTCTTCTACCTGGACTGAGCTACCTTCAGTCTATCTCGAATCAACTTAACATTCTCTTCTGACTCCTTGATCACATTTGGTCCAAACAACTGACGGTCTCCAACTTCATCCCACACACTCTTGGGGTATCACACATATCAAGACAAAACTTGTATTCATTTTGTTCGAAATCCACTCAGTGGAGTATCCTTATCTTTTCCAGGGGTCAAGGGTTCTTACAGGGTACTACGACCCTTAAAATGCACAAATCTTCCATAGACCATATTTCTCATATCCTCAGAATGGCCAAAATTCTTCTTCATAGAGTAACAACTCATAAGATCCATATCAGTACCAATGATGCTAACTTTATTCATTCTCAAGTGATTACAATCTCTCGCTTTTCCATTACATGTCTCAACTCAACACCTCAATATAAAAGAAAATGTTCTCACTTCTACTACTCCATTTCTTTTGTTGCAAACTCAACTATCTAGCACAAGTTTCCTTCCCTTGGGGCATTCTCTGGCAAAGTGCCCTGCTCCATTACAACTAAAACATATTACTTCTGACAAGTCTCGAGGTTTCCTTTTTGGGCAACTGTTGAGGTAGTGCCCTGACTCCTTGCACCTGTAACAGGTGATATGACTCAGGTCCTTCCTGGAACCCAATCTGCTTCTCTTCCTAGACTTTTCCATTCCAATCAGGGCTTCTATTTCCTGTGGGTCATATTCTAATTCCTCTGTCGGGAATTCTACTAGATCCCCATTCAAACAATTTTGGGAGATGTGTCCTTCTTCTCCAAATGAATAGCAAGACTTAGTGCAGGGTTTACTCGGGTCTTCTTTAGGTGTTTCCTCCATCTTTTCCTTCATCACGGGTTCTTCTAAAATTTCCATAAGGGATCCTTTCATTACTTCTTTCTTCTGCTGGATGGTTCGTTGTACCATGGGATAAATGTGACACTGAGCAGGATAGTGGGTAGTCCCTTCACACAAGAAACAAGTAATCTGCCTAGTTGGGCATTCTTCAATTGGGTGACTTCCTTCACAATTAGGGAACTCATCCTTGTGTTCTTTATGGGTGTGTCCTATTTCTCCACAAATCTTGCATGCACAAGGTTTCTTCATATCCTTTCCATAAGGCTTCAACTTCTAGGACACAAGCCGAGACTTTGGCAGAGTCAACTTAAATTCTTTCCATGTGGTTACTCCTTGCCATCCATTGATGGTTTGGTACATCCTCCACCAATTAGTAGCACCTCTTTCAAAGCACTGAAGAGCATGCTAGGTCATATCATGTCCAACTATAGGGTTATTCTCCATGTGATCCTCCATGTTCTGAATCCATCGGTCCGTGTCCAATTGACTCATCGATCCAGAAAATACAAGCTCATATCCATTCATCCTCGATTGGGTCCAAGGGTTTTGGGGTGAGATAAGAGAGATAGAGAGGGATACACACAATACAAACAAAAGTTTTTGAAAAGACAGATTTTATTTGTGGCTGTCGGGAAAAACATCAATCAAATGACAGCTCACAAACGTCGCATCTAACGTAGGTATATAACAGGGGTTTGGTCTTCTAAAGGTCAATAAATCTTCAACGTCATCAAACTCTTCAAGCCATGTTCATGCCTCCAATGGCTTCTTCCGATCATGCTTGTATTTCTCAAGTTCTTTTGCCAGATCAACTCTATTGACGCGAAGTCCCTCGTGACGTCCTTTAATATTATGGAGTTGCGTTCCAAACTTCTGGTTTCAACATCCTTGGCATGAACCATGGTCCTACTATCCTTCAGTTCCTGATGAATCTTTGATGTATCACGGTTTTTCTCCTCTAGCTTGGCCACTTTCAGCTTCTGGATCCTAAGTTCTCCATGGAATGCTTCCTTGTCTAATACAGCTTTCTGGAGCTCCATCTTAACTTCTTGATGTAACACTCCAGATCCTGGTGGTACACTAGCTAAGGTTAAAACATCACCTCTTGCTGATAGATGCTCCATCAGCCTTCTACCATCCAATCCTTCCATGCATATGCATGCTTAACTCAGCACGGTGACAATAGCATAAGCGGGCGATAACATCATGGATAACCATGTTTCTGCCCTTGTCATTGCCATGAGCTATCTTCCATAGTTGATATCTCTAGCCTTAGGGTTTTCTTGACAAAGCTTTGAGTTCTCAGCTCTCCATGTTCTGGTCTTTCTCCAATACATCTTGATCTCGTGTATTGACAGCTTCCGTAGTCTGCCAAGTTCCATAAGGGGTGCCTTCCTAGGTCATACAAATCTGGGCATTCTTCAGAGCCTTCAAATTCTACTTGTCTTCGGTCTTCAACCGTTGTAGTTTCCATTATTCAGATGCACGAAAAATACTCTTCATTCCGAAGTGGTCTTAGTTGTCCGATATCTTGTACTTCTTGGAGTGGTCTCATCAGTCGAATCTTCGTGTGGTCAAAAGGGGAAAGGGGTATGGTCTCACTAAAGGGAATTTTTGAATAAGCTCAGAAGAGAAGAGAGGTAAAAGATCTTTTTGAAAGGGAAAGTTGTAGAGAAAAATCTTTGCTATGGGCTTGCCAGTTTCTAGGGTCACGTCCTACAGTCAACATGTGCTTTGATACCATCTTGTAGCGACCCAACCCGAATGGATCAAGTCTCTATGCTTAAGTGCCATCCCTGGATCAGTATGCTGACACACATAGTACTCGAGGATTTATAACAGAGGTAAATCACATGTAAAAGTAATGTAAATACTATTACCTCAATCCAAATAGCGGAAATAACAAGGTTGTGGATTCCCATCAACACCAACGGCAAAGTTGAGTGTAGAAATCGTAACCCTAACGTATCACTTACTCGTCGTAAGAAATCCTGCAACATGAGACGTTGCAGCCACAAAGGGTCAGTACATTGAATGTACTGGCAAATTCACACCATAGAGAATGATGAATAAAGGCTATCACTACATGCATATTTGGCTGGTGGAAAAGCTCTATGGTTATAATGTTTTTGCAAAAAGCCAATTTTTCCCTACTGCAAAGGAATAAATTTTATTTAACTATCTTGGTGGTTGTTGAACATTGAAAATGGTTGACAACATTCTCAGTCCCAATTAAGTAACATCATTAAACCCAACAAAATTAATTTAAAGTAACATGATGAGATTCACATGATAATCCAGGTACTAGATACTCAAGATGTCCATAACCGGGGACACGGCTAATCATGATTAGTTTATACACTCTGCAGAGGTTTGCGCACTTTTCCCCACAAGACTCGATCGCCTCCGTTTGGTTTCCCGCACTACATGGTGTTTGAGAACACGGATGACCGAGACATAGTCTTTTAGAAGCGCTAGCACCTTACGATGGATAGACCGTTACACCTACTTTCCCCTACATCTGCTAGTCTACCCTGTAAGAGTTCGCACGACTTAATCAACTATGCTAGAGCCCATATTAGCTTGTGGCTGCACACGGAAGTTTCTAGTATGAAAAATATCATGATCCCTTTGAGCCTGGGTGGCGGTCCATAAAAAAACAGGCAATCCTGGTCTACCCAGGTGCCTAGACAGGCAATCCTAGAATAACCTGGTACCTCAATCCACCCAGATGTGTGTTTAAGTTGCCACCTTATGTAAACCATTAATTAACAATCTCACATCTGTCATGAATACTCTCAAAACCCAATCCACGTCTACAAGCATAGCATGGCACTATAAGCATAACGTAATAGTAACTCCCAAGGTTTGAATGTAGGGCAATAGGTTCCTACCTCATCATCTACTTCCTAATACCCACATGTTATCAATCTTACTCATGCAATGTTTGAGAGTGAAACTAATGCATAAAAACTGGGTATGTAAGGGGTATGATCAAAGTGACTTGCCTGCAATGTTGATGAAGATGATTCGCACTCATAACTCTTGGTAGATCTACTCGTCACACTCCGGTCAATCTATCGTAATCAAGCAATAGTAACCACACATAAGCAACCACTCAAAGTATCAGAAAGATCGAAGAAGACAATTCGGAAAACATCAAAACCAAGCAAATAACTCTTACAACATAAAACAATTTCTAACAGTACCAAAATTATATGAATTTGGCCTTATCAGAAAGTTTAGGTCAAGAGCTTCGATTTGCAAAAAGAATCAACTGAAACGGAGCTACGAAACTCAAGTTATGATCAAACGAAGTTTGAATTCAAATCTGATCTAATTTAAACTTTAAACTTTTCAAAAACATGATTGAGTTGGATTACTGGATAGAGGAGATCATAACAAAGATGTGAGCGTTGGTTTCATTGGATTTGGACTAACGAGTAAAAAGTAGTGATCGATTGATGAACAGGGACTAATCTGTAAAGAAAATCCTCACATAGAGGTCCCTGGCCGAATTTAATAAGAAAAAGGGGAAAATCTATCGAGCGAACGCTCGCTACAGAAACTTACAGAACAAAAATCATTTGCTACCGAATCTATTCTGATGAACGTTCGCTAAGTAACTAAACTAAATATAAAAAACAGGTTCTTAAACAAAACCAAAGAAAACCTAAACCTAAAAGAAATCTGGCGAACCGGGGACGGTTTTATACCGGACCGGGAGAAACCGGCGGGTCGGGTGGTGGATCGGCCGGTGGGTGGTTCCGGCAACGGCGGTGATTTCCGGCGATCCCCAGCGACGGCGGGCAGCAACTCCGGCGACGGGACGGCGGCGCGGTGGCTCCGGCGGGGTGCGGTAGCGGCTTCGGCCTCGGCGGCAGTGGGCGGCAATGGTAGTGGCAACGGCAGCGGCGCGAGCGGCAACCGGCGGCGTGGGGCGGCAGCGCTGCAGCGGTGGCGCGGCGACTTGCGGCAGTAAGGTGCGAGGCGAGGGGCGGCGGCGGAACTCGAGGGAGGGGGCCCAGGGCTCCTCTATTTAAGGGAGGGGAGGCGAGGCGGATGCGGAGTCCGGCCCGATTCCGGCTGGCGGCGGCGATGCTCGGGACTCCGTCCCGAGCTTGGGTTCAGTGCAGCGCGGCTGGGCTGCGGCCTGGCCCGGTTGGCTGGGCCGGCCCAGTCAGAAAGTTTTTTTTAACATTTCCAAACAAATAAAAATAATAAAAGCAAAATAAATAAAAAAATATTATATCGGCATATACTATATCAAAATTTTCAGAAAAAGATTTCCTACAATATGAACATTTTTCTAACTTCGAATAAAATCCACACAAATTCAGATAAATCAAAGAGTGCTACTGGTCTATTAAAATCCAACAAAAATCATTTTAAAAATACCAAAATGAATTCAAATTTATTTCTCTCCAATTTTCTGATGTAGGGAATCATGTTACCTATTTTCCGTATATTTTATTTTTGGAGAAAAATAATTTGAATAAAACTCAAATAACTCCAAATTGGAAATAAATTCAAAGGGGTTTTGAATTAAATTCTTTGAAACTCCCAACTCATATTTCATATGTTTGAAGAAGTCATTTTATCTCCTCTCGTGAAAATCATTGAGTTGCATAAAGTTTCAGAATTGGAAATATTTTCCAAAAGAAATTCAAATATTTTCAACACCCCTTGTCATTTAACTAAATGGAAGAAGTCATGTCATCTTCTCTCGAGGGTTTCATGGTGAAAAGAATTTGAATTCACGGAGATCACGAATGAAAAATGAAAGTTTGGGAAAGTCCTTTTATTCCCTCTCATTTAACTTTCAAAAAGGTTTCGAATTTCACTCAATTTCACACAGTCAATCAAACAATCAATAAAATCTATCTATTTATTATAACATTCCAAAATTTAGAATTTTGGGATGTTACAGTTGCGGCGGTGGAATTAGGTTTTTGGCTCCTTATCTGATCATTTGGGGGTACGCGGATATATATATAGGAGGAAGGAGTACATCAGTGGAGCAACAGGGGGGCCACGAGGGTGGAGGGAACGCCTAGGGTAGGCAGGCGCGCCCCCTACCTCGTGGCCTCCTATTTCTTTTCTTGACGTAGGGTCCAAGTCTCTCTAGTCTTATTCGTTGAGAAAATCACATTCCCGAAGGTTTCATTCCGTTTGGTCTCCGTTTGATATTCCTTTTCTTCGAAACCCTAAAATAGGCAAAAAAACAAAAATTCTGGGTTGGGCCTCCGGTTAATAGGTTAGTACCAAAAATAATATAAAAGTGGGTAATAAAGCCCAATAATGTCCAAAACAGTAGATAATATAGCATGGAGCAATCAAAAATTATAGATACGTTGGAAACGTATCAAGCATCCCCAAGCTTAATTCATGCTCGTCCTCGAGTAGGTAAATGATAAAAACAGAATTTTTGATGCAGAGTGCTACTTGGCATAATTTTAATGTAATTCTTCTTAATTGTGGTATGAATATTCAGATCCGAAAGATTCAAGACAAAAGTTCATATTGACATAAAAATAATA
Organism: Triticum aestivum; assembly: GCF_018294505.1. NCBI lineage: Eukaryota > Viridiplantae > Streptophyta > Magnoliopsida > Poales > Poaceae > Triticum > Triticum aestivum. Next base: position 238,958,812 of record NC_057794.1, on the reverse strand, counting down.
ATACTTCAAGCATACTAACAAAGCAATTATGTCTTCTCAAAATAACATGGCTAAAGAAAGTTAGCCCTACAAAATCATATAGTCTGGCTATGCTCTATCTTCACCACACAAAATATTTAAATCATGCACAACCCCAATGACAAGCCAAGCAATTGTTTCATACTTTTGACATTCTCAAAACTTTTTCAATCTTCACGCAATACATGAGCATGAGCCATGGATATAGCACTATATGTGGAATAGAGTGGTGGTTGTGGAGAAGACAAAAAGGGAGAAGATAGTCTCACATCAACTAGGCGTATCAACGGGCTATGGAGATGCCCATCAATAGATATCAATGTGAGTGAGTAGGGATTGCCATGCAACGGATGCACTAGAGCTATAAGTATATGAAAGCTCAAAAAGAAACTAAGTGGGTGTGCATCCAACTTGCTTGCTCATGAAGACCTAGGGCATTTTGAGGAAGCCCATCATTGGAATATACAAGCCAAGTTATATAATGAAAAATTCCCACTAGTATATGGAAGTGATAACATGAGAGACTCTCTAGTATGAAGATCATGGTGCTACTTTGAAGCACAAGTGTGGTAAAAGGATAGTAACATTGTCTCTTCTCTCTTTTTCTCCCATTTTTTTGATTTGGGCCTTTTCTCTTTTTTATGGCATCTTTTCTTTCTTTCCTTTTTTTCGTCCGGAGTCTCATCCCGACTTGTGGGGGAATCATAGTATCCATCATCCTTTCCTCACCGGGACAATGCTCTAATAATGATGATCATTACACTTTTATTTTTCTTACAACTCAACAATTACAACTCGATACTTAGAAAAAAATATGACTCTATATGAATGCCTCCGGCGGTGTACCGGGATATGCAATGACTCATGAGTGACACGTATGAAAGAATTATGAATGGTGGCTTTGCCACAAATACGATGTCAACTACATGATCATGCTAAGCAATATGACAATGATGGAGTGTGTCATAATAAACGGAACGGTGGAAAGTTGCATGGCAATATATCTCGGAATGTCTATGGAAATGCCATAATAGGTAGGTATGGTGGCTATTTAGAGGAAGGTATATGATGGGTGTATGATACCGACGAAAGGTGCGCGATATTAGAGAGGCTAGCAAAGGTGGAAGGGTGAGAGTGCATATAATCCATGGACTCAACATTAGTCATAAAGAACTCATATACTTATTGCAAAAATCTACAAGTTATCAAATCAAAGTATTACGTGCATGCTCCTAGGGGGATAGATTGGTAGGAAAAGACCATCACTCGTCCCCGACCGCCACTCATAAGGAAGGCAATCAATAAATAAATCATGCTCCGACTTCATCACATAACAGTTCACCATATGTGCATGCTACAGGAATCACAAACTTCAACACAAGTATTTCTCAAATTCACAACTACTCAACTAGCACAACTTTAATATCAACATCTTTATATCTCAAAACAATTATCAAGTATCAAACTTATCATAGTATTCAACACACTCATAAGAAAGTTTTTATTATTAATCTTGTATACCAAGCATATTAGGATTTTAAGCAAATTACCATGCTATCTAAGACTCTCAAAATAATCTAACTGAAGCATGAGAGATCAATAGTTTCTATAAAACAAATCCACCACCGTGCTCTAAAAGATATAAGTGAAGTACTAGAGCAAAACTATATAACTCAAAAGATATAAGCGAAGCACATAGAGTATTATAACAAATTCTAAATCATGTATGGCTCTCTCAAAAGGTGTGTACATCAAGGATGATTGTGGTAAACTAACAAATAAAGACTCAAATAATACAAGACGCTCCAAGCAAAACACATATCATGTGGCGAATAAAAATATAGCTCCAAGTAAAGTTACCGATAGAAGTAGACGAAAGAGGGGATGCCTTCCGGGGCATCCCCAAGCTTTGGCTTTTAGGTGTCATTAGATTATCTTGGGGGTGCCATGGGAATCCCCAAGCTTAGGCTCTTGCCACTCCTTGTTCCATAATCCATCAAATCTTTACCCAAAACTTGAAAACTTCACAACACAAAACTTAAAGTACAAAATCTCGTGAGCTCCATTAGCGAAAGAAAATAAAAGACCACTTCAAGGTACTGTAATGAACTCATTATTTATTTATATTGGTGTTATACCTACTATATTCAAACTTCTATATGGTTTATAAACTATTTTACTAGCCATAGATTCATCAAAATAAGCAAACAACACACGAAAAACAAAATCTGTCAAAAATAGAACAGTTTGTAGTAATATGTAGCTAGAGCAAGATCTGGAACCCCGAAAATTATAAAATAAATTGCTGGACGTGAGGAATTTATCTATTAATCATATGCAGAAATAATTAACTAAGTATCACTTTCCAAATAAAAATGTCAGTAGTTCTCGTGAGCGCTAAAGTTTCTGTTTTTTACAGCAAGTTCAACAAGACTTTCCCCAAGTCTTCCCAACGGTTCTACTTGGCACAAACACTAATTAAACACAAAAAACACAACCAAAACAGAGGCTAGATAAAATATTTATTACTAAACAGGAGAAAAAAATCAAGGAATAAAAATAAAATTGGGTTGCCTCCCAACAAGCGCTATCGTTTAACGCCCCTAGCTAGGCATAACAAGCAAGAATAGATCTAGGTATTGCCATAATGGTAAGATAGATTATTAAAACTCATTTCATATTCTCTATGTTCGGCAGCAAGTTTTCTTTGAGGCAAGCAAAAGTAATCAAAAGGGCTAAATTTAATGGGACAAAATTCCCCAAGATCAACCTTGGGAGGTATAGGTTCCTCCTTTGGTCCTTCATATTGCACAACCAATTCATCATTATAAGCATTCTTTTGACAGAACTTTGTGAGCCTATATTCAAGAGAATACCCTAGTTCATTATTTCGAATAGCCAAATCATCATTAGGTTCAGAGATTCTGTCAACTAAAACATTGGTAGGAACCCTTTTTCTAAGATTTTCATTTAAAGCAACATAGTCTAGAGATTGAAAACGCATTATTTCTTCTTGATCAAAGAGGATAGCTCTATGGGAGGACAACAAGCATCCACCCTATAGTGTGCAAAGATTTCTTTGGCCTCTTTTATTATGAATCTAAACTCATGATCCAAAAAGATAGTAGCGACACGCTTAACAGAAGAATGCTCAATATTAGAAAATTCCAGAAAAATCCTTTGTATGGAAGGATGCATGTGCTTGAATTGTCTTTCAAGTTCAACTACAAGCATGGCAATAGCGTCCGCAAGACTACTAGTTCGGTGAAGGATAGAACTACCCATAGAAGGTAAAGCACCGACACAAGTAAAGAAATCTTGAATAACTCCTTTTCCAATAATATTACCACTACCAACACGGAATCTTTTTATATGTGAGATAGTGGGTTCTTTAGTAGGAGCATCAGAATTATTATCGACAATAGTTTCCCCAATTTCAGACATAGAGGTAGAAGGTAAAGGACTAGCCATAACGACAAGCAAACAAACTAACACACAAGCAAACAGAAAGCAAGCGGGCAAAAAGAGGCAAATAGAGAGGGAGGATGGAGAGAGAGAGAGAGGGCGAATAAAACGGCAAGGGTGAATTGGGGGAGAGGAAAACGAGAGGAAAATGGCAAATAATGTAATGCGGGAGATAAGGGTATGTGATGGGTACTTGGTATGTTGACTTTTGCGTAGACCTCCCCGGCAACGGCGCCAGAAATCCTTCTTGCTACCTCTTGAGCATTGCGTTGGTTTTCCCTGAAGGGGAACGGATGATGCAGCAAAGTAGCGTAAGTATTTCCCTCAGTTTTTGAGAACCAAGGTATCAATCCAGTAGGAGGCTACGCGTGAGTCCCTCGTACCTACACAAAACAAATAAATCCTCGCAACCAACGCAAATAGGGGTTGTCAATCCCTATAAGGCCACTTACGAGAGTGAGATTTGATAGATATGATAAGATAATATTTTTGGTATTTTTATGATAAAAGATGCAAAGTAAAATAAAGGCAAAGTAAATAGCAAAGTAAATAACTAAGTAGTAGGAGATTAATATGATAAAGATAGACCCGGGGGCCATAGGTTTCACTAGTGGCTTCTCTCGAGAGCATAAGTATTCTACGGTGGGTGAACAAATTACTGTTGAGCAATTGACAGAATTGAGCATAGTTATGAGAATATATATGTATGATCATGTATATAAGCATCACGTCCGAGACAAGTAGACCGACTCCTGCCTGCATGTACTACTATTACTCCACTCATCGACCGCTATCCAGCATGCATCTAGAGTATTAAGTTAAAAACAGAGTAACACCTGAAGCAAGATGACATGATGTAGAGGGATAGACTCATGCAATATGAAGAAAACCCCATCTTGTTATCCTTCATGGCAACAATACAATACGTGCCTTGCTGCCCTTACTGTCACCGGGAAAGGACACCGCAAGATTGAACCCAAAGCTAAGCACTTCTCCCATTGCAAGAAAGATCAATCTAGTAGGCCAAACCAAACTGATAATTCGAAGAGACTTGCAAAGATAACCAATCATACAAAAAAGAATTTAGAGAAGATTCAAATATTATTCATAGATAGACTTGATCATAAACCCACAATTCATCGGTCTCAACAAACACACTACAAAAAGAAGATTACATCGAATAGTTCTCCACAAGAGAGGGGGAGAACATTGTATTGAGATCCAAAAAGATAGAAGAAGCCATCTAGCTACTAACTATGGACCCATAGGTCTGAGGTAAACTACTCACACCTCATCGGAGGGGCTATGGTGTTGATGTAGAAGCCCTCCGTGATCGATGCCCCCTCCGGCGGAGCTCCGGAACAGGCCCCAAGATGGGATCTCGTGGATACAGAAAGTTGCGGCGGTGGAATTAGGTTTTTGGCTCCGTATCTAATCATTTGGGGGTACGTGGATATATATAGGAGGAAGGAGTACGTCGGTGGAGCAATAGGGGGCCCATGAGGGTGGAGGGCGCGCCTAGGGTAGGCAGGCGCACCCCCTACCTCGTGGCCTCCTGTTTCTTTTCTTGACGTAGGGTCCAAGTCTCTATGGTCTTATTCGTTGAGAAAATCACGTTCCCGAAGGTTTCATTCCATTTGGACTCCGTTTGATATTCCTTTTCTTCGAAACCCTAAAACATGCAAAAAAACAGCAATTCTGGGCTGGGCCTCCGGTTAATAGGTTAGTCCCAAAATAATAAAAAAGTGGATAATAAAGCCCAATAATGTCCAAAACACTAGATAATATAGCATGGAGCAATCAAAAATTATAGATACATTGGAGACGTATCAATACTTATCATGAATAAGTAACAATTCATCACATAATCAAAGTATGAAGCAAAAACTCTATTAAAAACCATCAAACTATGTTCTCAGTCAACTTTGCAACTTCAATTCATGATCTTTTCAGGAAGGGCCACGTATCGGAGCCTTTAGGCAAGTCCACATTCTCAACCATCATATAGTCTTCTATGATTGCTAACACTCACCGTGTACACATAGAAAGATAGGGGCTTATAGTTTCGCCTCCCAACGTATTCACCTCAAGGGTGATGTCAACAATAACAACTCATGCTATCTATATTCAACTGGACATATGTGCCTAGATCTTTCCTCACCACATGATGCTTGCTAAAGGAGAAAAATAAAAAGGAATAGAAGGAAAACTTTGACTCTTTGCATAAAAGTAAATACATAAAAGTAAAAGATAGGCCCTTCACAAAGGGAAGCAGAGGTTGCCATGCGCTTATTTGTTTGTATGCTCAACCCCTGAATGCAAAAGAACGTCACGTTGCATTGCCCCTTGTGATAGCGACCTTTATTATGCAGTTTGTAGCTCTTATTCTTCACCATCACAAGTTCGTGCAACGCTCAATTTTCTCTTACACTAAATGATCTCACACTTTTAGAAGCAATTTCTATTGCCTTTTTGCACCGATGACAACTTACTTGAGGGATCTTGCTCAATCCCTAGGTAGGTATGGTGGACACTTGAAAATAAGATTTGCGTTTAAGGGTTTCTGGATGCATAGGTAGTATCTCTACTTAGTGCAGAATTTTTGGCTAGCAAAGATAGGGGACAAGCACCACATGTTGAAGGATCTATGACAATATGACTTCTATGTGAATATAAACAAACATAAACCATTAAGTTGTCTTCCTTGTCCAACGTCAACAATTTTGGAATATTTTATTTTGATGAGGGCTCACAATCACAAAAGATTTCTAGGATAGTGTATTTATATGTGAATCTTCTCTTCCCTTATTAATTCTTTCATGAGTTGCATCATTGACTAATGCTATGTTTGTCAATATCTATTAAAATTTTCTACTTATACTTTTCCTTATGTGGTGTCATCACCTACCATAGGATTAGTATATGATCTTTTCTTTTATTTATTTCCTTTCTCCTTTTCTTTCTTATTTATTTTCTTTAATTTGCAACATGAAAGTAAAGAAAGCAAAAACTCAAACTAAACTTCATTATATAACTTGCACACAATTACAAGGATAGAACACTAAGCAAACTCTCAAAGAAGAAAGGATCGAACTAAACTTTTATTCATCCAAAGCAAAGGATCTAACTAAAATAAGTAAAGGCAAAAAGATAGTGGGGTGATACGATACCGGGGCACCTCCCCCAAGCTTGGCGAAAGGCAAGGGGAGTACCCATACCCGATACTCAATTCTCTTTTGGTGGTGAAGAAGATGATGGTGATGATGACAATTGTGCCTTCAACTTTTTCACATTATAGTTGAGGAGAGCAATTTCCTCCTTTAAATCATTGACTTCCAACTCCAGCTTCAAGATCTTGTCATTTCTTTTCTGCCTAAAACGAAAAGGAATAGATTGGTTTTTAGACCGGTTAGCTCTCTTGGGAAGACTTGACTTATTGAATTCCACGTGCATATCCCAAGGTTGAGGTAGAGGGACATCCTCCTCCACCGAGCTTGAATCATCAATCTTCATCAAGTGAGCATCCTCTTCATCATCTGTAGTTCGACCATAAGGGGATAGGTCCCCATATGTCTTTGGGTTAGCAATGAGATGTGAGACATAGCTCTCTCCGTCGGAGTCTTGGGATGACATATTTTTAGACATGCTCAGAAAATAGCGAGAAAAGAGAACATTGGATTTTCTCCGCGATATGGTGATCAACAGGTTCGGGAAGTATATATTGATTTTTTTATCTTGGAAGACAAGCATACAGTAGAAAAACGGAGTCCGGAAGATGTCCCGGGTGGGCACAACCCACCTGGGCGCGCCAGCTTGGCGCGCCCTGGTGTCTTGTGCCCACCAGGGGACGCTTCCTGGAAGTTTCTTTATCTCCAAGTTTTTTTTACATATTCCAAAACTGATAAAAATATTTTTGCGGATTTTTCGGAGTCCGCTTACTTACCATATCATGTACCTCCTTATTTTCATGATTCTGGAGTGTTCTGGATGGACTCTTTTATGTGTTCTTCAGGTGTCAAAGTTTGGATAACATTACATTCAACATTAATGGGCGTAACTGAGAGATAATGCTTTATTCGTTGCCCATTGACAACCTTCGGGTTAGTACTCCGGAGTAATTTATTTTAATGGCTCCAGGCATGTAAACCTCATCGATAACATAGGGGCCTTCCCATTTTGACAGGAGTTTTCCTGCAAATAATCTCAAATGAGAGTTGTACAAAAGAACATATTCTCCGACTTTAAACTCACACTTTTGGATTCTTTTGTCATGCCATCTGTCGGTGTCAAAACTGACGGATCTCGGGTAGGGGGTCCCAAGCTGTGCGTCTAAGGCGGATGGTAACAGGAGGCAGGGGACACAATGTTTACCCAAGTTCGGGCCCTCTTGATGGAGGTAAAACCCTACATCCTGCTTGATTGTTCCTGATGATATGATTATTACAAGAGTTGATCTACCACAAGATCAGAGAGGCTAAACCCAAGAAGCTAGCCTATGGTATGATTGTTGTTGTTCTACGGACTAAACCCTCCGGTTTATATAGACACCGGAGGGGGCTAGGGTTACACTGAGTCGGTTACAAGGAAGGAGATCTACATATCCGAATTGCCAAGCTTGCCTTCCACGCCAAGGAGAGTCCCATTCGGACACGGGACGAAGTCGTCAATCTTGTATCTTCATAGTCCGACAGTCCGGCCGTCCGGATACCCCATAATCCAGGACTCCCTCAGTAGCCCCCGAACCAGGCTTCAATGACGATGAGTCCGGCGCACAGATTGTCTTCGGCATTGCAAGGCGGCTTCTTCTTCAAACTCTGAGTACCTGCTAAATAGTGTCTGGCTTCTCGTAAATGTTGCGCTTCTTGGCTTCTGCGTCCAATAATGGCTATCTTCCAAGTGTCAAGCGAATGTGAGGAGCCAGGGGTTTTTTACTTTTACTACCCCATCCATGTGAATGAACTGTCTATTAAAGAGACGAGGATCCTCAGATCCAAACCACACCATCCTCCCTCAGCGAGCATTCATCGGAGCGCGCCCGAAAAAATTCATCCCAACATGGCCGACCAGCGCAGCTCCTCCTCTCGCTCCCACAGCCCCAAGCCCGGAGATTGGGAGAAGTGTTCCGTCCTGCATAGCCAATTAGTGAAGTTACAGACCCAGGGATTCCTCCCTCCAGTGTATATGGTCCCGGTTCGAGCCAGGCTCACCACCTATAGTGGCGGGGAGCAAGCGGAGAGCTTTCCCAACCCCTCTAAGGGAGAGCGGGTATGCCTTGTCCCTTATATGTTAAGGGGACTCGGATTTCCAATCCATCCATTTCTCCGAGGGCTCCTGGAGTTCTACGGCCTCCAGCTGCACAACCTCACCCCTGCCTCCATATTGCACATCGCTGGTTACATAGCCCTTTGCAAGCTGTTTCTGGGTTGCGAAGCTCATTTCGCGCTGTGGAAGAAGTTGTTTTGCCTTGTGCCCCGTACATAGAGGGGATCAATATATCAAGTGGGCGGAGCCGAAGTATGGCGCATCGCTGGGACCGGATACCTATCCGGTACCCCGAAAAAGATGTCCGAGGACTGGCCTTCGGAGTGGTTTTATATGGAGGATGTTCCTCTCCCGGATCCTATCCGGATTGGTCTTCCTGAGTTTGACAACGCCCCTCTGAAGAAACGGCTAAGCTGGCGCCCACGGAGCCCACAAGCGAAGATGATAGAGACGTATTTTATCTGATGGGCCGGATAAAGTTGCTGGCCAAATCAGGACTGACCATAACCGAGGTTATGGAAATATGCATTATGCGGGGGGTGCAACCACTTAAATATCGAGGCCACCCCATGTGGGACTTCAACGGGGAAGATGATGCCACTCGCTGCAGACTTAAGGGACCGGACTCTATTGCTGCTCTAGCAAAAATTCTATCCGATCTATATAAGAGGGAAGAAGAGGAGTTCCTCCGCATCAAGCCACGGGATGGATTCTCCATGAACAACCCTCGAAGCTGCGTGAGCTTCCGCTCTTTTTTACTTCCATCCAACCCTTGTTTTCGTGATAAATATCTACCTTGCCGTTTCATCGCAGGAACTGCGTAAGGCGGTAGGGGAGATCAATAGCCCACCTCCATAACCGGAGTATCTTGAACGGGTCCTCGACCCCGGCCTCAAAGAGGATCCAGATATATTCGTGGAGCTGATTGATAGGATTTTCTATCAGCTAAGCTGTGATGACGCCATGGTGGCCATTATGGCCGACTACCCTGGGCTACTCCCAGCCTCGCAGGTAAATGAGACCGGAGTCCCAACCTTTGAAAAGGATTTCCTTTTATGCACTTCACCTACCATATACAAACGGTGTTTTATAGGGAAGGCCCTCGGGATGCCATGCCAAGGCCGCGGCGACTCGCCAACAAGGGGTTTCAAAGCCGGACGGGCTAAAAAGGAAGGCGGTCCGGACGGAGACGCCGGCGCAGAGGTATAATGCAACACCTCACTCCGTGGTTGTCGTCTCTAAAAACATAATAACACCCATGTTTCCTAGAAGTAAGAATGCTCGCCGGACAATATCCGGAGAGGTCGCCGATCACACCTCTACCAGTCGGGCTCCAGGGCCGGACACAGAGGCAGAAGCTAACACGAGGCACACGCTGGATGCTCCTTCTACAGAGGATGCAGATAAAATATCCTCTACGAATTCCGAAGTGGAGAACGCCATGAATCACAGGCGTCGCCAAGTCGTACTCCGTGACGCTTGTTTCTCCCGAGAGGCGTTTGATGCCTTCAACTCAGGAGATGCGTACATACGTGCTGCTCAAAATGGTCTAGCCAGAGCCACGGACCAGTATGTAAAGGATGTGCGGGTAAGAAAATTTGATGAGTATATATATCAGTAGCCCCTGAGACTTGAAACAGTTGTCACAACTGATTTAAGGATCATTTACTGTGCAGGTTCTTACAGAGAAGAATACTCGACTGTCATAGGAGCTGGAGGAATGCAAGACCCAACTTCGGGCCGCCATTGCTGCATTGAAGGAACCTGAAAAGTCCCCAGCTAGTAACATTTGTTTCAAAGAATGATAGGTACCATATAGTGTGTGGCATGGCTGCAGATCTAACAGTAGATATTGCAGATGACTCCAGAGAGAATCCGGAGGACCAGCATGTCGTACGATAGCTAAAGGCTGGCGAACGCATGCTGACTAAGGTCAGGCGGGAGAAAAACAATCTCCAAGACGCCAATACCAAGCTAAGCATGGAAATGAAAGATGTCTGAGCCTAGCTTGCGGACTTCGAGAAGGAGAATAAGCGGCTTCGATGCGGCATTTTCAGTAAGTGCTTGAACGAACCCTTAAAAGGGTACGGCGGAGAAGCCGGCTAACAGAGTTATGTCTGCAGGTATGCTGACGGGTCGTCCCGCGGAGGAGATGCCCGGGTCTGCGGGTGATCTTCTACCCGAGCTCTCACAACTGCATGAACAAGTTCGGCAGGTGATGCAAGGTATTGCCCAGGCCTTGTGGCCATCCGTCTCCCTGCCAGAAGGCATTGGAGATCTTGCGGAGAAGCTCAAGGGAGCACGGCGGCACTTCCAATTATGGAAGATATCGGCCTGTCGTCAAGGTGCCAGGGAAGCCTGGGCCATGGTGAAGACGCGGTATACCAAGGCTGACCCAAACCACATGGCCGAGGTCAGACCTGTGGGGCCCGGTGGGAAAGAGATCCCCGTTAGCTTAGTGTATGGGCAAGTAGAATTAGCCGCAAAGTATTCCCAACAGGATTGTAGGCTAGACAGCATGTTGGATGGTATAGAAGAGGAATTTAGTTAGTCTACATGACTATGTAATTAAAGTGACATGTATAATGCCTTCTAGCCAGATTGTAAATCATTTGTCATGGCGGACCTTTTCGCTTCAACCTCGGGACCCGATAGTCCGAAGTGTATCCGAATACCCGCTCAGTTATATAAGAACCGGGGTATGCGTGGAAACCAGGCGTAGGGGTCATTAGTGATTGAACAAACAGGTATCCAACTAGTTATGTTATATTACATGGGTAGTAAGAAACATCTTCCAGGGAGAATAGTTCCGTTAAGGGTTCCTTTCCCTGGGTACGCATGCCCTAAAGTGCATGTCCGGACTGTGGGAGGAGACGTAGGCAAAAACATCTGGGGGCACATATGGAAAATAAAAAAAAAATCATCTTTTGTTCACCAACCGAATATTCCCTTAAGAACGCTAGCTTTCGACTTCACCTAGTCTGAGGTACACATCTGGCTGACTCGACGGTAAAAATCACAGAGGTGCTCCCCTTATGTCCTAGCCGAATTAACGGGAACGTAGGGCATAAATACAAGAGCCAGGTAACCCAGCTTGGCCAAAACTTAAGTTATATCGATGCATATAATGGCGAAGAAAGGGTACATGCGGAAGAATAACACATGTGCAGGGCATGAAGCCCAGATAAATAATTAAGCTTTTGTGTAAGAAGCCCCCAGGTATAATGAGCGCGGTTAGCGCGTCAATAGTGTGCAAGCAAGGCACAAGTTGGCCCTTGAAGGCCTTGAGAAAAAATAAAAGAAAGGAAGAGAAAAAAGACAGATAATGTATATGCAAAAAATGGACAGAGGAAGGAGACACACATAGAGTCCGGCACTAGGTGTAGAATCTTTGGAGCCTGGCTGCGTTCCATGGGTTCGTCTCAAGTCGATTATTCGATGCATCCTGCAGACGGTACACTCCACTGGTCAGAACTTGGTCAATAATGAAGGGACCTTCCCATTTGGGCTCGAGCTTGGTATTTTTCTTCTTCGGCAGGCATAGAACTAGCTCGCCAACGTTATAAGTTTTGGCCTGTACTTCTCTGCTTTGGTATCTGCGAGCCTGTTGCTGATAGAATGCGGAACGGGCTTTTGCCACGTCGCGCTCCTCCTCCAAGGTTTCTAGACTGTCCTGCCGATCGAGCTCGGCTTCTCTTTCTTCGTACATGCGCACTCGAGGTGAGTCATGAATTATGTCGCAGGGCAGAACCGCCTCTGCGCCGTACACCATAAAGAATGGTGTGTATCCGGTAGTACAATTCGGCGTGGTCCGCAGCCCCCAGAGTACGGAGTCGAGGTCCTCTACCCAGTGCGTGTTAGACTCCTTTAAGGACCGCACTAATCTAGGTTTGATGCCACTCATGATAAGACCATTTGCTCGCTCAACTTGGCCGTTAGTTTGTGGGTGATAGACAGAGGCATAATCGAGCTTAATGCCCATGTTGCTGCACCAGAGTTTTACCTCATCGGCCGTGAAGTTCGTGCCGTTGTCAGTGATGATGTTGTGGGGGACGCCATAACGGTATACAGCCCCGGATATGAAGTCTATCACCCGTCCGGATTCGGCCGTTTTAACAGGTTTGGCTTCTATCCATTTGGTGAATTTATCCACCATGACCAGTAAGTATTTTTTCTTATGGGTTCCCCCTTTAAGGGGTCCAACCATGTCAAGCCCCCAGACTGCGAAGGGCTAGGTAATGGGGATTGTTTGGAGGGCGGTGGGTGGCATGTGGCTTTGGTTTGCAAAAAGCTAGCAACCGACGCATCGTTGGACCAAGTCCTGTGCATCTACCCGGGCTGTCGGCCAATAAAAACATGTACGGAAGGCCTTGCTTACAAGGGCCCGGGCTGCGGCGTGGTGGCCGCCGAGTCCGGCATGAATTTCTGCCAAAAGCTTCCGCCCTTCCTCTTCGGAGATGCACCTTTGAAGGACTCCGGCAGTGCTTTTTTTATACAGCTCTCCCTCGTGGACCCTGTAGGCTTTAGATCGCCGCACTATGCAGCGTGCCTCATTTTGGTCCTCGGGAAGTTCCTGCCTAGTTAGGTAGGCCATGAATGGTTCTGTCCACGGGGCGATGATGGCCATTATTACATGGGCTGAAGGTGTTATTTCGGTGGCAGAGCCTCCGATTGTGTCAGAGCATTCAGTATCGGGCATTTTGGCCGGGTCCGGACTATTGTTACCGGTGTCCCCTTCCCATACCACATATGGCTTAAACAACCTCTCCAAAAAGATGTTGGGGGGGGGACCGCATCGCGTTTTGCGCTGATGCGGGCAAGGATATCCGCCACCTGATTGTTTTCCCAAGCCACATGGTGAAATTCGAGCCCCTCGAACCGAGCTGACATCTTTAGGACGGCGTTGCGTTAGGCCGCCATCTTCGGATCCTTGGCATCGAAGTCTCCATTTATTTGGGATATTGAGAGGTTCGAATCCCCATGCACCTCCAGGCGTTGAATGCCCATGGAAACTGCCATCCGAAGACCATATAACAGGGCTTCGTATTCGGCTGCGTTATTGGAGTCTGTATACAGTATCTGCAGTACGTATTGAACTGTATCTCCGATTGGGGACGTCAGGACGACGCCAGCCCCCAGACTAGCCAGCATTTTGGAGCCATCGAAGTGCATGATCCAATTGGAGTATGCGCCGTACTCTTTAGGGCGTTCGGCTTCCGTCCATTCGGCGACAAAGTCGGCCAATACTTGCGATTTAATGGCTCACCGGGGTTTGTATGTTATGTCGAACGGGAGGAGCTCAATGGCCCATTTGGCAATCCGGCTGTAGGATCGAAAGTATGTCTAGAGGGGGGGGGGGTGATTAGACTACTTGACCAAATAAAAACTTAACCTTTTCCCAATTTTAGTTCTTGGCAGATTTTAGCTATTGTAGGACAAGTCAAGCAATCATCACACAATTCAAGCAAGCATGCAAAGAGTATATTGGCAGCGGAAAATAAAGCATGCAACTTGCAAGAATGTAAAGGGAAGGGTTTGGAGAATTCAAACGCAATTGGAGACACGGATGTTTTTCCCGTGGTTCGGATAGGTGGTGCTATCCTACATCCACATTGATGGAGACTTCAACCCACAAAGGGTAACGGTTGCGCGAGTCCACGGAGGGCTCCACCCACGAAGGGTAACGGTTGCGCGAGTCCACGGAGGGCTCCACCCACGAAGGGTAACGGTTGTGCGAGTCCACGGAGGGCTCCACCCACGAAGGGTCCGCGAAGAAGCAACCACCCACAAAGGGTCCATGAAGAAGCAACCACCCACAAAGGGTCCACGAAGTAGCAACCTTGTCTATCCCACCATGGCCATCGCCCACGAAGGACTTGCCTCACTAGCGGTAGATCTTAACGAAGTAGGCGATCTCCTTGCCCTTACAAACTCCTTGGTTCAACTCCACAATCTTGTCGGAGGCTCCCAAGTTACACCTAGCCAATCTAGGAGACACCACTCTCCAAGAAGTAACAAATGGTGTGTAGGTAATGAACTCCTTGCTCTTGTGCTTCAAATGATAGTCTCCCCAACACTCAACTCTCTCTCATAGGATTTGGATCTGGTGGAAAGAAGATTTGAGTGGAAAGCAACTTGGGGAAGGCTAGAGATCAAGATTCATATGGTAGGAATGGAATATCTTGGTCTCAACACATGAGTAGGTGGTTCTCTCTCAGAACATATGAGTTGGAATTGTGTATGTGTTCTGATGGCTCTCTCCACGAATGAAGAGGAGGTGGAGGGGTATATATAGCCTCCACACAAAATCCAACCGTTACACACAGTTTTCCAATCTCGGTGGGACCGAATCAAAAAACTCGGTCGGACCGAAAAGGTAAACCTAGTGACCGTTAGAGATTTTCGGTGGGACTGACATGCAACTCGGTAGGACCGATATGGTTAGGGTTTGGGCATAACGTAATCTCGGTGAGACCGATTACACAAACTCGGTGAGACCGATTTTGGTAATTAGCTAACCAGAGAGTTGGTCAGGCAAACTCGGTGGGACCGATTTGCTCTTTCGGTGAGACCGAAAAGTTACAAAAAGGAAACACTGAATTTACATTGCAATCTCGGTGGGACCGATTCGCTCTTTCGGTGAGACCGAAAAGTTACGAAAGGGAAACAGAGAGTTTGCAATCCCATCTCGGTGAGACCGAGATCCCTATCGGTAGAACCGAATTGCTAGGGTTTGGCAGTGGCTTATGACAAGTGAAACTCGGTGGCGCCGGATAGAAAGAATCGGTAGGACCGAGTTTGGCTTAGGGTTTAGGTCATATGTGGATATGGGAAAGTAGTTGAGGGTTTTGGAGCATATCACTAAGCACATGAAGCAAGAGGCTCATTAAGCAACACCTCATCCCTCCTTGATAGTATTGGCTTTTCCTAAAGACTCAATGTGATCTTGGATCACTAAAATATAAAATGAAGAGTCTTGAGCTTTTGAGCTTGAGCCAATCCTTTGTCCTTAGCATTTTGAGGGTTCCACTTTCACATCCATGCCATGCCAATCATTGAGCTTTCCTGAAATAATCATCTTGGAATAGCATTAGCTCAATGAGCTATATGTTGTTATGAATTACCAAAACCACCTAGGGATAGTTGCACTTTCAATCTCCCCCTTTTTGGTAATTGATGACAACATATAGATCAAAGCTTCGACAAATGATAATAAGCATGAAATATATCGTCGCTTTGAGAAGTATGTGACAAGTGAGAGCTCCCCCTAAATTTGTGCATATTTAAAATTTGCTTTGGACTGCAAATGCACAAAGAGTTAGAGTCATGGGTTACTCTTCCATGTCACATACATCTTGGTGGAGCGCTTAAAATGATAAGAATGAAATACATGCACTCATCACCAAGAATAGTGAATGATCACATAAGATAGATAAGATATATCAAGCATGCATAAGTGTAGCTTATGATCAAACACATGATCATCAATGTCTCACGAGCAATGACATAGTATCTCAAGCACTCAAAAGCAAACAAAGTTCGAAAAACCACCAAATAAAGCAAGAGAGAAAAAAGCAACACTCTCTCTCTCGAAGCCTATGATCTATACATTTTCTCCCCCTTTGGCAACAAGTTACCAAAAAGTTCCTAGAAAATGCATAGTGCTAAGTCGACACTCAGGCTTGATCTTCAGGTGGTGGTGGAGTCCGGAGCACTCCAAGGACGAAGCCTTCTGTAGACGTGGTTGGAGTTGAGGCTGAAGTGGACGCTGGAGCTGGTGGAACTGAGGCTGTAGCTGGTGCAGACGTGGTGGCTCTGGGGTCAGCAACTGGCACTGCAGACGACCTCGGACCTCGTGGCACTCTGGCAAAGGCATCAGTTGTAGTCTTGCCTCTCCTCTCCTGCATGTCATCCTGGAGCTGCTCCACTGCAGTCTGAATCTCTGTCACTTTGACATCCAAGTCATAGAACTTTTGTTCCATGATTCTCTCTAGGCTTGCCTGGTTCTGAGTTAGGGTAGCTAGTCCTTGCTCAATCCGCAGGGTGGATGCAATCAAGTAACCAAGCTGCTCTTGTTTGGTTTTCAGGAAATATTCAGATGCCTCCTCTTGAGTAGGCATCTTGGCAGCTTTCTCCTTCCTCGCCTTCTCCTTCTTGGCTTGTGCTTGGGCAGATGATGGCTCATTCTCAGTCATGACCACTTGATTATCTTCAAAATCTGGACGGATGGGCAGGTGTTCCTTGTCCAATAAGTATATCCCATTGCCCATCTTAGAGTTGATGAGCTCCTGAATCTGTGGGGCATATCCACAGCTCCTCTTCTGGTCTGCTGCTGTCCTCTTGATTATTTCAATCATAAGGCTCATGACTTTGAATTTCTGTGGCACGTCAAAGATATGAAGCAAGTTGATCGCGTGGCCCCTGATCATCTTGTGATCTCCAGACTTGGGCAATAGGGTGTGCCTAAGAATCCAGTTGATGGTTGGCAGCCCTGACAGAAGATAGTGTATTGAGCCAAACTTGAACGTATCAAGTGCTTCATTTGGAATCTCCTTGTACATGTTTGACATTGAGTTGTGGTCCATCTTATTCTTGGCATAAATGTCCAAGTCATCGTCATGCTCTTCTGGGGCATTAATCAGCTGAGCCCATTCAGCAACTGTAGACTGGTACCTCGTACCCTCTGACATCCATACAATCCTGCCATCTGGATAGAAATGGGCTGTGGAGTAGAACTGCATGATGAGTTCCTCGTTCCACTTTGTGAGCTTCTGCCCAACAAAGTCCTCTACTCCACATGCCTTGAAGCTGTCCTGCACTCCAGGGTAGTACTCTTCGTTGTCCTTGATGTATTGCCAATCAACCCATCTCATATCACAGACAATTGGCTTCTTGTCTAGCAGCACTGTCTCATAAAAGTCTTGCTGCTCCTTGGTGTGAAACCTGTAGTCAACTGCAGTCCTTCTCCTTGAAGCATACGGGTCTGCTTCTCTCCACTTCCGGAGCCCTGAATCTCTCCTGAGTTTCATATCCTCAGCCACAGGATGAGCATCGTTGTGGTCTGGGATCTTGGGCTTGAGCTTTCTAAGAACATTCTCTTCTTCTTCTTCTGCAGCTTCAGGCACTGGGGCCTTGTTCTTCTCAGTAGCTGGGATGCTTCTTGTGTTCCTCTTTGGCTTTGGCTTTGGAGCTGGCTTGGCCTTGGAAGCAGCTGCCCCTGTTCTTATGGCATCACCCATCAGCTTGGGTGCCTTAGGTGCTGGTGCAGCTACCTCTTCTTCTTCCTCCTCATCTTCCATGATGGAAGCCTTGCCAAGCACTCTGGCTACAGTTTTCTTCACCCTTTCTTTCCTCTTCTTGCCTTCAGCAGCAACTGGCTCAATGGGAGTGGGCTTCTCAGTTGAAGCTCTGGCCTTTGACATAGGCTGCCTGCCTGCTGGCCTTTTGATCTTCATCCCTGGTTTTATGCCCTGTGCTGGCTCAACTCTCTTGGAAGTTGCTTCCTCTTCTGCCACATAATCCTCATCTTCTGAGTCTGAGGTTCTCTTCTTTCTCTGTCTTGTGGCAGCTTTAGGCAGATTGCTAGGGGTGCTCCTGCTGCCATCATCTGAGGAACTTGAGGGACTAGTGCCCTCACTCATCTGCACTTGCTGCTCTGACAAGTTCTGGCTATCACTTTGGTCTGACATGATGCAAACTCTGACTGCTGACCCTGTGAATAGGTTATAGATGAGATAGAGTGGATAAGCATCACAAAATGCAGAGATTTTTGCAAAAGAATGACTCAAAAACTTAGTTTTAGTTTCCCACTGAAATCATCTCGGATCTACCGATTTTTAAACTCGGTGATACCGAAGCAGTTTTGGAACCTAAACTAGTGAACTCGGTCAGACCGAGTCACAGTTCGGTGGCACCGAGACTGCTAGGGTTTCACAGAGTTCCAAAATCGGTCACACCGATAAGTAATTCTCGGTCAGACCGAGTCTCACTTGTGCAATGGCATAAGCCAAATCGGTGGGACCGAGTTTTTCAACTCGGTGGGTCCGAGATGGTTTCGGCGGAAACCTAACCCTAAAATTTTCGAATCAAAACTAATCTACGAACGCATTGACTGGACAGGAGTGTTTCAATCGTGGCAAGAATCATGATGATCACAATGTGCTAAGAATCAGATTGGGGAATAGCACAAAGATCGAGTCCATACCCTAGTTCGGCGGAGACTCGCTACGGCGGCAACGGCGGGGTAGAATTCCGTTGACGGCGATGGAGACCAGCGACTGGAGGCGGCTGGCGGCGAGGAGACGATCCGGAGACCAAGTTGGCAGAGCAGGCTATCGCGCGGGCGAAGGGGTTCGGAGAAATTTCCAAATTTTTGCCCGTGACTATATATAGCCCGACCCTGTCGGTGTGACCGAGTGGAACGACTCGGTGGCACCGAGATGCAAAACTGTATACAGTTATTGCAACTCGGTGTGACCGAATGGTTCAAATCGGTTGCACCGAGATCGAAAACATAGATCAACTTAATGATCTCGGTAGGACCGAAAGTAGGGTATCGGTCAGACCGAGAATCATAAAGAGGTTTTGGAAGTTTAAGTCTATGACGAATCGGGGACTCCGAGCGCTCCTCACACAGAGTGGTTCGAATCTGACTTGATCAAATTTTGTGATGTAGCATGAATAGAGTTTGAGACGAGAAAAGCATAGATAGCTAGAGGAGGTTCTTAGGCATTCTTGTCCATCCACTTGGCAAAAGGAAATAAAACCGAACAATCAAAACAACAAGTGGATGTCCTCGAATGAGTAAAATATGCAACCAGCATGCTCACACAATAAGATGGCAAATGAAATATGTGACAAGGCATGCACAACCAATTCTAGCATCTACCAAGCAATTTGCGATGACAAGGTCATCTATATATGAGTATATTGACTTAGGAGTCAAGTGAGAACACTTGATCATAGGTCATACTCATCGTTTAAGCTCAAGTGGGGTTACCACTTTTACATAAAGCATTGTTGTGTTCACATCTTTAGAGTTGCTTTAGCTCAAGTCTTAGAGTAAAGCTCCCCCTAGATGTGATATCCCCCCTTAGAGGGATGAACTAACCTCGGGTTTTGTCGATGATGACTTCATGTAGATGTTGAAGATGTGGATGCTCAATGTTGATGTAGATCACTTGGAGCTATCCCTTTGAGTGAATTGCACTTTCAATACCTACATGGGTTAGTCCCGCAAGGAACAAACAAGGATATCCATAGACATAGAGTGATGCACACACAAGATGATGTCCATGAAAACTTTTAGGTTACCTTGTCCCTTGTCTTACCAACAAGAGGGTTTGTGACTCCTTGAACTAGTGCAAGATGTGGAAGTTGATTGCACTTGTTCTTGCCAAAATGATAAGAGTGAAGTATGTTGGCGGAGTCACCCTCAAGAACTCTCTAGTTCTTCTTCTTTTGGATCCACACCATCTTGATGGGAATCCTTGGAGTTGTAGTCGTACTTGATGAAGTGGAACTTGAAGTAGTCTTGGGAATCCACTTGACTAAGGTCTTAGGAGCTTCTTCAAATGCATCAATTTCCTCTTGAAGCTTGTCCTTGCCTTTTTGCTTGTAGTCTTGTGGTGGAAGATCATCTTGAGCTTGTGTCCCCTTGAAAGAAGTATCATACTTTTCTTGTTGAGGAACAAACTTTGTCTTGGGGTATTGATCTTCTTCCCACTCAACTCCATTGGCATTGAACTTTCGTTCAAAACCAACACCTTGATTCTTCCGGTGCATTCCTTGCTTGCGCACAATTTCCTCGAATTGCTTACTCCCGGCAAGGCTTTTGTACACTCCTTTCTCTATAATTCCCTTCAATAAGCTATTTTCTTGCTCAAGTGTAACTTGGCTAAGAGAATCATTAGTGGAATCAAGAGAACTACTAGAAGCAACAATATTGGATTTAGCATGATCATTGTTACTGCTAGAGGAAGAATCTTTCTTGTTCTTGTTACTAGACTTGACTTGAGGCATGTAAGTGGATAAGAGTAAACGCTTGGCAATGTAAGGAGAACTTTTCTTGCGGAGATCATCATTGATTGCTTTTAAGAACTCATGCTCTTGCTCAAGATTGAGCTTTTCAAAGCGTAATTTCTCATGAGCTCTTAAAAGTTCTCGATGATCTTCGAAGATAGTTTCATGAGCTAACTTAAGAGTGTTTAGTTCTTTAGTTAGAGCCTCAATCTTCTCCTTATCATTGTCATTCGTTTTATCTTGATTAGCATGATTAATTGACGTTTCATCATAGTATTCATCACTAGAGTTGTCAACAAGCAAATCATCACCTAACAAGTCATCTTCATCACTATTGAAATCAACATACTCGGGGTGTGTTACCTTAGGACCTTTGGTCATGAAGCATCTTCCAATTCCTTCATTTGGTGAGTCAATGATGTCGTAGGAGTTGGTTGACACAAGTGCTAGACCGGCAACACCTTCATCTTGAGTATCTTCGGAGTCGGAGTGATAACTTCTCTCGGAGTGGCTGTCGGAGTCGGAGCCGGATACCCATTCACCAACATGAGCTTGATGTCTTCGTTTTGTGTAGCTCCTTGATGATTTTTCCTTCCTTTCCGAATCCTTGCTTCTCCGTGAGTATCTTCGTTCATAACGATCATCTCTACTCCTTCTCTCTCTTGGTGGTGATTCTTTGCTTCTTCTTTTTGGAGAATCTTCTCTTCTCTTGTAGGGAGCCGTACACTCATTGGAATAGTGTCCGGGTCTTCCACAACTGTAGCAGTTTCGCTCTCGACTAGAAGATCTTTTGTCATTGTAGGACCTTGACTTGAAGCTTCTATCTTTGCTTCTACTCTTGTAGAACTTGTTGAAGTTCTTCACCATTAAGCTCAATTCTTCATTGAAGTTTTGTTTCTCACTTGATGATGTAGGGGCTTCACATGAGGCTTTGTAGGCACCACTTGATTTGTTGTGAAGTTCCTCTTTATCCTTAAGTGACATCTCATGAGCAACAATTCTTCCAATCACCTCCGTTGGCTTGAGATCTTTGTAATTGGGCATCATTTGGATCAATGTGCACACGGTATCATATTTTCCATCCAAGGCTCTTAGAATCTTCTTGATGATGAATCTATCGGTCATCTCTTCACTTCCTAAGCCGGCAATCTCATTTGTGATGAGAGCAAGCCTAGAGTACATTTCAGCGACACCTTCACCATCCTTCATTTTGAACTTGTCAAGTTGACTTTGAAGCACATCCAACTTGGATTCCTTGACGGAGTCGGTACCTTCGTGCATATCAATCAAAGTGTCCCAAATTTCCTTTGCATTCTCAAGACGGCTGATTTTGTTGAATTCTTCGGGGCACAATCCGTTGAAGAGAATATCACAAGCTTGAGCATTGTATTGCAACATCTTCAACTCATCCGCGGTAGCTTCACGGTTTGGTTCTTTCCCATCAAAGAAGTCACCTTGCAAACCAACACACACAATAGCCCAAACGGCGGGGTTATGTCCAAGAATATGCATTTTCATTTTATGCTTCCAACTAGCAAAATTAGTACCATCAAAGTAAGGACCTCTACGGTGATAATTTCCCTCGCTAGACGCCATACTCTCCTAGGTTGTGAAACCAAGGCTATGACCACCAAAAGCTATGGAGATCAAAGCAAATGGAGACCAAAGCTCTGATACCACTTGTAGGATCGAAAGTATGTCTAGAGGGGGGGTGATTAGACTACTTGACCAAATAAAAACTTAACCTTTTCCCAATTTTAGTTCTTGGCAGATTTTAGCTATTGTAGGACAAGTCAAGCAATCATCACACAATTCAAGCAAGCATGCAAAGAGTATATTGGCAGCGGAAAGTAAAGCATGCAACTTGCAAGAATGTAAAGGGAAGGGTTTGGAGAATTCAAACGCAATTGGAGACACGGATGTTTTTCCCGTGGTTCGGATAGGTGGTGCTATCCTACATCCACGTTGATGGAGACTTCAACCCACGAAGGGTAACGGTTGCGCGAGTCCACGGAGGGCTCCACCCACAAGGGTAACGGTTGCGCGAGTCCACGGAGGGCTCCACCCACGAAGGGTAACGGTTGCGCGAGTCCACGGAGGGCTCCACCCACGAAGGGTCCACGAAGAAGCAACCACCCACAAAGGGTCCACGAAGAAGCAACCACCCACAAAGGGTCCACGAAGTAGCAACCTTGTCTATCCCACCATGGCCATCGCCCACGAAGGACTTGCCTCACTAGCGGTAGATCTTCACGAAGTAGGCGATCTCCTTGCCCTTACAAACTCCTTGGTTCAACTCCACAATCTTGTCGGAGGCTCCCAAGTGACACCTAGCCAATCTAGGAGACACCACTCTCCAAGAAGTAACAAATGGTGTGTAGGTAATGAACTCCTTGCTCTTGTGCTTCAAATGATAGTCTCCCCAACACTCAACTCTCTCTCATAGGATTTGGATCTGGTGGAAAGAAGATTTGAGTGGAAAGCAACTTGGGGAAGGCTAGAGATCAAGATTCATATGGTAGGAATGGAATATCTTGGTCTCAACACATGAGTTGGTGGTTCTCTCTCAGAACATATGAGTTGGAATTGTGTATGTGTTCTGATGGCTCTCTCCACGAATGAAGAGGAGGTGGAGGGGTATATATAGCCTCCACACAAAATCCAACCGTTACACACAGTTTTCCAATCTCGGTGGGACCGAATCAAAAAACTCGGTCGGACCGAAAAGGTAAACCTAGTGACCGTTAGAGATTTTCGGTGGGACTGACATGCAACTCGGTAGGACCGATATGGTTAGGGTTTGGGCATAACGTAATCTTGGTGAGACCGATTACACAAACTCGGTGAGACCGATTTTGGTAATTAGCTAACCAGAGAGTTGGTCAGGCAAACTCGGTGGGACCGATTTGCTCTTTCGGTGAGACCAAAAGTTACAAAAAGGAAACACTGAATTTACATTACAATCTCGGTGGGACCGATTTGCTCTTTCGGTGAGACCGAAAAGTTACGAAAGGGAAACAGAGAGTTTGCAATCCCATCTCGGTGAGACCGAGATCCCTATCGGTAGAACCGAATTGCTAGGGTTTGGCAGTGGCTTATGACAAGTGAAACTCGGTGGCGCCGGATTGAAAGAATCGGTAGGACCGAGTTTGACTTAGGGTTTAGGTCATATGTGGATATGGGAAAGTAGTTGAGGGTTTTGGAGCATATCACTAAGCACATGAAGCAAGAGGCTCATTAAGCAACACCTCATCCCTCCTTGATAGTATTGGCTTTTCCTAAAGACTCAATGTGATCTTGGATCACTAAAATATAAAATGAAGAGTCTTGAGCTTTTGAGCTTGAGCCAATCCTTTGTCCTTAGCATTTTGAGGGTTCCACTTTCACATCCATGCCATGCCAATCATTGAGCTTTCCTGAAATAATCATCTTGGAATAGCATTAGCTCAATGAGCTATATGTTGTTATGAATTACCAAAACCACCTAGGGATAGTTGCACTTTCACCGGCCCGTGGCGTCGTGGTTGTTTATAATATTATTAAGTGGCACTTCCGAGGCTACTGTAATCGAACACTCTTGAAAGTAGTGTCGCAGCTTCCGGGATGCCATGAATACCGCATAGGCTATCTTTTGATAATGTGGGTACCGTGATTTGCATGGAGTGAGGATAGTGGATACATAATATACCGGCTTTTGAAGGGGGAATTTATGTCCGCCCGTTTCTCGTTCGACGACGAGCACTGCGCTTACAACCTGATGAGTTGCTGCAATGTACAACAGCATTGGTTCGCCGATGTTTGGTGCGGCCAGGATTGGGTTGGTTGCCAGTATGGCTTTTATTTCTTCCAATCCGGCTATGGCAGCGTCCGTCCACTCGAAGTCCTTGGTGCGCCGAAGGAGGCGATAAAGGGGTAATACCTTTTCTCCTAAGCGGGAGATAAAGCGGCTTAGAGCCGCCACACATCCGGTTAATTTCTGGATTTGTTTGAGGTCCGTTGGTATAGCCAACTGTGACAGAGCTCGGATTTTGGCCGGATTTGCTTCAATTCCTCTACTGGAGACAATGAAACCCAGGAGCTTTCCGGCCGGTACACCGAAAATGCATTTTTATTGATTGAGCTTAATGTCGTATGTTCGGAGGTTATCGAATGTGAGCCTCAAGTCGTCTATTAGAGAGTCGATGTGTTTGGTTTTGACGACCACATCATCTACGTATGCCTCTACTATTTTGTCGATCTGTTTCTCCAGGCATGTCTGAATCGTGCGCTGATATGTTACGCCGGCATTTTTGAGCCCAAAGGCATTGTGTTGAAACAGAAGGGGCCGTATGGTGTGATAAATGTCGTTGCAGCTTGGTCGGACTCCGCCATCTTGATTTGGTGGTAGCCGGAGTATGCGTCGAGGAAACACAATGAATCGTGTCCTGCGGTAGCATTGATAATTTGATCGATGCGGGGGAGGGGGAAGGGATCCTTTGGGTAGGCCTTGTTGAGGTCCTTGAAATCGAGACATAGGCGCCATGATTTGTCCTTCTTTGCTACCATCACCAGGTTTGCTAGCCAGTCCGGGTGTTTTATTTCTCTAATGAATCCGGCGTCCAATAACTTGGCTAGTTCCTCTCCCATAGCTTGTCTCTTAGGTTCGGAGAATCGCCGAAGAGTTTGCTTGACCGGCTTGAATCCCTTTAGAATATTGAGGCTGTGCTCGGCCAGCCTGCGTGGGATTCCTGGCATGTCTGAGGGGTGCCATGCGAATATGTCCCAGTTTTCATGCAGGAACTCTCATAGTGCGGCGTCCACGGCGGGGTTTAACTGTGCCCCGATGGAGGCTGTTTTTGTAGGGTCCGTCGGGTGGACTTGGAATTTGACTATTTCGTCCGCTAGTTTAAAAGAGGTGGACTTGGATCTCTTGTCAAGTATCATGTCGTCCCTGTCCACTGTGGAGCGTAGCGCAGTTAATTCCTCGACCGAGAGGGCTTCGGATAATCCCTCGAGGGCCAATGCGGCTGTTTTGTTTTCGGCGCGGAGTTTGTGTCCGGATCACTAGCGAGAGTGATGATTCTGTTGGGCCCGGGCATTTTGAGCTTCATGTACCCGTAATGGGGTATGGCTTGGAAGATTGTGAACGCCTCCCGCCCTAAAAGGGTGTGGTATTCGCTACTGAACGGGGCCACTTGGAATGTAATTTCTTTGGACCTATAGTTCTCCGGCGTGCCGAATACCACATCTAGTGTGATTTTCCCAGCACAACTTGCTTCCCGACTGGGGATGATTCCTCTGAAGGTTGTGCTTCTTTGCTCAATGCGGTTCCAGTCTATTTCCATTTTTTGAAGAGTTTCCTCATAGATGAGGTTTAATCCACTGCCGCCGTCCATGAGTACTTTGGTGAGTCGAAAGCCGTCCACAATTGGACTAAGGACCAATGCAGCTGGTGCTCAGGCTATTTAGAATCTAGGTTCGTCACTGGCATTGAAGGTAATAGCCGTGTCACTCCATGGGTTTATTGCTGCCACGTGGCAGATTTCGGCAAGGCTGCGGAGTGTTCGCTTGCGCCTATTATTTGATGCGAAGGTCTCAAAGACTGTTAATACCGTATTTTTATCCACGGGATGGTGCTCTGTGGCATCTGGGATGAGAAGATCCTCACCACTTTTGGCCACCTTCCGGAGTACCCAACATGCTCTAAGGCTGTGTGTTGGTATGGTATCCGTTGTACTATGAATTTTGCAAGGTCCGTTGAGCCATCCCTCCAATACGGTTCCATGCCCTGTAGAGGGTTTTTGCTTCTTTGTAATTAACTCGGGTGTCTTATGATAGTGCACCCTTTTACTTCGGACTGGGTGTATATTTGGAGCTGGATTATCCCAAAATTTCGTTTCAGTTTCCAGGTGCTTTCCATCGCACAGTACTTTCGTACTATGGACGCCAAGTCAGCGAAGCGTGATATGTCACGGCGACTTATGGCGTTAAGGATTCCCTTGTGCGTGCAATTATTGCGGAAAAATGAGACTATGACTTCCTCGCGATAGTCCTTAACCTTGTTCATCACAAGGAGGAATCTGGCCCAATAATGATGTATTGTTTCCTGGGGCGCTTGCCTGATGTGGGAAAGATCGTTTATGCTTGGGTGGGTGGGTGGCTTTGAGTCCGAACCCTTACCCGATCTAAGACCCAGGGGCCGGGGTGTTTCCAATCTTGGAGGTTCGGGTTTCGGGATGTTGCCCGAGAAGTCTGGCCCGCCGCCTGACTCTAGGTTCAGGGCTTGGGTGATGTCCTCCCGTAAACGGGTATCCGGCTCGGAGAGCTCAGGAATCCGGACATAGTTAGTCCTCAAGATAGAGGAAGAATTGCTGCATTGTTCCTCCACCACCGCTATATGATGGGTGATCGGTGGAGAGTTAATCTCCCTTTGATCAGGTTTAAGCCCAATCCGATCATAGTCCATAGCGACTCCCGAGGCGGCGATGCAATCCAAGAGCTCGTTTAGGGATGAGAGCTCCATTGGGTCCATCTGTTCGGCAAATTCCGAGCCGACGTGGAGGCTGTTTTCGATGACCCGAGAAGTCATCGTCGGTGCAGCAGCCGAACGGGCGGTCATGATGAAACTGCCTAGCCGGAGAGTTTGTCCGACAGCCAGGGCTCCCCCGGCGGTAATGTTGTTTTTAACAACAAGATGAGGCATCCTTCCTTACGGTGACGGCATAGTGGAACTCTCAATGAAAGCACCAATGTCAGTGTCAAAACCGGCGGATCTCGGGTAGGGTGTCCCAAACTGTGCGTCTAAGGCAGATGGTAACAGGAGGCAGGGGACATGATGTTTACCCAGGTTCGGGCCCTCTTGATGGTGGTAAAACCCTACGTCCTGCTTGATTGTTCTTGATGATATGAGTATTACAAGAGTTGATCTACCATGAGATCAGAGAGGCTAAACCCTAGAATCTAGCTTATGGTATGATTGTTGTTGTTCTACAGACTAAACCCTCCGGTTTATATAGACACCGGAGGGGGCTAGGGTTACACAGAGTCGGTTACAAGGAAGGAGATCTACATATCCGTATTGCCAAGCTTGCCTTCCACGCCAAGGAGAGTCCCATCCGGACACGAGACGAAGTCGCAAATCTTGTATCTTCATAGCCCGACAGTTGGGCCAAAGGATATAGTCCAGCCGTCCGGATACCCCCTAATCGAGGACTCCCTCACCATCTTTTTACTTTTTCTTTGAATAATTTTGCATTTTCATAAGCTTGGTTCTCCATTCATCTAAAGAGCTGATATCAAATAACCTCTTTTCACCAGCAAGTTTGAAATCATAATTGAGCTCTTTGACGTCACAATATGCTTTATGTTCTAACTCAAGAGGCAAATGACAAGCTTTTCCATAAACCATTTTATATGGAGACATACCCATAGGATTTTTATACGTTGTTCTATAAGCCAAAAGTGCATCATCTAATTTCTTAGACCAATTCTTCCTCGACCTATTAATAGTCTTTTGCAAAATTAATTTTATTTCTCTATTGCTAAGTTCAACTTGACCACTAGACTGAGGATGATAGGGTGATGCAATTCTATGGTTATCATCATACTTGGCAAGCATTTTACGAAAAGCACCATGAATAAAGTGTGAACCACCATCTGTCATTAAATATTTAGGGACTCCAAACCTTGGGAAAATAATGTCCTTAAGAATTTTAATAGAGGTGTTGTGATCAGCACTACTGATTGGAATAGCTTCTACCCATTTAGTAACATAATCAACATCAACCAAAATATGGTTATACCCATTAGAGGAAGGAAAAGGTCCCATGTAATAAAATCCCCAAACATCAAATGTTTCAACAGCAAGTGAGTAATTCATAGGCATTTCTTGACGCTTACCGATATTACCTATTCTTTGACATTCATCACAAGATAAGACGAACTTACGGGCATCTTTGAAGAGAGTAGGCCAATAAAATCTAGATTGCAATACCTTGTGAGCAGTTCTATCTCCAACATGATGTCCTCCATAAGCTTTGGAGTGACATTTTCGTAAGATTTGTCCCTGATCATGCTCAGGTACACAACGTCTAATAATACCATCTACTAGGTTTGTCCCTGGTCATACCAAAAGTAATGTCTTAAATCATAGAAGAATTTTTTCTTTTGTTGGTATGTAAAGCTAGGTGGTAAATATTCAGCAACAATCTAATTAGCATAATCAGCATACCAAGGAGTATTAAGAGCAACATTTGTTGCAGCTAACTGCTCATCAGTAAAACTATCATCAATAGGTAGTGGGTCATCAGGCAAATTTTCAAGCCTAGACAAATTATCAGCTACTAGGTTCTCAGCTCCTTTTTTATAAATGATATGTAAATCAAATTCTTGTAACAAGAAAACCCATCGAATGAGTCTAGGTTTAGCATCTTTATTTTCCATAAGATATATAATAGCATCATGGTCTATGTGAACAGTTACTTTGGAATCAACAATATAAGGTCTAAATTTATCACAAGCAAACACCACTGCTAAGAATTCTTTTTCAGTAGTAGCATAATTTGTTTGAGCACTGTCTAGAGTTTTACTAGCATAATGAATAACATTCAATTTCTTATCAACTCTTTGTTCTAGAACAACACCAACAGTATAATCACTCATCACACATAATTTCAGAAGGCAAGTTCCAATCAGG
The DNA here is from genome assembly GCF_018294505.1 of Triticum aestivum. Lineage (NCBI taxonomy): Eukaryota > Viridiplantae > Streptophyta > Magnoliopsida > Poales > Poaceae > Triticum > Triticum aestivum. Next base: position 238,929,372 of record NC_057794.1, on the reverse strand, counting down.
TGGTTGAACAATAGGTGCAGAAATTAAGGCTTTCTTGAGTGTTTCAAAGGCTTCTGAACAATCATCATCAAAAACAAAAGGGATATCCTTTTGGAAAAGATTCGTAAGAGTCCTAGAAATTTTAGAAAAGTCTATAATATATCTCCTATAGAAACCAGCATGACCTAAGAAACTACGAATACCTTTTATATCTTTAGGATATGTCATTTTATCAATTGCATCAACCTTAGCTGGTCCACTTCAATACCTCTTTCAGAAATTTATGACCCAAGACAATGCCTTCATTAACCATAAAGTGACACTTCTCCCAATTCAAGACCAGATTTGTTTGTTCACATCTCTGCAAAACTCGATCGAGATTGCTTAAACAATCATCAAAAGACTTCCCATAAACAGAGAATTCATCCATGAAAACCTCAACAATCTTTTCACAGAAGTCAGAGAATATAGTAGTCATACATATTTGAAAGGTAGCAGGTGCATTACATAAACCGAAAGGCATACATCTATAAGCATAGGTTCCAAAGGGATAAGTAAAAGCGGTATTTTCTTGATCAGGTTGAGAAACAGGTATTTGTGAAAAAACCGAATATCCATCAAGGAAGCAAAAATGTGTGTGCTTAGATAATCTTTCAAGCATTAGATCAATAAAAGGCAGAGGGTAATGATCTTTTCTAGTTGCTTTGATTAATTTTCTAAAATCAATTACCATTCTATAGCATGTAACAATTCTTTGTGGAATAAGTTCATTCTTATCATTAGGAACAACAATTATACCTTCTTTCTTAGGGACACAATGAACATGACTTACCCATCTACTATCAGCTATAGGATAGATTATACCTACTTCCAGAAGCTTTAAGATTTCCGTTCTTACCACTTCCTTCATCTTCGGATTTAACCGATATTGGTGATCAACAACGGGTTTAGCATCAGGTTCCATATTAATTTTGTGCTGACATAGAGTGGGACTAATGCCCTTTAAATCATCAAGAGTATACACTACTTCAGGATGGTCCAAACATGACACTATGATCAGAGACCCTTCGTCGAAACTGTGTGCGATGCCGTAATCGCAAACGGTGGTGTAAAAGAACCGTCAAAAAGCTGAAAAACGTTTGCGATGGCAGAGCTCTCAAACACAGTTCAGATTTTAGTTTCGTGTGTGATGCAGGGCATAGGTTCAGCTCAATGAACTGTTTGCGATGAGGCGGAACAAAAGAAACGGGCAGCTTGATGAAGGCGTATGCGATATAGAGCATACAGTTCACTCAGATGAATTTTTTGTGATTAGGCAACACAAAAGAAATGGTCAGCTAGATCATGGTGTGTGTGATACGCGGCAAATAGGTCCGCAATCAGAAATGTGTGCGAAGACCAATAATAACACAGACAATTGCTGCTAATAAGCTGTGTGATTTGCTCTGTCTACACTAGAATAACATGTATATATATAACTGGAATAATCATCCAATTACATAACTAACTATACAGATCATTCGCACACACCTCAATAAACAATTGTGTGCATTCTAAAGTAGGAGAAACGATCCTCTAGTTATCTACTTCTTGTGATGCTCCCGCCACTTCTATGTGGCTCGACCCCTCATCTGGGTCAGGAAGAAGACAATTCCTCATGTCATCCACCTATACATCTCGTAGCTTGTGTACGCGTCCATGGCTGCGTACTTGACATGTTGTTCATGCAGTCTCTTATGCCACACACTGTGCCAGGCGTTCCTGTCCTTATTGCTCTCATTCTTCATCTTCATGTAGTAGGGGTCGAAGTTGGCCGGGGCGAGGTCAACCAGGGAGTTCAGTTTGTTTTTGTCGCTGCCCCAGACCTTGTAGTGGCTTTGGATGTTGACAAGATTCGGGCATTTCAAGTCCGAAACCTTGAGCGCTTTTAGATCGTTGGTGGTGTCCACCATAGTGAAACTGTAGTCGGAGCTGTCGATAAACCTAGAGAAACGCTCGCAAGGCCTTGTGGCAAGGTGGCAGTGGTAGATGAGTACGTCATGTCGCACGCACAACTGGGCGACGACAACCTTCTGATCGTGCCCGGGACGACCGATGGTGTACTTGAGGTCTAAGCCGACCACTCAGTACTTGTCCTCGGCAAGGAACTGCCCCATAGTTTGGATGGAGCTCTCCACCAAGACCGGATCGTTCGTGTACACCCCTGAGAGGGCCTTCCCCCTTACGTGGGTGTCCACTACGTGATGCGTGGTGAACTGCCCGCCGTTGTCGTCGTCGGCTGCTGGGAGCGCCATTGGAGCCACGGGGAGCGCCATTGGAACCGCTGGATGTCCTCTCTGTATGTGTCCTCGTGGGTGTGCTTATTGTGTCGTGTGAGACGAGAGATGAAGGTAAATGGCCCCAGGAATAAAAGGGGGCTGGGCGGCGTGGATTCTCAGCGCATCCACATGGCAGTTTTTGCAGCGAGTAACTGCATCGTCGCACCGTGCCCGGTGCAACCGCTTGCACACGAATGTGAGTGATCATGCGCCGGCCCCAAACACCGGCAGCGCACATGGAGGGACGAGGGCAGAGCACCCGGAGGGACGCGATAGTAGAGTGCGCATGGCGGGATGCGAGCAGAGCGTGCCGCGGCCGCCTGAACCGCAAGCAACCACACGCATAGAGCAGTTGAAGAGGCAGGAAATGGTCGCCTACAAGTCGGCCGACAGTTGCGTTGTTGCATAGAGAGCGGCCAAGTGCTACCACCTCCAGCTTGTCTATAGTCTCCTTTATATTCTGTGCCATACTTTGCCCTCAAATTTAACTAACAAAATGTTAATGCATGTTTTAAAAATTATATAATTGGAAACTATGTTCGAATACAAATCCAACTATATAATCTTTGGCGACATGCATTCGTATTTTATTAGTTAAATCATACTTATAAACCAAGATGGTGGTACAATAGGTAATTAAATCGCAAACGTTTTTTTATTAACCGTATGTGTATGTGGCCTTTCGTCCTCCTCTCGCACGTCTTGTCACCTCGCTGCCACCGACGGCTTACAGCGCAAGCTTGCGCAGAGCGCGGGTGCGTTCTTTTGGCCAAGCGGTGGCGCGAATGAATCATCGATGAGCCTATTCCTGCGCAACCTCGTAGGTTCCCGCGCAAGCTTCCTTCCCGACTCGGTGAAATCCCAAAAAATCCCAATGCTTACCGGCCTGCTATAAAAACCCTCACAGCCGGTGAGTCCTGCGTCGCATTTTCCCCTCCCTCCTTGTACCTTATCTTGTCTGCTTCTCCCACAATCGCCAATGGCACCGGTCCGTCGTTGTCGCTCAGCCACTTTGCCGTCATCAGAGGACAGCTCCAGCTGGGAGGCTACACCGCGGCGGCGGCGCAGTCCCCGACGTACTGTAGTGCGTGTGGCGTCCCTGTTGGGTGTGCGGAACACCCACCACACGCTCCGCCGCCGGTGCCCATCGGCAGCTGTTGCTGGCCGCCGTTGCCGCCACACCATCGTTGAAAGCCAGGGCCATCGCACGCTCCGCCGCCGCGGCCTGATATGTCTCAGTCGTATCTATAATTTTTGATTGTTCCATGCCAATATTATACAACTTTCATATACTTTTGGTAACTTTTTATACTATTTTTGGGACTAACATATTGATCCAGTTCCCAGTGCCAGTTCATGTTTGTTGCATGTTTTTTTGTTTCGCAGAAAATCCATATCAAACCGAGTCCAAACGGGATAAAAACTGGCGCAGATTTTTCTTGGAATATATGTGAATTTTGGGAAGTGAAATCAATGCGAGACGATGCTCGAGGGGCCCACGAGGCAGGGGGCGCGCCCCTGACCCTCGTGGCCACCCCATAAGGCCGTTGGTGTCCTTCTTTCGCCACAAGAAAGCTAATATCCGGATAAAAATCGTGTCCAAAATTTAGCACAATCAAAGTTACGGATCTCCGGGAATTTAAGAAACAGTGAAAGGGCAGAATCAGGGAACGCAGAAACAGAGAGAGACAGAGAGACAGATCCAATCTCGGTGGGGCTCTCGCCCCTCCCTTGCCATGGAGGCCATGGACCAGAGGGGAAACCCTTCTCCCATCTAAGAAGAAGGGGGCCCTCTCCCCCTCTCTCCCGGTGGCACCGGAACACCGCCGGGGCCATCATCATCACCGCAATCTACACCAACAACATCACCGCCATCATCACCAACTCTTCCCCCCCTCTATGCAGCGGTGTAACCCGTCTTTTACCCGATGTAATCTCTACTTAAACATGGTGCTCAATGCTATATATTATGTCCCAATGATGTATGGCTATCCTATGATGTTTGAGTAGATCCATTTTGTCCTATGGGTTAATTGATGATCGTGATTGGTTTGAGTTGCATGTTTTATTATTGGTGTTGTCCTATGGTGCTCTCCGTATCGCGCAAGCGTGAGGGATCCCCGCTGTAGCATTCGTAATATGTTCGTGATTTGTTTATGGTGGGTGGTGTGAGTGATAGAAACACATACCCGAGTAAGTAGGTTGTTTGCGTATGGGAATAAAGAGGACTTGATGCCTTATAATAATATGGTTGGGTTTTACCTTAATGATCTTTAGTAGTTGCAGATGCTTACTAGAGTTCCAATCATAAGTGCATATGATCCAAGAAAAGAAAGTATGTTAGCTTATGACTCTCCCTCAAATAAAATTGCAATAATGATTACCGGTCTAGTTATCGATTGCCTAGGGACAAATAACTTTCTTGTGTGACAACAAGATCTCTACTAAAACTAACTTAGTTGTGTCTTCATCTAAACAGCCCCTACTTTTTATTTACGCGCTCTTTATTATCTTGCAAACCTATCCAACAACACCTACAAAGTACTTCTAGTTTCATACTTGTTTAGGTAAAGCGAACGTTAAGCGTGCGTAGAGTTGTATCGGTGGTCGATAGAACTTGTGTAACATCCCAAATTTTCAATTTGGAATGTTATACACTAGATCATCATTTGCATATCATATTTCATTGCATTTTGGTTGATCCTCGAAAATTCTACGAAACTCAAGGACCCTTGGAGAGAGTTGGGGATTTCGTTATTTTCATATTTGAGTTTTCTCAAATTTTGAAAATAGGATCATTTTATTTTATTTATTTTATCTTCAAATATTTCTATTATCAAAATATGAGAGCGGGAATAAAATGACTTTCCCAAAAATAAAGAAATACTGAGGATTTAATAAAAAATCAAATAAGATTTTATTTTGGTTTTATTTACTATTTTATTTGAATTTAGGAAAAATGCACGTTTTTCGAAATTGCATTTAGGCCCCAAATAAATGTTTATCCCGTGCGGCTTGATTTTAGAAGCCGGAGAAAATTTATTTCTGGATTTTTGGAGTCCGTTTAATATTCCTTTTGCTTTTTCTGAGTGTAACTATTTAAAAAAACGCGCAACCGACTTACCGGGCTGTGTCCGACCTGGACACTTGGCCCGACCTACTTTAAATAGCCGGGGAGGCCCAGCCGCCACCCCCACCAAACCCTAGCACGCCGCCGCCTGCCGCGCCGTACGCCGCCGCCCGCCCTAGCCGCCGCCTACCGCCGCCGCCGGATCCGCCGCCGCCGGATCCGCCGCCGCCGGAGGTAGATCTCACCGCCGGTTTTTTTAAAAACCGATTGGTTTTCCGTCTGGTTTTTTTAGTTCGTTCGTTTTTTATAGATCGGTTTTTCCGGTTTATTTACTTAGCGAGCGTTCGCCCGTTCCTTCGTTTTAACGAACACGTTCTTCGATTAGATCCAGTTAGCGAACGTTCGTTCGTTAATCTGTTCGTCGTTTTCTTTTTCTCGGATTAAATCCGCGATTTTTCCGATCGCGATTCCTGATCCGTTTTTCCTTCTAGTCTAACTTTTCGCTTGTTTATCGGAATCAGGCGATTCAAGCGCCTGGAGTTTCGTCTTGAAACCCTCTTTCCGTTTAACCAACTCAAACAAGTTTTTGCCACTGTAAAAATTGCCCTAGATCCCGAATAGTAAACGAAGCTTGTTTCTTTTGCCGATTGTCTTTCGTTGCGTCGTTCGATTTGATTCTTTTTGCCAACCGGAGCTCTTAAGTTGAACTTTCTGGTTAGATCTCTTATTCGAGTTTTACCTGTGCATTAGTTGAGTACTTATTGTATGCTTGTTTGTTTGTGATAGAGTACCCGGAGTGCGCCGCTTGCTACTTCGAATCACTAGGTTTTGCGGATCATCAGCAAGGCAACTAACACTTTGATCATACTTCCAATTACCCAGTTTTATTGCATTAGATCAATCCTCACACATTGCCTGATTAGGATCTAATTAAATTGTGGGTTTGGGAAGTAGATGAGGTAGTACCTATTACCTATTATTATCAAACCTTTGGGAGTTACTTCTACGTTGCTTATTATGCTATGCTATGCTAGTAGACATGGATTGGGTGAGTGTATCCATGACAGATGTGAGATTGTTAAATTAATGTTTTATCTAAGGTGGCAACTTAAATACACATTTGGGTGGATTGAGGCACCTGGGTATTCCAGCGATTGCCTTTTTTCTTTTGGACCGGCACCCAGGCTCAAAGGGATCATGAGATTATTCATGCTAGAAACTTCCGTGTGCAGCCACAAGCTACTATGGGCTCTAGCATAGTTGATTAAGTCATGTGAACTCTTACAGTGGTAGACTAGCAGATGTAGGGGAAAGTAGGTGTAACGGTCTACCCGATCGTAAGGTGCTAGCGCTTCTGAAAGACTATGTCTCGGTCATCCGGTTCTTAAACACCATGTAGTGTGAGAAATCAAACGGAGGAGATCATGTCTTGTGGGGAAAAGTACGCAAACCTTTGCAGAGTGTATAAACTAATCATGATTAGCCGTGACCCCGGTTATAAACATCTTGAGTATCTAGTACCTGGATTATCATGTGAATCTCATCATGTTACTCTAAAATTAATTTGTTGGGTTTTGTTTAATGATGATGTTTAATTGGGATTGAGAATGCTGTCAACCATTCTCAATGTTTAACAACTACCATGATAGTTAAATAAAAATTTATTCCTTTGCAGTAGGGAAAAATTGCCTTTACGCAAAACAGTAACCATAGAGCTTTCCACCAGCCAAATATGCAGATATTATATCCTATTTCTTCCATTACTCTCTAGGTGTTACATTGCCAGCATATTGCATGTGCTGACCCGTTTCGGGCTGCAACGTTAATGTTGCAGACTTTTTAGACGACGACTAAGGTGCTTTTAGGTCGTGGTTCTATACTCAGTGATTCCGTTGGAGTTGATGGACTCACTTATCTTCCAAGCCTTCCGCTGTTATCGTTATTAGATGGCCTTAAGCCATATTTATTGTAATAAGTTCTCTTTTGAGACTCTCGATGTAATAAGTGTGTGATTGCTACTCTGTTATAAATCCTTCAAGTACTGTGTGGTGTCAGCATTACTGATCCAGGGATGACACCTGAGCACAGATATTGGACCGTTTTAGGTCTGGTCGCTACAAGGTGGTATCAGAGCACACGCTGACTGTAGGACACGACCACTAAGCAAAAGACCTAGATCACTACTCACTCTTCTCATTCTGACTTCTCATCTTTTCTACTCTTTTAGGATGGCAGATGCAAAGAACAAGTTCATGCAACCGGATGAAGATACACCCTTTGGATGTCACTTGAAGGAAGTCACTAGATATCTGAACATAGGAGTACCAAGCTTCACCGGAACCTACAACGCCACTCTACCGGAAGAAGAGCGCTGGATGATTCAAGTTCAAATTCCAGGAAGGATGTTCATGCCAGTCACTGAGCCCACAGAGTTTTCCTTTGATGCACCAACCTGGAGTCTAGGAAAGAGCATGGCAGCTCACATCGCCATGGGACGCATTGGAGAAGTTTACCGCAATGATCTCAAGGATACTATTTACCACATTTGTGGGCGCCGAGATGAGCACTGGGAGATGATCATCACCAGGAAGGATAGATCAACTGCAGCTTTTATCTAGGAGTTAAACTAGCACATTCGACGCCAGGAGAACCAGATGTGCGCCAACATGATAGATCTGAAGAAGGCAAGGACAAGAATCAAGGAACTGGAGAAAGAACTCAAGGCTACACGTGAAGATTATGAAGAGGAAATAGAAGTATTAGTGGAGAAGAATGACGATCTGATTAGGAAGATTGGAATATTTATGGGAGGCCCTACACTAGTAGAGGAAGATGAAGAACCCAAGGAGATTCGCCCGGAAGACTACATCATCATCGACGACACAGACTCGGATCCAGATGATAACGATGATGACTATGTTGATGAAGCTGGAGCAGATATCATGGAGTCTGCAACCGAAGAATATTTCTAGTAGACCACCCCATCAGTAGTAGTAGTCCACCATGTAAATATAGTAGCCCGAGCACTTTTGCGATAGTTAGATCGATTGTATGCCCTTGTTTGATTGAATTAAGTGAATTGTTTGCTTTTTCCTCATGTGCATATGGGTAGTGTTTTCTCTTTAGACCCCCTCTATTCTTAAATCTTATCTTTTCTAAAACCTCAGATGCCTCCGAGATGTGACCCCGGATTTACCTTCCCACCGGAGCTCACTCAGTTGATCCAGCAGCCGAACACATTGATGTAGTTGCTAGTCCAAAATCAGAATCAGGGGAACAACAACAACAACCCACCACCACCACCACCTGTTGATCACTTAGCCCGTTTTCTTAGGCTGAATCCGCCGGTGTTTTCCAGTAGCACCGAGCCGATAGTAGCAGATGATTGGCTCTGTAAGACAGCTAGAGAGTTGACCACGGCAGGATGCACAGATGTGGAAAAGGTGAAGTTTGCCGCACATCAGCTGGAAGGACCCGCAGCATCATGGTGGGAGAATTTCACAGCCACTTTCCCTGTCGACACCGTCACGTGGGATCAATTTCAATAGACTTTTCATACTGCCCATGTTTCAGTAGGAGCTATGGCCATGAAGAAGCGAGAGTTTCGCAACTTGCGCCAAGGAGGGCGGACAGTTGGCCAGTATGTGGAGGACTTTAGTAAGCTAGCACGTTATGCCCCAGATGACATTGCTACGGATGCAGCTAAGCAGGAGAAGTTTCTGGAAGGACTGAATGATGAGTTGAGCATGCAGTTGATGGTAGCAACCTTCAACAACTACCAGGAGTTGGTAGATCATGCTCTCATGATTGAAGGGAAGCAGCAGCAGATTGAGAATCGCAAGAGGAAGTATGGACAAGGGAAGTACAATTAAGGAGCTCAGCAAAAGCCATGTTTTACCCCTAGACCGGGAGGACATTTTCAGCATACCCATGGAGGAGGTAGCTTGCACAATCACAATGGCACCAAGAATGGTAATGGGAATGGAGGAAGCAACGGCCAGAACTGCACCAACCCATCGACCCCAGCCAAGAGAGACCTGAGCCAAGTCACTTGCTTTAAGTGCCAGAAGACCGGACATTATGCCAATGAATGTCCTGAACCCCAGAATGGAAATGGTAATGGAAGCTCTGGGAAGAAGCCGAACCCTTTCAACAGGGGACAGGTGAACCACGTTAACGTGGAGGAGGTTGAAGAGCAGCCGGATGCTGTAATCGGTAAGTTTTTGGTTAAGTCATTTACTGCACTCGTTCTTTTGATACTGGTGCATCGCATTCATACATATCAAAGGGATTTGTGGATAAGTATAACCTGCCCACCAAAGTTCTTAGAACACCTATGTTAGCAAGCTCACCAGGAGCGGAGTATATGGCTAGCCAAGGATGTCTTCATGTGCCATTGAGTATAGGTAGGCATGTGTTTCCCTCGGATTTAATCAATTTGGAATCACAAGGATTGGATGTTATTCTGGGTATGGATTGGCTGTCGATGTATGAAGGAAACATCGATTGCGCCAGTAAGTCGATCTTGCTTACCACCCTAGAAGGGAGAAGGATCAAGTATGTATCCCGGCATGTGCCGAAGAGGACTCAAGTAAATTGTCTAACAGGAGTTGTGCAGGAGGAAGTACCAGTAGTGAAGGATTTCCCTGATGTATTTCTAGAAGAATTGCCAGGTATGCCACCGGATAGAGATGTTAAGTTTTTGATGCCAGGCACAGGGCCAATATCAAAGAGACCATATAGGATGCCCGCAAAGGATTTGGTGTAGATTAAGAAGCAAATTAAGGAGTTACTAGATAAGGGATATATTCGCCCAAGTTCTTTGCCTTGGGGATCGCCGGTACTTCTAGTGGAGAAGAAGGATGGATCGTTAAGGATGTTGTTGATTATCGAGGATTGAATGAAGTAACCATCAAGAACAAGTACCCACTACCAATGATCAATGATCTGTTTGATCGATTGCAAGGGGCTAAGGTATTTTCCAAGATCGATCTGCGATCAGGATACCATCAGTTGAAGATTCGAGAATAGGATATACCTAAGACGGCTTTTACCACCAGGTATGGGCTGTACGAGTATACCATTATGTCATTTGGTCTGACTAACGCACCTGCATATTTTATGAACATGATGAACAAAGTGTTTATGGAGTTTTTGGATAAGTTCATCGTACTGTTCATTGATGATATCCTGGTTTACTCGAAAAATGAAGAGGAGCATAAGGAGCATTTGCATTTGGTTCTTGGAAAGCTCAGAGAACATCAATTATATGCCAAGTTTAGCAAATGTGAGTTTTGGTTGAAGGAAGTTGGATTTCTCAGACACATTATATCCGGAGAAGGTATAGCAGTAGATCCCACTAAGGTTGATACCGTGACAAATTAGGAAGCCCCAACAACAGTTGGAGAGATCCAGAGTTTTCTTGGACTTGCAGGATACTACCGGAGGTTTATTGAAAATTTCTCGAAGATTGCAAAGCCTATAACGGATTTGTTGAAGAAGGATACCAAGTTCATATGGACTGAGGAATGTGAAGCCAGTTTCCAGGAGTTAAAGAAATGTTTGGTTACATCACCTGTGTTGATTTTGCCGAATCAGACCAAGGACTATGAGGTGTATTGCGACGCTTAACGTCGAGGACTTGGAGCAGTGCTTATGCAGGAAGGAAGAGTTGTTTCATATGCCTCACGACAACTTAAGCCTCATGAGTTAAATTATGCTACACATGATTTGGAGTTAGCAGCCGTAGTGCATGCATTGAAAACTTGGAGACACTTTCTCATTGGAAATCATTGTGAGGTGTACACGGATCACAAGAGTTTGAAGTATATTTTCATGCAAAAGGAGTTGAATCTCATGCAAAGGAGATGGTTGGAGCTCATCAAGGATTATGATATGAGATTGCATTGTTCCCTGGAAAGACTAACGTAGTAGCCAATGCGCTGAGCCGTAAAAGTCATGTCAACTCCTTAATGATGGGAGATTTACCAGGGAGTTAGCGGAAAATCTTCGAGAGCTATGTTTGGAAATAGTACCAAGAGGCTATGTAGCAGCATTGGAGATTCAGTCTACTTTGATGGATAAGATCAGAGACGCCCAGAAGACTGACCAGGAGATTGCCTCTATAAAGGAGAAAATGAGCAAAGGAAAAGCTAAGGGATTTCGTGAAGATGAGCACGATACCTTATGGTTTGAAGACCGTGTTTATGTGCCTAATGATTCGGAGATCAGGAAGTTAATTCTGCAAGAGGCCCCTGATTCACCATATTCGATTCACCCAGGAAATACCAAGATGTATTTGGATTTGAAGGATACTTTCTGGTGGACCGGAATGAAGAAGGATATTGCGGAATATGTAGCAGTTTGTGATGTATGTCAGAGAGTAAAGGCAGAGCATCATAAGCCAGCAGGATTGCTACAGCCATTGCCAATACCCGAATGTAAGTGGGATAAGTTAGGCATGGATTTTATTACAGGTTTACCCAGAACTCGTTCAGGCTATGACTCAATATGGGTTGTAGTCGATCGTTTGACAAATGTAGCTCATTTCATTCCAGTGAAGACTACCTATACCAGTACAAAGTTGGCAAAGATATACATGACCAGAATCGTATGTCTGCATGGAGTTTCAAGAAGCATTGTATCAGATAGAGGAACCCAATTTACCTCAAAGTTCTGGAATCAGTTGCATGAAACTTTGGGTACCAGACTGGAGTTTAATACAGCTTTCCATCCGCAGACAGATGGACAGGCCGAGAGAGTCAACCAGATTTTGGAGGATATGCTGAGAGCTTGTGCGCTAGATGATGGATCTAGTTGGGACGAGAATTTGCCATATGCAGAGTTCTCTTACAACAACAGTTATCAATCCAGTTTGAAGATGGCCCCTTTCGAAGCCTTGTACGGAAGGAGGTGCAGGACCCCATTGTCGTGGGATGAAGTTGGAGACCGCCAGTTGTTTCGACCGGATCTTATTAAGGAGTCTGAACAGAAAGTGAAATTGACTCGCGATAGGCTCAAGGTAGCTCAATCCAGGCAGAAGAGCTACGCAAATTCTAAATGCAAGGAGACAGTTTACGAAGTCGGAGACCGAGTTTATCTTTGAGTATCTCCACTTCGAGGAGTTAAGCGCTTTGGAGTTAAGGGAAAGTTAGCGCCACGTTTTGTAGACCCATACAAAGTTCTGGAGCGTATGGGAGAAGTAGCCTACAAGTTGGAATTGCCTGAAGGATTGTCAGGAGTTCACGACGTGTTCCACATTTCCCAGTTGAAGAAGTGTCACGCAGAGATGGCTGATATACCGCTGAGAGACGCAGTACCGCTGGAAGCGATTCAGTTGGACAGTGATTTGACCTATGAGGAGAAACCAGTCAAGATTCTTGAGTATGCCACCCGAGTCACCCGCAGCAAGGTTATTAAGTTTTGTAAAGTTCAGTGGAGCCACCACACGGAGGATGAACCCACCTAGGAGCGAGAGGAAGAATTGTTGAAGGACCACCCTCACCTATTTTCTAGCCAACCCGAATCTCGAGGGCGAGATTCATCTTAAGGGGGGTAGGTTTGTAACATCCCAAATTTTCAATTTGGAATGTTATACACTAGATCATCATTTGCATATCATATTTCATTGCATTTTGGTTGATCCTAGAAAATTCTACGCAACTCAAGGACCCTCGGAGAGAGTTGGGGATTTCGTTATTTTCATATTTGAGTTTTCTCAAATTTTGAAAATAGGATCATTTTATTTTATTTATTTTATCTTAAATTATTTCTATTATCAAAATATGAGAGCGGGAATAAAATGACTTTCACAAAAATAAAGAAATACTGAGGATTTAATAAAAAAATCAAATAAGATTTTATTTTTGTTTTATTTGCTATTATATTTGAATTTAGGAAAAATGCGCGTTTTTCAAAATTGCATTTAGGCCCCAAATAAATGTTCATCCCGTGCGGCTTGATTTTAGAAGCCGGGGAAAATTTATTTCGGGATTTTTGGAGTCCGTTTAGTATTCCTTTTTTTCTGAGCGTAACTATTTAAAAAAAACGCGCAACCGACTTACCGGGCCGTGTCCGACCTGGACACTTGGCCCGGCCGGCTTTAAATAGCCGGGGAGGCCTAGCCGCCACCCCCACTAAACCCTAGCCCGCCGCCGCCCGCCCTAGCCGCCGCCGCCGCCGGATCCGCCGCCGCCTGAGGTAGATCGTTCGGTTTTTTTAGTTTGTTCATTTTTTTATAGATCGGTTTTTCCGGTTTATTTACTTAGCGAGCGTTCGTCCATTCGTTCGTTTTAACGAACGCGTTCTTCGATTAGATCCAGATAACGAACGTTCATTCGTTAATCTGTTCGTCGTTTTCTTTTTCTCGGATTAAATCCGCGATTTTTCTGATCGCGATTCCTAATCCGTTTTTCGTTCTAGTCTAACTTTTCGCTCGTTTATCGGAATCACGCGATTCAAGCGCCTGGAGTTTCGTCTCGAAACCCTCTTTCCTTTAACCAACTCAAACAAGTTTTTGCCACTGTAAAAATTGCCCTAGATACAGAATAGTAAACAAAGCTTGTTTCTTTTGCCGTTTGTCTTTCGTTGCGTCGTTCGATTTGATTCTTTTTGCCAACCGGAGCTCTTAAGTTGAACTTTCTGGTTAGATCTTTTATTCGAGTTTTACCTGTGCATTAGTTGAGTACTTATTGTATGCTTGTTTGTTTGTGATAGAGTACCCGGAGTGCGCCGCTTGCTACTTCGAATCGCTAGGTTTTGCGGATCATCAGCAAGGCAAGTAACACTTTGATCATACTTCCAATTACCCAGTTTTATTGCATTAGAACAATCCTCACACATTGCATGATTAGGATCTAATTAAATTGTGGGTTTGGGAAGTAGATGAGGTAGTACCTATTACATGTTATTATCAAACCTTTGGGAGTTACTTCTACGTTGCTTATTATGCTATGCTATGCTAGTAGACGTGGATTGGGTGGGTGTATCCATGACAGATGTGAGATTGTTAAATTAATGGTTTATGTAAGGTGGCAACTTAAATACACATCTGGGTGGATTGAGGCACCTGGGTATTCCAGTGATTGCCTGTTTTCTTTTGGACCGCCACCCAGGCTCAAAGGGATCATGAGATTATTCATGCTAGAAACTTCCGTGTGCAGCCACAAGCTACTATGGGCTCTAGCATAGTTGATTACGTCATGCGAACTCTTACAGTGGTAGACTAGTAGATGTAGGGGAAAGTAGGTGTAACGGTCTACCCGATCGTAAGGTGCTAGCGCTTCTGAAAGACTATGTCTCGGTCATCCGGTTCTCAAACACCATGTAGTGCGAGAAATCAAACGGAGGAGATCGAGTCTTGTGGGGAAAAGTGCGCAAACCTTTGCAGAGTGTATAAACTAATCATGATTAGCTGTGTCCCCGGTTATGGACATCTTGAGTATCTAGTACCTGGATTATCGTGTGAATCTCATCATGTTACTCTAAAATTAATTTGTTGGGTTTTGTTTAATGATGATGTTTAATTGGGATTGAGAATGCTGTCAACCATTCTCAATGTTTAACAACTACCATGATAGTTAAATAAAAATTTATTCCTTTGCAGTAGGGAAAAATTGGCTTTACGCAAAACTGTAACCATAGAGCTTTCCACCAGCCAAATATGCATATAGTATAGCCTATTTCTTCCATTACTCTCTATGTGTTACATTGCCAGCATATTCCATGTGCTGACCCATTTCGGGCTGCAACGTTAATGTTGCAGACTTTTCAGATGACGATTAAGGTGCTTTTAGGTCGTGGTTCTATACTCAATGATGTTGTTGGAGTTGATGGACTCACTTATCTTCCAAGCGTTCCGCTGTTATCATTATTAGATGGCCTTAAGCCATATTTATTGTAATAAGTTCTCTTTTGAGACTCTCGATGTAATAAGTGTGTGATTGCTACTCTGCTATAAATCCTTCAAGTACTGTGTGGTGTCAGCATTACTGATCCAGGGATGACACCTGAGCACAGAGATTGGACCGTTTGAGGTCTGGTCATTACAACTTGAGGGAATATTTGTTCTACATTTAGCTCCTCATTGGGTTCGACACTCTTACTTATCCAAAGAGGCTACAATTGATCCCCTAAACTTGTGGGTTATCAAGACCTTTTTCTGGCACCGTTGCCAGGGAGCAATAGCGTGGGGTGAATATTCTCGTGTGTGCTTGTTTGCTTTATCACTAAGTAATTTTTATTTGCTGTTCTAAGTTGTTCTCTATCTTTAGTTATGGATATGGAACACGAAATACCAAAAAAATTAGGTTTACTTGCTACTCATGGAGATGGGGAACCTCCTAAAACCCTCGATGCTCATTATGCGAAAGATATTATGTACTACTTTGATAATCCTGAGAAAACCCCATTCAAATTTATAATGGGAGTAACGTTGGATCAATGTGAATACTTTAGGGATTATCGCTTGACTCAAAAAGGGAAACTATTATGGGATCGAGTTTATATGTTGCATTGGTATGCTCGACAACTATGCTTGAGATATGATTATACCTGTTGCTCTAGGATGAAGGCTCCACACCTTCCCTTTTCATGTGAATTTAATGATGATGAAACCTTGGCTTCTTATGCTAATGGTATATATGATTATTATGATGTGGAACAAATAGAAGAATTCGCTGCTTTTATGGGTGCTTATGAAATTGAATCCTTGTTTAAATAGTTTGAAGATTTTGATGATTTAGTTTATAGACCTGAAAATTCAGCTATCCTTAAATATTGCTATGAGAATTATAAATACAATTATGATATTGATGAATTTATTGAGAAAGTCTCCGCTGTCCGAGATGAGAATAATATTTTGCAGGAGTCTATGGAAGAAGAAATTGATGAAACTGTGAGCTCATTGGATGAAAAAGATGATGATGAGAGTGAAGAACAAAAGGAGGAAGAGCGGATTAGCTACCCATGCCCACCTTCTAATGAGAGTAACTCTTCAACTCATACATTGTTTAATTTCCCTTCGTGCTTACCGAAGGATGATTGCTATGATGATTGTTATAATCCTGTTGATTCTTTTGAAATATCCCTTTTTGATGATGCTTGCTATGCTTATGGCCAAGATGCCAATATGAATTATGCTTATGGAGATGAACTTGCTATAGTTCCTTATGTTAAACATGAAATTGTTGCTATTGCACCCACGCATGATAGTCCTATTACCTTTTTGAATTCTCCCGACTACACTATATCGGAGAAGTTTGCCCTTATTAAGGATTATATTGATGGGTTGCATTTTACTACTACACATGATTATTTTGATAGATATAATATGCATGTGCTTGCTGCTCCTACTTGCACTTATTATGAGAGAGGAACTACATCTCCGCCTCTCCATGTTTCCTATATGATAAAATTGCAAGAAACTTTTTATACTATGCATTGGCCTTTACTATGTGTGCATGAATTGTTCTTTTATGACATGCCGATGCATAGGAAGAGAGTTAGACTTCGTTGGTGCATGATATATGTTACTTCGTTCTCACTACAAAATTACAAATCATTGTTAATTAAAATTGGCTTTGATATACCTTGGGATCTGGGTGGATTCAATACTTGAGCACTATATGCCTAGCTTAATGGCTTTAAAGAAAACGTTGCCAGGAGATAACCCGGAAGTTTAGAGAGTCATTTATTTCTGTTGAGTGATTTTATATAGTTTAAAAACAAAACAAAAATAAAGAGGGGAACCCAAAACTTTTCAAAAAGGAAAGTGAAAGTGAGAGAGACAAGCATTGTTGAAGTGGGGGAGCTCCTTGAACTTTGTTCATGCTCACGGAAACTTTGTGAATCTTGATTACAGAAACTTTTCAACAAAAATAATTATCCCCTTGTACAATTCCATTGTATTATAAAAATAATGTGCCAAGATTCGCCTTTGGGATGTTTACATTGCTTGTTGGTTTGTGTAGTGCAGAACATAAACTTTGGCTGTAGTGCGCGATTTTACATTTTTTACTGGAATGTCAAACTGTTCTGAAACTTCTTTCACTGTATTTCCATACAATTTTTTTATTTTTCCTAATTGTTTCAGAATTTTTTGAGTAACATAAGTATCGTGAATGTTCAGATTACTACAGACTGTCCTGTTTAAGACAGATTATGTTTTTGATGCATAGTTTGCTTGTTTTGATGAAAATATCAATTTATATTAGTGGATTAAGCCATGGAAAAGTTATATTACAGTATCTAAAATGCAAAAACAAAATATGAATTGGTTTTCAACAGTACTTAGAGTAGTGATTTGCTTTATTATACTAACGGATCTTACCGAACTTTCTGTTAAGTTTTGTGATTGAAGTTTTCAAGTTTTGGGAGAGATCACGATGGATGAAGACATAAGGAGTGAAAAAATCCTAAGCTTGGGGATGCCCGAGGCACCCCAAGGAAATATTCAAGGACTCCGAAGCAACCAAGCTTGGGGATGCCCCGGAAGGCATCCCCTCTTTCTTCTAACAATCATCGGTAATTTCACTTGGAGCAATATTTTTATTCGTCACATGATATGCGTAAATCTTGGAGCGTCTTTTGCATTTAGTTTTCACTTTTATTTGATGCACCATGCTGGTATGAGATAGTCCTTGGTTGATTTATAGAATGCTCATTGCACTTCACTTATATCATTTGAGTATGGCTTTATAGAATGCTTCATGTGCTTCACTTATATCTTTTGAAGTTTGGACTGCCTGTTTCTCTTCACATAGAAAACCGCCATTTGTAGAATGCTCTTTTGCTTCACTTATATTTGTTAGAGAGTGGGCATATCTTTTGTAAAAGGATTAAACTCTCTTGCTTCACTTATATCTATTTAGAGAGATGACAGGAACTGGTCATTCACATGGTTAGTCATAAAATCCTACATAAAACTTGTAGATCACTGAATATGATATGTTTGATTCCTTGCAATAGTTTTGCGATATAAAGATGGTGATATTAGAGTCATGCTAGTAGGTAGTTGTGGATTGTAGAAATACTTATGTTGAAGTTTGTGATTCCCGTAGCATGCACGTATGGTGAACCGTTATGTAATGAAGTTGGAGCATGCTGTATTTATTGATTGTCTTCCTTATGAGTGGTTGTCGGGGACGAGCGATGGTCTTTTCCTACCAATCTATCCCCCTAGGAGCATGCGCGTAGTACTGTGTTTCAATGACTAATAGATTTTTGCAATAAGTATGTGAGTTCTTTATGACTAATGTTGAGTCCATGGATTATACGCACTCTCACCCTTCCATCATTGCTAGCCTCTTCGGTACCGTGCATTGCGCTTTCTCACCTCGAGAGTTGGTGCAACCTTTGCCGGTGCATCCAAACCCCGTGATATGATACGCTCTGTCACACATAAGCCTCCTTATATCTTCCTCAAAATAGCCACCATACCTACCTATCATGGCATTTCCATAGCCATTCCGAGATATACTGCCATGCAACTTCCATCATCATCATATACATGACTTGAGCATTTTTTGTCATATTACTTAGCATGATCGTAAGATAGCTAGAGTGATGTTTTCATGGCTTGTCCATTTTTTGATGTCATTGCTACGCTAGATCATTGCACATCCCGGTACTCCGCCGGAGGCATTCATATAGAGTCATATCTTTGTTCTAGTATCGAGTTGTAATATTGAGTTGTAAGTAAATAAAAGTTTGACGATCATCATTATTAGAGCATTTCCCCACGAAAAAAAGAGAAAAGAAAAAAAAGAGGCCAAAGAAGCCTAAATAAAAAAGGGGGCCAAAGAAGCCCGCCAAAAAAAGAAGAATAAGGGGGGCAATGTTACTATCCTTTTACCACACTTGTGCTTCAAAGTAGCACCATGTTCTTCATATAGAGAGTCTCTTGAGTTATCACTTTTATATACTAGTGGGAATTTTCATTATAGAACTTGGCTTGTATATTCCAACAATGGGCTTCCTCAAATGCCCTGGGTCTTCATGAGCAAGCAAGTTGGATGCACACCCACTTAGTTTTCAGTTTGAGCTTTCATACACTAATAGCTCTTAGCACATCCGTTGCATGGCAATCCGTACTCCTCACATTGACATCAATTTATGGGCATCGCCTAGGGACAAATAACTTTCTTGTGTGACAACAAGCTCTCTACTAAAACTAACTTAGTTGTTTCTTCATCTAAACAACCCCTACTTTTTATTTACGCGCTCTTTATTATCTTGCAAACCTATCCAACAACACCTACAAAGTACTTCTAGTTTCATACTTGTTGTAGGTAAAGCGAACGTTAAGCATTTGTAGAGTTGTATCGGTGGTCGATAGAACTTGAGGGAATATTTGTTCTACCTTTAGATCCTTGTTGGGTTCGACACTCTTAATTATCGAAAGAGGCTATAATTGATCCCCTATACTTGTGGGTTATCACGGCCCGAAGGCGGGAGGTGGCTGTCGTGGCCTCCACCCCACTGTCGGCCACTGTGGCCATCACCCACTCCACCACCGCGGCCCGAAGGCGGGAGGTGGTGGTCGTGGCCGACACCGTCATCGGCCGCCGTGGTCGCCAGCCCACCGTCGATCGTCGGGGTCATCACTCACTCCGCCACTGCTGCCCGAAGGCAGGAGGCAGAGGTGGATGCCTGCACGTGTGTCAGCGACCTTGCGCGCTACACCGAGTTCCTGCGGGAAGGGGAGGAGCGCCTCGTCGAGCATGCAAAGTGCCTTACCGCCATCGTGGCTGCAGCACACGCCACCTCAGAGGCGAGGAATCAGGAGATCTACGAGGAGAACGACCTCTTCGAGAGGGGTCGTCCAGAGCGGCAGAGGGCGTTCGAGGTGAGCGTCGCTGAAGCTGCAACAGCGGCAGGCACCGTATTGCGGTTGCCCAGCTCGTCGGTAGGCTCCTCCTCCTCCTCCACCACCTCTTACTAAGCGCTTGGCAGAGGAGAGGCAGCCGGAAGTAGTACAAAGCCCCTCCACAGTAGTAGTATTTATGGGCTATTTTGTTCAGTTCATCTGACTATAGATGTGGTGGAACTGTTCAACGTACTTAAAATTAGCTAGTATATATAGTTGAACTAGCTATTTCAGTACGTGGTTGGCAAAAATTGTGGAAAAGTTTGGTCGGTTCAGTTGTCGAGTTGAACTGTTTGTATAAATTAAGAACGACTGCTTAATCTATGAATGAAATATATGCTTAATTACTGAATTTTAGTTGCAAAAATTAGGTACTGCTACTAATTTTTAGCTTCATATTTTGACAAATTGCAGTGTTACAAGGATTGACAAATCTTACCAAATTGTTTGTACGTGGTTGCACATGGGTCATCCAAAACAACCGTTTGCGTTGAAGGGTTGGTCTATCTTTGCATACGGGTGTTCTGTCTAAAATGTTTGCGATCAAGAGCAACAGAAATCCTGCTCGACACATTTTCATTTTGCTTCCTGGGGAAGCTGTCGGTTTGCATACGGGTGTTCTAACTAAAATGTTTGCGATGATTGTTTTATATATAAAAAACGAATTAAACTACGGCTTGGGCGCCATTAATGGAGAGGATGCGAGCAAGGCGGGCGGCCATGGAAGTCAAAGGGCTAGCTTCCCAGTGAGCCTGCACAACGTACAGCTCGCACGCTTCCCGGTGAGCCTGCGCATTCGAGGATAGCTTGCACGCCTCTCGGTTAGCTTGCGCACCGGACAGCGCTTGCACGCCTCCCGTCCAGTCAAGGTCAAGTAGCTGTCCGCACGGCACCTCCTACAGCCATTAAAACCAAGACACATGGTATCACGTGAATGGTCAACAGAACGCACACGGTTTGAATTATACAAACGTTTGAGATATTAAATTGGCAGCTATTTTTCAAAAGCCTTTGTTCACTGTCATTATTCGAGTGCGCCTTCTCTCAAAATGGACACGAAAAATACCACAGCATGTCGGGTGCCATTCCATGATAGCATGCCAAGTTTCATGAATTTCAGACGAGTTTTGGATTTACTAGAATTTAAAAACCAGACATCTCAATGTTCTCCCGACAATCAACGGTTCCCTGGTGTTTGAAATTCATTCCCAATTCTTGCATGGGACCTAAGCATGCACCCAAGGACGCATATTTGTTTTTTCAACCAATTTATATGCACTGGAGCATGTGCATGTAGTTCAAATTTGAATTATGCACATAAATGGATTGAAAACTCAGCTAATGCATAAAAATGTCCAAATGAACCCCGAAAAATCACAAAAATTGACACAACACTCCTGTTGTTCTATGTTGACACGAGAAAATTTTTGGAAGCAATAAGAGGCAGTGGATATCGTATCGTCCCCAAAGGTAGGACGTTCCCTATCGAAACCATGATGCTTATTGTGAGAAGCTTTGGTTTGTGAGAAGCATATCCCCAAACATGCCCCAAACGGGACAAATTTTTTACCATGGCATGTTGATACCGCTCCATGAAAGCATGCCAAGTTTCATGAATTTTAGACGAGTTTTGGATTTACTAGAATTTAAAAACCAGGCATCTCAATGTTTTGCCGGCAATCAACGGCGCCCTAGTGTTTGAAATTCATTCCCATTTCTTGCATGGGACCTAAGCATGCACCCAAGGAAACAGATTTAAATTTTCATCCAATTTATATGCACTGGAGCATGTGCATGTAGTTCAAATTTGAATTATGCACATAAATGCATTGAAAACTCAGTTAATGCATAAAAATGTCCAAACGAACCCCGAAAATCAGAAAAATTCACACAACACTCATGTTGTCCTATGTTGACACAAGAAAAAATTGGAAAGCAATAAGAGGCAATGTATATCGTTTCGTCCCCAAAGGTGGGACGTTCCCTACCGAAAACCATCATGCTTGCTGTGAGAAGCTCCGGTTTGAGAGAAGCACATATCCAAACCTACCCCAAATGGGACAATTTTTTTACCACGGCATGTTGATGCCGCTCCGTGATAGCATGCCAAGTTTCATGAATTTCAGACAGGTTTTGGATTTACTAGAATTCAAAAACTAGGCATCTCAATGTTTTGTCGGCAATCAATGGTCCCCTGGTGTTTGAAATTCATTCCCATTTCTTGCATGGGACCTAAGCATGCACCCAAGGACACATATTTGATTTTCCAACCAATTTATATGCACTGGAGCATGTGCATGTAGTTCAAATATGAATTATGCACATAAATGCATTGAAAACTCAGTTAATGCATAAAAATGTCCAAACGAACCCTGAAAATCACAAAACATTGACACAACACTCCTGTTGTTCCATGTTGACATGAGAAAAAATTTGGAAGCAATAAGAGGCAGTGGATATTGTTTCATCCCCAAAGGTGGGACGTTCCCTACCGAAACCATGATGCTTGTTGTGAGAAGCTCTAGTTTGTGAGAAGCATATACCAAAACCTGCCCCAAATGGGGCAAAAAAATTACCACGGCATGTTGACGCCGCTCCATGAAATCATGTCAAGTTTCATGAATTTCAGGCGAGTTTTGTATTTACTAGAATTTAAAAACGAGGCATCTCAATATTTTGTTGGCAATCAACGGTGCCCATGGTGTTTGAAATTCATTCCCTTTTCTTGCATGGGACCTAAGCATGCACCCAAGGACATAGATTTGATTTTTCAACCAATTTATATGCACTGGAGCATGTGCATGTAGTTCAAAATTGAGTTATGCACATAAATGCATTGAAAACTCACTTAATGCATAAAATATCCAAACGAACCCCAAAAAATCAAAAAAATTCACACAACACTCCTGTTGTTCTATGTTGACACGAGAAAAAAATTTGAAAGCAATAAGAGGCAATGGATATCGTTTCGTCCCCAAAGGTGGGACGTGCCCTACCAAAAACCATCATGCTTGTTGTCAGAAGCTCCAGTTTGTGAGAAGCATATAGCCAAACCTGCCACAAATGAGACAATTTTTTTACCACGGCATGCTGATGCCGCTCCATGATAATGCTAAGTTTCAAGAATTTCAGATGGGTATTGGATTTACTAGAATTTAAAAACGAGGCATCTCAATGTTTTGCCGGCAATCAACGGCGCCCTAGTGTTTGAAATTCATTCCCATTTCTTGCATGGGACCTAAGCATGCACCCAAGGAAACAGATTTAATTTTTCATCCAATTTATATGCACTGGAGCATATGCATGTAGTTCAAATTTGAATTATGCACATAAATGCATTGAAAACTCAGTTAATGCATAAAAATGTCCAAATGAACCCCGAAAAATCACAAAAAATCACACAATACTCCTGTTGTTCGATGTTGACACAAGAAAAAAAAATTGAAAGCAATAAGAGGCAATGGATATCGTTTCGCCCCAAAGGTGGGACGTTCCCTACCGAAAACCATCATGCTTGTTGTGAGAAGCTCCGGTTTGTGAGAATCATATACCCAAACCTGCCCCAAATGGGACAAAGTGTTTACCATGGCATGTTGATGCCGCTCCATGATAGCATGCCAAGTTTCATGAATTTCAGACAAGTTTTTGATTTACTAGAATTTAAAAACCAGGCATCTCAATATTTTGTCGGCAATCAACGGTGCCCTGGTGTTTGAAATTCATTCCCATTATCTTGCATGGGACCTAAGCATGCACCCAAGGACATAGATTTGATTTTTCAACCAATTTATATGCACTGGAGCATGTGCATGTAGTTCAAATTTGAATTATGCACCTGAAATGGCTAGAAAACCAATTTAATGTATAAAATGTTCAAACTAACCCTGAATATATTCCAATTCTTTTACGACACACATATAGTTGCATGTTCACTCCAGATAAAAGGTCTAGCAATTCAAACACTGTCCATTGCCGTTGTGACCCCATTATGTAATTCAAATCAAGATGAAAAATCAAGTAGATCGCACACAGTTTATTATCAGCAACCGTGTGAGATGCAGGACAAAATATCCTGGAGCACAGTCGGTATATAGTACCCCTATGGCTTACGCGAGAAGGTACATCGGCTACAGTCCACAGTCGGCATCTCAAGCACACTAGCTCGCTCCCCAAATATCATTTCACTGTTCAATCGTCGCCGGTGAAAGATGGGCACATGGACCCACATCGTGAGGGCAACTTTGGTAGCCCACTCCGGCGAGAGCGCGGCCGCAGCCGCCATCCGCATGCTAACAAGGTGCATGAGCACGGCCGCAATCTGCGACCAGGTGGCAAAGGCAGCCCAAATGGCTGTTGTTGCTTCTCAGGTGGCGGCCGCAACATCTACCTCGGGGATAGCAACTGGCGAGAGCGGCACAGCAGTTGTCCATTCCACAGCGGCGACCTCAGCCCTGATGAAGGCCGCCCACGACCATGTCGAGGCCGCCACCTGAGAAATAGACAATTATCATGAACAAGGAAATATAATAATAACCATTTTATTATTGCCTCTAGGGCATATTTCCAACAGCTTCATGGCAGCTCTTCCTCTTGTTCCGTGTGCTTGGTGTCCTCACCATCTTGTCCATGGTCTTCCTGTTTGTTCCTGGTCATGCATAGCACATATATTTGAGGTAGTAGCCATGTATCATATGTGGAAAGTGATGGTCCGAAGATGAGCTAGTTCACCTTGTGTCCAATGGTGCATAGTCGAGGTCTCATCTTATGTATCCTTGGGGCTTGGAGAGTAGTAGGAGTCTACATGGGGATGAACGTGGGATGCTCTGCATCATCTCCCCCCCTTGGGAAAGATCCGACCTCGGATCATGATCCTCATCACCATGGAAATGGTTGTCGTGGACGGACTTGTAGTTGGACGGAGTTGAAGGCATGGCGCAATCCAAGTACTCCAAGGTGTCTCCGGTACATGCAAAATGATCAAACACGAAGTACACTTGGAAATACAATGGTTAGCGCACACAAAGTGTCCATCAAGTAAACATGTGTCCGTGCGACAATATTGATCATGACAAGGTGCATGAAGCTTATCCAAAAGATATGGATAGGCAATAAGATCATGATGTATGAATATGCCATCAAGAAAGATCACAACAAATTTGCTAAGGAAATGCAAAAGCTCATATATCATGGATGACATGGGAATACAAGATGCAACAAGGCAATCATAATGTGAGTCAATCCATGCATAAGATGCAAATTTGTCATGTGTATGATATGTCCATCGAGCATGACATGTGTGAGCACAATCAACAAATATGGAGGTGTTGGTGTACCAATGCTCGATGTCGTGGCATGGGTGGTGGTTCGAAGGTGCATCCAATAAGTCTGAGTGCTCCTCAATGTGAAGGTCCATAGAGCCAATCTCCCATGTCGCTCCTCCGTTCGCGAGATGTATCATGTAGACAACAATAAGGAGACAACAATGAAAGAGTGAACCATCCAATATGCATATTTGAGGATGGCTCAAAGGGAAAGAGTTCACCTTTAGGAGATTGTCGCAAATGTTGGTGTTGCACATCTTGTATGCCTTCACATGACCAAATTGTGTCATGGCGGTATCGCCTTGTGAATCCTTCAACATGAAAGAACATGACAAACACTCGGAAAAACAAATGAGGTTAGCGGAAGTGCAAAACCTATCATTCGTGTGGTAAAATACCCAACAAGTGGATGCATCATGCTCATCATAAGAAAGGAGAAGGGAGCATTTCATAGTATGGATGCATATGATGCGAGAACAACCAAATACAATAGGCTCAATCAAGCAAGCATGCATCACGAGTAATATGTCCGAGTCTCCAAGAGATGCAACAATTGGAGGTAAGCAACAATGAACAAGATATATCATGTGAGAGGCATGAACATATATGTCATCAACCCAAGAAAGAGAGTAAGAATTTAACATGGGTGATGTGATAAAGCAAGCAATCAAGTGGCGTGAGCTAGTAGTGCGAAGATGCAACATACTAGAGGGAAACATAGCAAGCATGTCATGGGTGCAAATAGTGTGGATGCATAATTCACATGACATAGCACAAGCATGAAAGGAGGATATGTGCAAAATAGCATCAATAGCATGGGGCACATGATAAACATGGAAAAAGCAACAAGGATCTCCACCGAGCATGCAAATACACATAGGAGTAGCATAATGGTGAATCATGGGTAGATGCAAGCAAGGGTCACAATTGCATGTCGAAGGCAGCATAGCATGCAAAGTGAACACGGGAAAATGAGCATGAAGCGACAAGCGGTATATAGCCCATTGCCGTGTGAGAGCCAAGTGAGAGAGATGCGCGTAGTCGTTGCGCGAAGAGAGCGGTGGGAAGGGTAGTTCACGGGATCCCAAGTCATCTTTGCTCTTGGGAGCTCGTTTCGTGAACTCTTGGGATTGAGAGGTTGACGAGTATACGTGAGTACGTACACAAAACAAAGACAAAGGGAAAATTTTGTGTGCGTGGTAGATGTACACATCATCCATCATGATGCGCAAGTGCAAGTGCTGGTTAGCACAAAATATCCAATGCTCGAATAAATGAGATGCGTGATATAGAAACATGTCATCCATCATGATAGGTTTGTTGTTATGTATAGCATAATGGAGACTCAAATTGTGTAATGCATCACAAGAAATATGTAGAGCATTCTTATGCATGGAATGCATACGGTGCAAGCAAGTATGAGAATCATGCAATGTATGGAATGCATCAAAATCTCCTAATATGTATGAGGAAACTATGGGGGTCTCCTCATGAACATTAATGGAAACATCACATGGAGAATATTGACAACATCCAAAACAATGCATATGTGGAACATTGTGATCATGGCATGGCATAGTAGATGAATTGCGCAAATCATGTAAAGGAAGCATGGCAATATCATCACATGAAAAACAAAAGCCAATGACCATCATCTCGTCATCTATGCCATAAGTGCAAATGGGATTGATTTTAATGGGACATGCATAGTTACTATGTTGAGATTGAAATGATGCAATATGGGAGATCTCACTCATAGCATATGACAAGTTCAATGGATTGTCAAACATGATGTGACCAATAGAATCTTCACATGATATCCTATGGAGCATAGCATCACAACTAGGCAACTCAACATGCTCATCATCATATTCATCATAAATAGGTAAGTCATGACATGAAGAAGTCGCACTATCACGGAAACACACACACGGATAGATAAATGGGGTCGTGCAACCAAGGAATGAGCACAAAATGTGGAATCCATGGAAAACGCTCGTGTTGCACAACTCAAGAGAGACGCTAGCACGATTTCTCAATAGGCGGATACGACACTTGTGCACAACCTATAAGATGCAAAATGGATAACTTTCTATCCCAAGTATGCTATGTATGTATGGTTCCCGGTGTTTCTCACAAGGTGATCCAAGATGATCGGATATGACAATCTTATACAATGTGGTATGATGCTATGGCTATTGCTTACAAGCTTCTTTGCTCTTTCTCTTTTGCTTAAAAGCTTTATTCTTTTTTTGTATGTCCACTTTGGCACAATGCACAAACCAAGATAGCAATTGTATATATGCAGGAACAAACTTGTGGCACAAGGGATGATATGATACCAAGATGATACCTATGGTATGGTATGTATGCAAAGGAAGGTGTAGACCACTAATGTGCACAAGTAATGTTGCCAGCAATACTCAAATGGCTAGTCTCGATGGGCAAGTGACGCAAAATGGGCCAGGGTTTATCAATGCAATCGCAAGGGAATATACACTAAAGGGATACCACGATACCAAGATGATATAGAGGTTACCGTCTGAGGCGATGATGAGTGACGGTGATCTTGATGGAGATACCAAGATGATGGAGACTCATCCCTAAGTAGCCAAAACACCTTAGGAAACGGAAAAACCACGAACTCAAAATCTCAAATGTCAAATGTCAAATGGTGGTAGCGGGAATGCAGTGGTGGTTTTGTGAAAGCTCAATGGAATTGCGGAATGGCAATGATGGGTTGTGGAGTATGCAATGCGGGAATGGAGGGTAAGGTGGTGGACTATACATGGTGTAAGAGTTGGAAGCACGGTCCCTAAGTAGACAAAACACCTTAGGGGACACAACTCACAACACAAACAAAATTGGGTTAAGTTAGGGTGGCGGAAGTGTATGGTGGGCAAGCCTATGCGGAAGTTATGGTGGTGGTGGTTGATGAAGAAGCAACCGTCCCTAAGTATCCTAGAACCTTAGGAGACTCAAATCACTTCTCAAGCAACCACTAATGCGATGGGGAACAAAATTAGTTAGGTTGCAGAAGTCAGTGGTGGAGTAGCGGATGATGTGGTGGAAGCCCTAGGAAAAGATGCCAAAATTCACAAAATTTGATGGAATCAAAAGATGTTGGTGGTATTTTTATTGGAAGGGGGGTGTCAAGAGCTTTTGAACAAGCTAAAGAACGCGAAAAGCGGACTCTGGATGAATTAGTTATGGCCAAAACAAAATTTGAGCCGAAAAGGGGAACTACAGGTATCGGACGTCCGGGAAATGACGGATGTCCGGGGGACGGACGTCCGGGCGGGCTCGGAAGTCCGTAAATTAGGCTCGGGTTAGGGGTTCCAGTTGTCCGGAAAAGGTAGGACGTCTGGTCGGTCCAGGGGCTCCGGACATCCGTTAAAGGCCGGTCGTTCGATGGGTCCGGGTCAACACGGGATTTGAGATCTGGGGCGCGATTTTGGGCGGAATTTGGGGATTTTGGAGTCAAAATTGATGAGATTTCATGGATGGAAAGTGGGGAAAATTGGGGAGATGCTAGATCCACTCGAAACCAAGCAAATCCATGGATCAAAATCAACAAAACTTCGTCAAACCAACAAATCACAAAAAAATTGGGGCTATTTTTGGTGGGGATTTTCGAAATTGGGGAAGAACACAACAAAATTAGGCTAGAAAAACAATGAGGGGAGGCTCCGAAATCGTGATCAACCTGGCTCATGATACCAAGATGATGTAGGATAGGAACCCTATAGGCCGATCTTTCACAAAAGTGGCGGATCCCGTGATGAACACGAAGAACATGAGGAGGGAAACGAGGGGAAAATCACGAGGGGAACTCAAGAGAACACTCAAACCAACAAGACTAATCACACATGCGCTAGATACATGAACACAAAGGAAGATACAAGATCCAAAGTCAACAACAGACGATACAAAAGGTAGCCGGTCTTCTCCGTGAGGAGGTCTTGATGTTCTTCTCCGCAAGGAGGTCTTGAATCCAAATGGATCTTCTCCAAAGAGGCTGCAGTCTATCTCGTGGAGTAGATCCGATGTGGATGAGCATAGATCTATCTCTAAATATGAGCTAAACTAACGCTAACCCTAACTAGGAGGAGGTGGAGGAGTATATATAGTCTAGGGACACGAAGGGGTGAGTGGGGGATACATGGGCCTCGGCCCAATACTCTGCGCCCAGACAGGCGCCGGTCGTCCGACAGGTACCGGACGTCCGGTGGCTCGTGATGGTCCGGTCGCCCGGTACTTGCCGGACGTCCGGCGTTTTGGCTTGGGATAGCCCTTGTCGGATTTCCGGACGTTGTCGGTCGTCCAGTGGCTGATGGTCGTCGGACGTATGGCCTTGGTCGGTCGTCCAGTGGCTGATGGTCGTCGGACGTATGGCCTTGGTCGGTCGTCCGGCTGCTGTAGCTTTCGTCGGCTGGTCCATCTGGCTGGTGGAGACTCCAGGCGTCGGACGTCCGGTGACCGTCGGACGCCCGGGAGCTGATGCTTCTGTTGGGGATCGTTGCAGAAATTAAAAAATTTCTACGCATCACCAAGATCAATCTATGGAGTAACTAGCAACGAGAGGGGAGTGCATCTTCATACCCTTGAAGATCGCGAGTCGGAAGCGTTACAAGAACGCGGTTGGAGGAGTCGTACACGTAGCGATTCAGATCGCGGCCGAATCTTATCTGAGCACCGAACAACGGTGCCTCCACGTTCAACACACGTGTAGCCTGGTGACGTCTCCCGCGCCTTGATCCATCAAGGAGGAGGGAGAGGTTAAGGAAGAAGGCTCCAATAGTAGCACGATGGCGTGGTGGTGATGGAGTGGCAGTTCTCCGGCAGGGCTTCGCCAAGCTCACGCGGAGGAGGAGAGGTGTTGGGGAGGGGAGGGGTTGCGCCTTGGATGTGGTGCTACAGCCCTCCCCTTGCCCCTCTATTTATAGGGAGAAGGGGGAAGGGGTCCGGCCCCTCTAGATGAGATCTAGAGGGGGGGGCGGCCAAGGGGGAGGGGGCTTGCCCCCCAAGCAAGGGGGGCGCCCCCCTTTAGGGTTCCCCCCAAACCCTAGGTGCATGGGCCCTAGGGGGGGTGGCGCCC
This sequence comes from Triticum aestivum, assembly GCF_018294505.1. Classification (NCBI taxonomy): domain Eukaryota; kingdom Viridiplantae; phylum Streptophyta; class Magnoliopsida; order Poales; family Poaceae; genus Triticum; species Triticum aestivum. The sequence continues at coordinate 238,898,720 of NC_057794.1, read as the reverse complement.
AGCCTACTAGGGGCTGGTTCCCTTCCACCTACAGACCATAAGGCCCTCCGGGGCAGGTAGACCCTCCCGGTGGACCCCCTGGAACCCCTCCGGTGGTCCCGGTACAATACCGGTATACCCCCGAATATTTCCGGTGACCGTATGATGACTTCCCATATATAAATCTTCACCTCCGGACTATTCCGGAACTCCTCGTGATGTCCGGGATCTCATCTGGGACTCCGAACAACATTCGGTAATCACATACAAATCTTCCTAATAACCCTAGCGTCATCGAACCTTAAGTGTGTAGACCCTACGGGTTCGGGAACCATGCAGACATGAACGAGACAACTCTCCGGCCAATAACCAACAGCGGGATCTGGATACCCATGTTGGCTCCCACATGTTCCACGTTGATCTCATCAGATGAACCACGATGTTGAGGATTCAAGCAATCCCGTATACAATTCCCTTTGTCAATCAGTACGTTACTTGCCTGAGATTCGATCATCGGTATCCCAATACCTCGTTCAATCTCGTTACCGGCAAGTCACTTTACTCGTTGCGTAACACATCATCCCGTGACCAACCCTTAGTCACATTGAGCTCATTACGATGATGTCTTACCGAGTGGGCCCAGAGATACCTCTCCATCATACGGAGTGACAAATCCCAGTCTCGATTCGTGCCAACCCACCAGACACTTTCAGAGATAACCGTAGTGCACCTTCATAGTCACCCAGTTACGTTGTGACGTTTGGCACACCCAAAGTATTCCTAGAGTATCCGCGAGTTGCACAATCTCATGGTCTAAGGAAAAGATACTTGACATTAGAAAAGCTCTAGCAGATGAACTACACGATCTTGTGCTATGCTTAGGATTGGGTCTTGTCCATCACATCATTCTCCTAATGATGTGATCCCATTATCAATGACATCCAATGTCCATGGTCAGGAAACCGTAACCATCTATTGATCAACGAGCTAGTCAACTAGAGGCTCACTAGGGACATGTTGTGGTCTATGTATTCACACATGTATTACGATTTCCGGATAATACAATTATAGCATGAACAATAGTTAATTATCATGAACAAGGAAATATAATAATAACCATTTTATTATTACCTCTAGGGCATATTTCCAACAGTCTCCCACTTCCACTAGAGTCAATAATCTAGTTACATAGTGATGAATCGAACACCCATAGAGTTCTGGTGTTGATCATGTATTGCTCGAGGAAGATGTTTAGTCAACGGAACTGCGACATTCAGGTCCGTATGCACTTGACAACTATACATGTCTCCATTTTGAACATTTTCACTAATGGAGTTGAAGCGACGCTTGATATGCCTGGTCTTCATGTGAAACCTGGGCTCCTTGGCAAGGGCAATAGCTCTAGTGTTGTCACAGAAGAGAGTCATCTGGCCTGACGCTTTGGGAATACCTCCTAGGTCGGTAATGAACTCCTTCATCCAGATTGCTTCTTGTGCTGCCTCCGAGGCTGCCATGTACTCCGCTTCACATGTAGATCCTGCCACGACGCTTTGCTTGCAACTACACCAGCTGACTGCCCCACTATTCAAAATATACACGTATACGGTTTGTGACTTAGAGTCATCCAGATCTGTGTCGAAGCTAGCATCGACGTAACCCTTTACGACGAGCTCTTCGTCACCTCCATAAACGAGAAACATATCCTTAGTCCTTTTCAGGTACTTCAGGATATTCTTGACCACTGTCCAATGTTCCTTGCCGAGATTACTTTGGTACCTTCCTACCAAACTCACAACAAGGTTTACATCAGGTCTGGTACACAGCATGGCATACATAATAGACCCTATGGCCGAGGCATAGGGGATGACACTCATCTTTTCTCTATCTACTGCCGTGGTCAGGCATTGAGCCGTGCTCAATCTCATACCTTGCAATACAGGAAAGAACCCCTTCTTGGACTGATCCATATTGAACTTCTTCAATATCTTGTCAAGGTACGTACTTTGTGAAAGACCAATGAGGCGTCTCGATCTATCTCTATAGATCTTGATGCCTAATATATGAGCAGCTTCTCCAAGGTACTTCATTGAAAAACACTTGTTCAAGTAGGCCTTTATGCTTTCCAAGAATTCTATATCATTTCCCATCAATAGTATGTCATCCACATATAATATGAGAAATTCTATAGAGCTCCCACTCACTTTCTTGTAAACACATGCTTCTCCATAAGTCTGCGTAAACCAAAACGCTTTGATCATCTCATCAAATCGAATGTTCCAACTCCGAGAGGCTTGCACCAGCCCATAGATTGAGCATTGGAGCTTGCACACCTAGTCAGCATTCTTATGATAGAGGCAAAGGTGTCCCGATGTTTCAATGAGATAGATATCGTTTTCTGTGGGAGTCGACTTTCACGATCCGACTACGAACGTGCGAAGACGTCGCGCCTTAGCAATCGCTAAACCAAATTCCGAGGGTTATTGACCACGCCGGAGCACGATCAACCTGACCAAGAGGGTCTATTTCCTGCGAGCAAACAAAGAACAAGCAAGAAACTGAGATTGCAATCTGGATATTGCGAATAAAAGAGGAAAGCTTTATTAATGAAGGTGGGGTTCTGTGACGTCTTGGTCTGGTCGTTGGACACAAACGAAGGACGCGAAGTTGCAGCTATGGTGAACTTTTAGTCTAAACAAAACCCCAAAGTCTAAACGATGCCCTAAGGGCTGTATATATGGAGGAGAGAAGGGGAATTTCGTGGCCCTTGGTGGAGGGGTCCGAAACCAACCCTAACTCTTGTTTCCCCACACATACAGACTCTAAAAACAGCCTATACTTAAGTACTTCGAAAATACATGGGCCTAGCCCAATAATAAGGTGACGCAGCACCTAGAATAGCCTCTGGACGAAATTTATGAAGTGGCATATTGTATATTTTGTCCCATGCTTCACGCACTCATTATGGTGGCTTCAGAGTCCTGGAATCATCACTTGTAACTTTGTTCTTGTTACCCTTGCGCATGCCATCATCTCCATGCTTGAACTTGCTCCAAGGTTCATCTTTCTTGTCCAAGCTAGGGCCTTCATTTGTAAGCAAAACAAATGTATCCAATTTAGGTAGCATCATATTCTTATGAACATTACAATCATTACCAAGAAATGGAAGTACCTGATAATTCAATTGGCATGCGTGAGCTCTAGTAATTGGTCTAGTATGTATAGCAGCAGGGGCTATGGGTGTAACAATGGTATTGATGTCCTCATCATCCTCCCCTTCTTGAAATGAAGTCGTCTCGATGAAAGTTCATCGTCCTCACCCAAATAAGGCTTCAAATCTGCAATGTTAAAAGTGGGACTAACCCCAAAATCTGCAGGCAGCTCATGTTTATATGCATTATCATTTATTTTCTCTAACACCTTAAAAGGACCATCTGCACGTGGCATTAGCTTTAATTTGCGCAAATTAGGAAATCTATCCTTACGCAAATGTAACCAAACAAGATCTCCAGGTGCAAACACAACATGTTTTCTACCCTTATCTCCAGCAAGTTTATATTTAGCATTCATACACTCAATGTTTTCCTTAGTTAACTCATGCATTTTTAAAATCAATTCAGCACGTTCTTTAGCATCAAAATTAACCTTCTTCGAAGATGGAAGAGGCAACAAATCAATAGGTGCACGAGGTAGGAAACCATACACAATTTGAAAAGGGCACATCTCAGTAGTAGAATGCAATGAACGATTATAAGCAAATTCAATATGAGGCAAGCATTCTTCCCACATTTTCTTGTTATTCTTCAAAACAGCCCTAAGCATAGTAGACAATGTTCTATTGACTACTTCAGTTTGTCCATGGGTGACAAGTAGTACTAAAAAGCAGTTTAGTCCCCAACTTAGCCCATAAACATCTCCAAAAGTGGCTAAGAAATTTAGTATCATGATCTGAAACAATAGTATTTGGCACACCATGCAAGCGAATAATTTCACAAAAGAACAAATCAGCAACATTAATAGCATCATCGCTTTTATGACATGGTATAAAGTGTGCCATTTTCGAGAACCTATCCACGACAACAAATATGCTATCCCTCCCCTTCTTTGTTCGAGGTAAACCTAAAACAAAGTCCATAGATATATCCTCCCAAGGAACACTAGGTACAGGCAAAGGCATATATAAACCATGAGGATTGAGTCGTGACTTAGCTTTTTGACATGTAGTGCAGCGAGCAACAAAACGCTCAACATCCCGTCTCATCTTTGGCCAAAAGAAATGTGTAGCAAGTACGTCCTCCATCTTCTTCACGCCAAAGTGTCCCGTTAGTCCTCCTCCATGCGCCTCTTGCAACAACAAAAGACGAACGGAGCCAGCTAGAATGCATAGCTTGTTAGCACGAAACACAAATCCATCGTTAAGAACGAACTTGTTCCAAGTTCTCCCTTCCTTACAATTCTGCAATACATCTTTAAATTCAGCATCATGCACATATTGATCTTTGATGGTCTCCAAACCAAATATTTTAAAGTCAAGTTGTGAAAGCATAGTATAACGACGATACAATGCATCAGCAATAACATTTTCTTTACCCTTCTTGTGTTTAATGACATAAGGGAAAGTCTCAATGAATTCAACCCATTTAGCATGTCTACGGTTCAGTTTTGCTTGACTTTTAATGTGTTTCAAAGATTCATGATCAGAATGTATAACAAATTCCTTTGGCCATAAATAATGTTACCATGTTTCTAAGGTCCGAACAAGAGCATATAATTCTTTATCATAATAAGTAGAATAGTTCAGACTAGGCCCACTCAATTTTCAAAAAAGTATGCAACATGTTTTCCATCTTGTAATAACACACCTCCTAATCCAATTCCACTAGCATCACATTCAAGCTCAAAAGTCTTATTAAAATCAGGAAGTTGGAGTAAAGGAGCATGTGTCAACTTATCTTTCAATACCGTGAAGGCTTCTTCCTGTGCGGTACCCCAAACAAAAGGCACATCCTTCTTTGTAAGCTCATTGAGAGGTGCAGCAATGGTGCTGAAATCTCTCACAAAACGCCTATAGAAACCAGCGAGGCCAAGGAAACTCCTCACTTGTGTGACCGTTTTGGGCTGCGGCCAACTCTCAATAGCTTCAATCTTGGCTTTATCAACTTCAATTCCCTGTGGAGTAACAACATAGCCAAGAAAAGATACTCGGTCAGTGCCAAAGGTGCACTTTCCCAGGTTACCAAACAAACGTGCATCATGTAGAGCAATAAAAACAGCACGTAAATGTTCCAAATGTTCCTCCAAAGATTTGCTATAAATCAGTATATCATCAAAATAGACTACCACAAATCGTCCAATGAAAGCACGTAAAACTTCGTTCATTAGTCTCATGAAAGTACTAGGTGCATTAGTTAACCCAAAAGGCATGACTAACCACTCATATAAACCAAACTTAGTTTTAAATGCCGTTTTCCATTCATCTCCCAATTTCATACGAATTTGATGGTATCCACTACGCAAATCAACTTTGGAGAATATTGTAGAGCCACTCAATTCATCAAGCATGTCGTCTAGCCTAGGAATAGGATGACGATAACAAATAGTAATATTATTAATGCCTCTACAATCAACACACACACGTGACGTACCATCCTTTTTCGGCACTAAAATGATAGGAACATCACAAGGACTAAGGGATTCACGTATATAACCTTTGTCGAGCAGTTCTTGTACTTGACGCATAATCTCCTTCGTCTCCTCTGGATTGGTACGGTATGGTGCACGGTTGGGTAATGATGCACCTGGAATTAAGTCAATTTGATGCTCAATCCCTCGAATAGGTGGTAATCCTGGTGGCACGTCTTGTGGAAAGACGTCAGCGAACTCCTGCAGAATGTTAGTGACAGCAGGAGGCAAAGAGAAAGGCACGTCCTCGAATGAAAATAATGCCTCTTTGCACACAAAAGCATAGCAAACAGATTTGCTAAAATCTAAATCATCAATATCAGATTTGGTGGCAAGTAAACATGCACTTTTCAATTTAATTTCAGAAGCAACACTAGATGGTTTATTATTAGGCTGCATTTGTTGCTCAAATTCTTTTGCCACAATCTGATTTTCACTTTTATTTTTCTCCTGTTTTGCTTTATTAGCTCTATTAATATCATCTTTCAAAATGGAATCAGGAGTCATAGGAAGCAAAGTAATATTTTTATCCTTATGAACAAGAGTATACTGATTGTTTCTACCATGGTGTACAATATTTTTATCAAATTATCATGGTCTACCAAGTAATAAGGAACATGCTTGCATAGGTACCACATCACAATCAACATAATCAGCATATGTAGAGATACTAAAATGCACACGAACAGTATGTGTTACCTTAACCTTGCCGCTGTTGTTGAACCATTGGATGTAGTAAGGATGTGGATGTGGTCTTGTGGTGAGAGATAGCTTCTCCACCATCTCCATGCTAGCCAAGTTATTGCAGCTCCCTCCATCTATGATGACGCGAATAGAACATTCCTTCACAACTCCCTTTGTATGGAACAGATTATGTCTCTGATTTTTCTCAGCTTGTGCAACCAGCACACTCAAAACACGTTGAGCAACTAAACATTCATACCTGTCAGCATCTTCAGCAGCCATGTATTGCGTTTCATGATCAGAATCCTCTCCACCGTGTTCTTCATGTGTAATAAGTGCCAAAGTCTCCTCATCATAGTCACTAGCGGACTCATACCCACCATCCTCAGTAGCAATCATCACACGCTGAGATTGGCATTCTCTCGCAAAATGTGCTCTTCCCTTACAACGACGACAAATAATATCACTTGTGTGCCCTGGTGATGCCATGGAAGAAGAAGAGCTCTTCGCAGGTCCGGCAGGTGTGCTCTTGGCAGATAGTGGTGGTTGTGCCTGCTTTCTTGTATCACGACTGGAGGTGGCACCTGATGGAGGTGCTGGTGGAGTGGAAGTAGAGGATGCACGTGGTGTCCATGATGAAGATCAACCTACAGAAAAGTTAGTCCGCGCCAATGCCTTTCACGTTCAGCTTTACAAGCAAGATGGGATAAACGAGTGATATTAGTATACTCCTTATACTCTAGAATGGTCTGAATCTCTCTATTTAATCCACCCACAAAACGTGCAAGCATAGCTTCATTCTCCTCAACAATACCACATCTAATCATGCCAGTTTGTAATTCCTGATAATATTCTTTGACAGAATTTTTTCCTTGTCTTAAACGCTGCAATTTTTGAAGTAATTCACGTTGATAATATGGTGGAACCCAACGAGTACGCATAGCAGTTTTCAAAGCAGCCCAAGTAGCTGGAATAGGATATAATCTACAATGTCCAGACCACCAAACACATGCAAAGCTAGTGAAAGCACAAACATCAGCAGGAACACGTCTCTCCTCGGGATATTGTAAACATGTAAATCGTTGTTCAGTTTCTAACTCCCAAGTAAGATATATATCAGGAACATATCTACCCTCAAATGGTGGAATATTCAATTTTAGTTTAGGGAGATGGTCATGATCTCGTACCTAAGGGTGAGCCCTACCATTGCCATTATTTGCATGTGGACGACCAGGTGATTGCTATGCTGGTGGTGGCACGTAGTTCTGATTTTGATCAACCTCATCCTCGTAATCTCCCGCAAAATCATCCTCCTCCGCATCAGCAGCAGGAGCCACAGAAGTATCAACAGCAGCACCAACAGTTTGGCCAGGTGCAAGAGGGAGATGGCTCACTCGGTGGAGGGCTGTTTCGCGATGTGCAGGTAGTCATCGTTGTTATTGTTGTTGTTGTTGTTATTGTTGTTGTTGTTGTTATTGTTGTAGAGGTGCGTTAGGTGCAGCCGGTTGTGGTGGTGGAAGACGCGCGAGCAATTCATTAAACCTGTTATCGAGCTTTGTTTCGAACGTCTTCTCCATGCCATCTATCTTGTCCATGGCCTCTTCAAATCTGTTTAGCACATCTTGCACCTGTCCACTCATCATTTGCTGAAATTTATCATGCAACTCCTTATTCGTCATGTTCTCCCAGTCAGTCTCGTTGGCTTGTGATCCTGCCATGGTTAGCAGCAATAGAAACACACAACAATATGATCCTACAGACTACTAACAAGAGGTGGTGGTGGATGTCACAAATCCGTCAAGCAAATCTCAGATTCTTACCAGTTCTTACCCAGCAGCAGGCGGTGATCAGCAACCGTCGTAGTCAAAACTCTCAAAGCTTGGATAGAGCGATTACCAGGGAGAGTCAAACGCACGACGTAGATGTATGTGGAGCTGGGAAGGCTTATAATATGGTAGCAAAAAGGGTCAGCAATAATCAATTCAAAGATGCAAAGTTGAATAAATGCTCAACGACGGTACTGTGCTGGTCCTAGGCTAGACCATGCTAGAGACGCGAGCCTAGAAAACTAACAAAATCATGGCGCTGCACGTAACCAAGGGAGGAGCACGCTCTGAATTTTTTTTCTTTTTTTTCACTTTTTTTCCTCTTTTTTTGCTTCGCAACATTTTTTTTCGAAAAAGTCTACAAATGGTCTAAAAACTGCCTAGCCAGAATTTTCCAGACTTAGTTTTTTTTGAGTTTGGAACTATTTTTCTTCTGCGGGAAGCATGAAATCTCAGGAGTCCTATTCTGTCATGACTCGAAGTATCGCGTGATCCAGAAATCGAAAACAATGCAACAATTACTGGACTCGGACTAGGACTGGTGGCGGAGATGAATCTGGTGGAATCTCGGACTGGTGGCGGCGATGAATCTGGTGGACATCGGACTGGTGGCGGACATATGTTGCAGGTGGACTCGGATTGGCGTGATGGCGGCAGATATGTGCTGGTGTATATGGACTCGGATTGATGGTGAATATGTGGTGGTGAATATGGCAGCGACGATGAAGTTGGTGTGGTGGTGGTATATGGTAGCAGTGATGATGATGATGCGGTGGTGATATATGCCAGCGGCGACGTGACAACCTGTGAACAGAACTCAAAACTCTAAAGGACTAGACACTAAGACGAGCAACTTGACACGACGATGCAACTGCAAATTCAACAAAGCAAATACAGAAAAGATTATGCAAAGGCTCAGATTGGTTCGAGTAGGATGAACTAACCCTATTTTTTGGCTTTTTCGTGGACTATAGGTACGAAGAACAGACTCGATCTAAACTACGAAAAACTGTAAAATCTCACCGAGAAACCTGGAAATCTGATACCACTTGATAGAGGCAAAGGTGTCCCGATGTTTCGATGAGATAGATATCTTTTTCTGTGGGAGTCGACTTTGACGATCCGACTACGAACGTGCGAATACATCGCGCCTTAGCAATCGCTAAACCAACTTTCGAGGGTTATTGACCACGCCGGAGCACGATCAACCTGACCACGAGGGTCTATTTCCTGCGAGCAAACGAAGAACAAGCAAGAAACTGAGATTGCAATCTGGATATTGCGAATAAAAGAGGAAAGCTTTATTAATGAAGGTGGGGTTCTGTGACGTCTTGGTCTGGTCGTTGGACACAAACGAAGGACGCGAAGTTGCAGCTATGGCGAACTTTTAGTCTAAACAAAACCCCAAAGTCTAAACGATGCCCTAAGGGCTGTATATATGGAGGAGAGAGGGAGAATTTCGTGGCCCTTGGTGGAGGGGTCCGAAACCAACCCTAACTCTTGTTTCCCCACAAATACGGACTCTAAAAATAGCCTATACTTAAGTACTTTGAAAATACATGGGTCTGGCCCAATAATAAGGTGACGCAGCACCTAGAATAGCCTCTGGACGAAATTTATGAAGTGGCATCTTGTATATTTCGTCCCATGCTTCATGCACTCATTATGGTGGCTTCAGAGTCCTGGAATCATCACTTTTAACTCCGTTCTTGTTCCCCTTGCGCATTCCATCATCTCCATGCTTGAACTTGCTCCAAGGTTCATCTTTCTTGTCCAAGCTAGGCCCTTCATTTGTAAGCAAAACGAATGTATCCAATTTAGGCAGCATCATATTCTTATGAACATTAGAATCGTTACCAAGAAACGAAAGTACCTGATAATTCAATTGGCGTGCGCGAGCTCTAGTAATTGGTCTAGTATGTATAGCAGCAGGGGTTGTGGGTGTAACAATGGTATTGATGTCCTCATCATCTTAGGATCGACAAAACCTTCTGGCTGCATCATATACAATTCTTCCTTAAGGAAACCATTAAGGAATGCCGTTTTGACGTCCATTTGCCATATCTCATAATCATAGAATGCGGCAATTGCTAACATGATTCGGACGGACTTTAGCTTCGCTACGGGTGAGAAAGTCTCATTGTAGTCAACCCCTTGAACTTGTCGATAACCCTTAGCGACATGGCGGGCCTTATAGATGGTCACATTACCATCCGCGTCTTTCTTCTTCTTAAAGATCCATTTTATTTTCTATGGCTCGCCGATCATCGGGCAAGTCAATCAAAGTCCATACTTCATTTTCATACATGGATCCTATCTCGGATTTCATGGCTTCCAGCCATTTGTCGGAATCTGGGCCCGCCATCGCTTCTTCATAGTTCAAAGGTTCACCATTCTCTAACAACATGATTTCTAGGACAGGGTTGCCGTACCACTCTGGTGCGGAACGTGTCCTTGTGGACCTACGAAGTTCAGTAGCAACTTGATCTGAAGTTTCATGATTATCATCATTAACTTCCTCTCTAGTCGGTGTAGGCACCTCAGGAACATTTTCTTGAGCTGCGCCACTCTCCGGTTCAAGAGGCAATACTTCATCAAGTTCTACTTCCCTCCCACTTACTTCTTTCGAGAGAAACTCTTTCTCTAAAAAGGATCCATTCTTGGCAACAAAGATCTTGCCTTCGGATCTGAGGTAGAAGGTATACCCAATAATTTCTTTAGGGCATCCTATGAAGACACATTTTTCTGATTTGGGTTCGAGCTTTTCAGGTTGAAGTTTCTTGACATAAGCATCACATCCCCAAACTTTCAGAAACGACAGCTTAGGTTTCTTACAAAACCACAATTCATACGGTGTCGTCTCAACGGATTTCGACGGAGCCCTATTTAAAGTGAATGTGGCAGTCTCTATAGCATAACCCCAAAATGACAGCGGTAGATCGGTAAGAGACATCATAGATCATACCATATCCAATAGAGTGTGATTACGATGTTCGGACACACCATTACGCTGAGGTGTTCCAGGCGGCGTGAGTTGTGAAACAATTCCGCATTTCCTTAAGTGCGTGCCAAATTCGTGACTCAAATACTCTCCCCCACGATCTGATCATAAGAACTTGATTTTCCTGTCATGTTGATTCTCAACCTCACTCTGAATTTCCTTGAACTTTTCAAAGGTCTCAGACTTGTGTTTCATTAAGTAGACATACCCATATCTACTCAAGTCATCAGTGAGGGTGAGAACATAATGATAGCCACCGTGAACCTCAACACTCATTGGACCGCACACATCAGTATGTATGATTTCCAATAAGTTGGTTGCTCGCTCCATTGTTCCAGAGAACGGAGTCTTGGTCATTTTGCCCATGAGGCATGGTTCGCATGTGTCAAATGATTCATAATCAAGAGACTCCAAAAGTCCATCTGCATGGAGTTTCTTCATGCGTTTGACACCAATGTGACCAAGGCGGCAGTGCCACAAGTATGTGGGACTATCATTATCAACCTTACATCTTTTGGCATTCACACTATGAATATGTGTAACATCATGTTCGATATTAAATAAGAATAAACCATTGACCAGCGGGGCATGACCATAAAACATGTCTCTCATATAAATAGAACAACCATTATTCTCATATTCAAATGAGTAGCCATCTCGCATTAAACGAGTTCCAGATACAATGTTCATGCTCAAAGCTGGTACTAAATAAGAATTATTGAGGTTTAAAACTAATCCTGTCGGTAAATGTAGAGGTAGCGTGCCAACGGCGATCACATCGACCTTGGAACCATTCCTGACGCGCATCGTCACCTCGTCCTTCGCCAGTCTCCCTTTATTCCACAGTTCCTATTTTAAGTTACAAATATGAGCAACTACACTGGTATCAAATACCCAGGAGCTACTACGAGCGCTGGTTAGGTACACATCAATAACATGTATATCACATATACCTTTGGCATTGCTGGCCTTCTTATCCGCTAAGTACTTGGGGCAGTTCCGCTTCCAGTGACTGTTTCCCTTGCATTAAAAGCACTCACTCTCAGGCTTGGGTCAATTCTTTGGCTTCTTCCCGACAGCTTGCTTACCGGGCGCGGCAACTCCCTTGCCATCCTTCTTGAAGTTATTTTTACCCTTGCCTTTCTTGAACTTAGTGGTTTTATTCACCATCAACACTTGATGTTCCTTTTTGATTTCCACCTCCGCTGATTTCAGCATTGAATATACCTCAGGAATGGTCTTTTCCATCCCCTGCATATTGAAGTTTATCACAAAGCTCTTGTAGCTAGGTGGGAGCGACTGAAGGATTCTGTCAACAACCGCATCATCCGGGAGATTAACTCCTAGCTGAGACAAGCGGTTGTGCAACCCAGACATTTTGAGTATGTGCTCGCCGATGGAACTATTCTCCTCCATCTTACTACTGTAGAACTTGTCGGAGACTTCATATCTCTCGACCCGGGCATGAGCTTGGAAAACCATTTTTAGCTCTTGGAACATCTCATATGCTCCGTGTTGCTCAAAACGCTTTTGGAGCCCCGGTTCTAAGTTGTAAAGCATGCCGCACTGAACCAGGTAGTAATCATCACTATGTGTCTGCCAAGCGTTCATAATGTCTTGTTTTGCTGGGAAAACAGGTGCTTCACCTAGCGGTGCATCAAGGACATATGCTTTCCTGGCAGCTATGAGGATAATCCTCAGGTTACGGACCCAGTCCGTGTAGTTGCTGCCATCGTCTTTCAGCTTGGTTTTCTCTAGGAATGCGTTGAAGTTGAGGGCAACATTAGCGTGGGCCATTTGATCTACAAGACATATTGCAAAGAATTTTAGACTATGTTCATGATAATTAAGTTCATCTAATGAAATTATTTAATGAACTCCCACTCATATAGACAACCCTCTAGTCATCTAAGTGATACATGATCCGATTCAACTAGGCCGTGTCTGATCATCACGTGAGACGGACTAGTCATCATCGGTGAACATCTTCATGTTGATCGTATCTTCTATATGACTCATGTTCGACCTTTCGGTCTTCCATGTTCCGAGTCCATGTCTGTACATGCTAGGCTCGTCAAGTCAACCTAAGTGTATTGCATGTGTAAATCTGGCTTGCACCCGTTGTATGCGAATGATAGAACCTATCACACCGGATCATCACATGGTGCTTTGTAACAACGAACCTTAGAAACGGTGCATAGTTAGGGGGAACACTTTCTTGAAATTATTGCGAGGGATCATCTTATTTATGCTACCGTCGTTCTAAGCAAATAAGATGTAAAACATGATAAACATCACATGCAATCAAATAGTGACATGATATGGCCAATATCATTTTGCTCCTTTTGAGCTCCATCTTCGGGGCGCCATGATCATCATTATCACCGGCATGACACCATGACCTCCATCATCATAATCTCCATCATCGTGTCTTCATGAAGTTGTCTCGCCAACTATTACTTCTACTACTATGGCTAACGGTTAGCAATAAAGTAAAGTAATTACATGACGTTTATGTTGACACGTAGGTCATAAATAAATTAAGACAACTCCTATGGCTCCTGCCGGTTGTCATACTCATCGACATGCAAGTCGTGATTCCTATTACAAGAACATGATCAATCTCATACATCACATATATCATTCATCACATCCTTTTGGCCATATCACATCACACGGCATATGCTGCAAAAACAAGTTAGACGTCCTCTAATTGTTGTTGCAAGTTTTTACGTGGCTGCTATAGGTTTCTAGCAAGAACGCTTCTTACCTGTGCCAAAACCACAACGTGATATGCCAATTTCTATTTACCCCTCATAAGGACCCTTTTCATCGAATCGGATCCGACTAAAGTGGGAGAGGCAGACACCCGATAACCACCTTATGCAACTAGTGCATGTCAGTCGGTGGAACCAGTCTCACGTAAGCGTACGTGTAAGGTCGGCCCAGGCCGCTTTATCCCACGATGCCGCCGAATCAAGTAAGACTAGTAACGGCAAGTAAATTTACAAAATCGATGCCCACAACAACTTGTGTTCTACTCGTGCATAGAAACTACGCATAGACCTAGCTCTGATGCCACTGTTGGGGATCATTGCAGAAATTAAAAAAATTCTATGCATCACCAAGATCAATCTATGGAGTAACTAGAAACGAGAGGGGAGTGCATCTTCATACCCTTGAAGATCGTGAGTCGGAAGCATTGCAAGAACGCGGTTGGAGGAGTTGTACACGTAGCGATTCAGATCGCGGCCGAATCCGATCTGAGCACCGAACAACGGTGCCTCCGCATTCAACACACGTGCAGCCCGGTGACGTCTCCCGCGCCTTGATCCAGCAAGGAGGAGGGAGAGGTTGAGGAAGAAGGCTCCAACAGCAGCACAACGACGTGGTGGTGATGGAGTGGCAGTTCTCCGGCAGGGCTTCGCCAAGCTCACGCGGAGGAGGAGAGGTGTTGGGGAGGGGAGGGGCTGCACCTTGGATGTGGTGCTGCAGCCCTCCCCTCACCCCTCTATTTATAAGGAGAAGGGGCAAGGGGGCCGGCCCCTCTAGATGAGATCTAGAGGGGGGGCGGCGGCCAAGGGGGAGGGGGCTTTCCCCCCAAGCAAGGGGGGCACCCCCCTTTAGGGTTCCCCCCAAACCCTAGGCGCATGGGCCCTAGGGGGGATGGCACCCAGCCCACCAGGGGCTGGTTCCCTTCCACCTACAGCCCATAAGGCCCTCCGGGGCAGGTGGGCCCTCCCGGTGGACCCCCAGAACCCCTCCGGTGGTCCCGGTACAATACCGGTATACCCCTAAATATTTCCGGTGACCGTATGATGACTTCCCATATATAAATCTTCACCTCTGGACTATTCTGGAACTCCTCGTGACGTTGGGGATCTCATCCGGGACTCCGAACAACATTCGGTAATCACATAAAAATCTTCCTAATAACCCTAGCGTCATCAAACCTTAAGTGTGTAGACCCTACGGGTTCGGGAACCATGCAGACATGACCGAGACAACTCTCCGGCTAATAACCAATAGCGGGATCTGGATACCCATGTTGGCTCCCACATCTTCCACGATGATCTCATCGGATGAACCACGATGTCGAGGATTCAAGCAATCCCGTATACAATTCCCTTTGTCAATCGGTACGTTACTTGCCCAATATTCCATCGTCGATATCCCAATACCTCGTTCAATATCGTTACCGGCAAGTCACTTTACTCATTGCATAACACATCATCCCGTGACCAACCCTTAGTCACATTGAGCTCATTATGATGATGTCTTACCGAGTGGGCCCAGAGGTACCTCTCCGTCATACGGAGTGACAAATCCCAGTCTCGATTCGTGCCAACCGAACAGACCCTTTAAGAGATACTCGTAGTGCACCTTTATAGTCACCCAGTTACGTTGTGATGTTTGGCATACCCAAAGTATTCCTACAGTATCCGGGAGTTGCACAATCTCATGGTCTAAGGAAAAGATACTTGACATTAGAAAATCTCTAGCAGACGAACTACACGATCTTGTGCTATGCTTAGGATTGGGTCTTGTCCATCACATCATTCTCCTAATGATGTGATCCCGTTATCAATGACATCCAATGTCCATGGTCAGGAAACCGTAACCATCTATTGATCAACGAGCTAGTCAACTAGAGGCTCACTAGGGACATATTGTGGTCTATGTATTCACACATGTATTACGATTTCTGTATAACACAATTATAGCATGAACAATAGACAATTATCATGAACAAGGAAATGTAATAATAACCATTTTATTATTGCCTCTAGGGCATATTTCCAACAGCTTCATGGCAGCTCTTCCTCTTGTTTCGTGTGCTTGGTGTCCTCGCCGTCTTGTCCATGGTCTTCCTCTTTGTTCCTGGTCATGCATAGCAAATATATTTGAGGTAGTAGCCATGTCTCATATGTGGAAAGTGATGGTTCGAAGAGGAGCGAGTTCACCTTGTGTCCAATGGTGTATAGTCGAGGTCTCATCTTATGTATCCTTGGGGCTTGGAGAGTAGTCGGAGTGTACATGGGGATGAACGTGGGATGCTCCGCATCATCAACTTGTCGGCAGTTCTGGAGGTCGTGGCCCTTGGTGCGGTGGATCTTGCAATACTGCTTGTCAGTAGCCGCCAAGGCCTGGCAAGCGGCACACCCGGCAATCTCCTTGCCGGGGTCGTCTGCCTTGGCCTTCTTGGTGGCGCAGGATCCCTTGTGTTTCATGTTGCGACGCCGACCCTTCTTCGTCGGGGCGGCGGTGTCTTCGTCAGAGTCGGTTTACGCGCTAGCGTCTTCGCCGGGGTACTTCCTTCCCTCTTCAGCCCGGGCGCATCTATCGGCCAGAACCTATAGTTCGGCCATGTCCTTGACCTTGTTCATTGCCAGCTCTTCACGCATCTTGCGGTTACGCACATTCTGATGGAATGCACTGATCACGGCGGCTGGATGAGCATCCGGGATGTTGTATTGCACTCGGCTGAACCTCTGTATGTACTTGCGTAGGTTTTCGCCTTCCTTCTGGGGAATGATATGCAAATCACTCGCCTGGCCATGAGCTTGGTGGCCTCCAGTGAAGGCCCCAACGAACTCATGACACAGATCCAACCAAGAAGAAATGGAATCCACCGGCAAGTGCATCAACCAATACATGACATTAGTTTTCAGGGCCAACAGGAAGTAGTTGGCAAGTACCTTGTCGTCACGAGCTCCAGCGGCTTGCATCGTCATGGTGTAGATGCTGAGAAACTCTGACGGATGGGTCTTGCTGTTGTACTTCTCGCCGACGTCTGGCTTGAACGTGCGGTGGGACGGCCACTGGAACTGCCGCAGCTCATGGGTGAAGGCTGGACAACCCACCTCGTAAGGTAGGCCACCAGAGCCTCCCGATGCTGGGTGGTCCATAGCGGGCCCCGCCCGCCTGTCTGACTGGTGGCACGTATCGCGTCGGTGCTCGATGGTGGTTCGAGCGTCTTCATGGGCTCGCTCCTGAAGAACTTGATGCTAGTCACGGTGGGTCCGTGGATCGGACGATGCTATGGAAATGTTATCATAGGCGTCATCACGACGGATCGACACCCGTGGCGGCTGGCATGGAGGAGGAGAGTGTACCATGGCCGCAGCACCTCCGCCCCCCCCCCCATCGCTGGTGTGCGGTGCTTCGATGGAGCGCCGCCCCGAGGGCCCCGCTGGCCGTGGCTCGTCTTTGTTGGCGACGCCGACGAGGCTTCGGATGGTGGCTGTCCACTCATCGAGCTTTTCTGCGGCAGGAGGGAAGTCGAGGAGCAGCTGTGCGCGCGCCAAAGCTTCTGCTGGTGTGGGTGGCGGCGAAAGCTGCATGGACCGTGGTGCGCTCCGACTTCTAACCACGTTAGAAGGAGCTCTATCACGGGCCAGCGGCTGTGTGCCCTTTTCGCCAGCACTTCGGCGGGCATGCTGGCTTCCTCCATCCCGCGAGTGATGCACGGGACTCTTCCCATGGCGGCGCTCGGGGTCCCCAGCATGGTGGCACTGCTCGTCGCGTGCATCCTGAGAAGAGCGTGTCGTGGGCGCCGGCGTAGGCGACTTGGAGGTCGCCGCGCCGCCTGTAGGTGGCAAGGCGTCGCCCTTGGAGGGCCCCGCGCCGCCTGCGAGGGGCTCAGATCCGTCTTTGAATTCGGCAGCGTGCGGCTCATCGTTTCGCGCACGAACGCCGCCGCTCACCAGGCTCTGGCTGCCAGAGCGATGTTAGTGCTCGCGGGCCGTGCCTCTGGTTCTGTCCGTGATTGGCCCGCTGCTCGCCCGCACCATTATGGGCCGTCCGGCTCCCGACGAACCGATCGCTATGACCTTCTTCTTCTTGGGAGCCATGATGATGAAGAACTTCTAGGCTGACTATTAGACCAGATTTTCACAACTTTGCACCCCCTGCCTGGCGCGCCAAAGATGTCGGGGGAAATCGACACCTATGGGATCACTGGGATCCCTTCTACGGTTGGCGGATGCGGGTTTGTGGAAAGAGCGGGCCTGACAGGAAGCACACGGGTCGTTTACCCAGGTTCTGGCCACGAGGATGCATAAAACCCTAGTCCTGCTTTGGTGGATGTATTGAAAATGTTCTTGTGTTCTTGAGCTAGCTAAGGGGTGCAACTTTGCCCAAAAGATCTGAATCCTCCTCCTGGTCGCCTCGGGCCTCCTTTTATAAGAAAAAGGGGTTGCCATAGTGGCAAACAGAAGGTGGAAAGATGTACAGTGGATGAGTCTATCCTCTGGCACCGTTGGACAAACACATTTAATGCGTTGCCGACGTGCCGCTCTCACTTTATCGGGGACGACAAGGAAGCACGTCCCAGCTGTCGCCACCACGCCTTGCTTCGACACGCGTCTGAGCTGACGAGGTGTTGTGGCGCCATGTTGGCTGGCTGCTGAGCTGGCGCGGTGGTGGAGCCTTCAGGAAGACTTGCATGCCACCACGCAGGTGCTTGCTGGATCGGTGTAGAGGCCGCTTGTCACCACGCAGGTGTCCGCCCAGCTGGTTGAGCTAGCAGCTGCTTGGGGACGGCGGTGGAGCTTTGGCAGACGCGGGCCTGGCTGCGGCCTTACTGGTGTCCTCGGCAAGGGTCTTGCTGGGCCCCCGGCAAGGGTCTTCCTATGGCGTCGTGGTCGTCCCTGGCAAGGATCTCACCGGGGGTCGTCGTCTTCTAGTCCTCATCTGATCTTGCGTGTTCATAATCTTGACAAAGATCGGCATGTCACCACGGAGGTGCCTCCTGATCCTTGGTTCCAATGTAGTCGTTGGCGGTGTTTGGAACCCCTGGGCTCAAGGGTGGCTCGCTCTGCTGGTGTTGTGCAAGTTGCCCCGGCAAGGCTCTTGCTGGGGCCGCGGAGGTCGCCCCGACAAGGGTCTTGTCGGGGGAGTCCACCTTGCCCCCTTTGTTCTTGAGTGTTTCTGGCCTTGGCGTTGCTTTGGTTGTCTTATGCTTTGGTTTCCCTCCGGCTTCCCTCCTCGCCTTGTTAAGTGTGGCTGCGGGCGTGGCTCTGACTGCCCGTGCACAAGTAAAGGGGTCAAAAAGGGGAGCCCCAACTTTTGTACACCGACATCTCGTCATCTATGCCATAAGTGCAAATGGGATTTATGTTAATGGGGCATGCATAGCTACTATGTTGAGATTGAAATGATGCAATATGGGAGATCTCACTCATAGCATATGACAAGTTCAAAGGATTGTCAAACATGATGTGACCGATAGAATTTTCACATGATATCCTATGGAGCATAGCATCACAACTAGGCAAATCAACATTCTCATCATCATATTCATCATAAATAGGTAAGTCATGACATGAAGAAGTCGCACTAGCATGAAGCATGGGAGTAGGTGGATCGACATCATGTAAGCAATCATTGGTGAGATAGTCCACTAGTGGGACAAGAGAAGCACCATCACTTATATTACCTTTAGAGCATCGCTCATGTGTTCTAGGTGAGGTGTCGAAGACCAAGGCGTGACCATCTTCATCTCGATGGAACCATGTGGGGGTGCATCATCGTCCACCATGGCCATCGTCATCTCCATTGGAGGTATGGACTCGTCGAGGATAGGCGTGTCATCATGTAGGAGACCTAGCACCAAAGAATAAAACACACTCAGAGTAGAAGTTAGGTCGTTAGAAATCATAGTGGCCTCACATGCCGTGTCAACTACCTCACTCACTACGTGTTGTGGCTCACTCACTTCCTCTTGGATGCTCGCACTCATATGGTTGGTGGAGTCACTCAAATGGCTCTCAACCTCACATAGGATGTGTGGCATGCTCTCATGTGTGGGGCTAGTGGTGGTCACACTCATCCTCTCATAGGAAATGCACTCAATGTCATATATGGTGAAGTCACTCATCTCACTCATGGGGTGGTGGCTCTCCTCACATGGCAATTGGGTCATCTCATGATATGTGGGTGTCGGGGAGATGTAGGTGCAAATGTCTCCATGCTCAATCATGTCGTAGTCGTAGCCGTGGATGAAGGCCAAATATGGCACATCATCACTCTCCTCTAAGACCAAAGATAAGGTCTCATGTGCGGTCTCGTAGCTTGACTCGGAGTATGAGTCCAGTATGGGGGCCGTCTTCATGTTGTTGAAGAGGTTCGTGCTCGTCGCCATGGTCGAAGGGGATGGCCCTTGCTCGATCTTCTTGTCGCCGTCTTGTTGTAGGAAGTCCATATGATGTGGCACCTCGTAACTCATCTCCATGACCGAGGGGAATGTCCCATGCTCGGCCATCTTCCTTGGGGGGCTTCCAAAGATGGAAGTGTCGCCCTCGCTCGTAGGTGGTCGCCTTGTACTTGATGATGTCGATGTAGGCGAACTCACGGGAAGTAGGCAAAGATGTCGTACATCCAAAGGTGAAGATGCCTTGATAGCACTTGGCGAAGATGTCGAAGTGGTTGTTGCAGCCGTAGCTCCGTCTTGGTGGTGCTCGTCTCGCGATCTTCTCTTATACTCATGAAGGTTGGCCTTAGCGTGAAGTAGGGCTTGTTGGGACTTGTGCATTTGCGCTTGCCGAGCATCTTCATGATGATGGTGTCGTTGCCGTGCTTGAGCTCGATGGCG
Organism: Triticum aestivum; assembly: GCF_018294505.1. NCBI lineage: Eukaryota > Viridiplantae > Streptophyta > Magnoliopsida > Poales > Poaceae > Triticum > Triticum aestivum. Next base: position 238,877,956 of record NC_057794.1, on the reverse strand, counting down.
TTCGTCGTCATCGTGCACATGATGCTTGGAGGTGACTTGCCCTTCATGACGATGTGGATCAGGAACGTGATGTTGGTCGCCATGGAGATGTGGACGTGGATGACTTGCGCTTGCATTATTTTTGCGCTCCGAAGACTTGTGACTTGAATGTCGCCGCCTTGAGGATCATGAAGGGGAAGAACAGTTGATCAACAAGGTCCTAATCTCCTCCATCCTTGCATGTTGCTCCTCCTTTTGTGCAGAAAGCTTGTTATCGATGTAGTCCATTTTCCTTGCTCCGGAGTGACGAATGTCGATGGAGAGGTTCTCGATGCGCTTTCTCAGTCTTGATTGTGCGCCTTGCATTTGTTGTTGTAGATCGAAGATTGACGCTTTGGTGATGTAGTTGTTCATGCTGTCGTTGTTGTGGAACACCGGAGATGAAATGCCTTGCCTATCCATCACAATACTCGAGCAAATATGAGTGGAGAAAGGAGAAGAACTATACCAAATGTACATTGACCAATGTTGAAGATGGATCAATGATCACTCAATGATGTAACAAGGAAATAGCACAAGTGGTACCAATTCTTGTCGGTTTCTCACACCTACACAAATAAGGCTTATGGTGGAGCTCGGTGAGGATAGTGGCACAAAAATTTGATGCAAAATGTTAGCAAGAGTCAATAATGTTGAAAGAGATTCACAATTTTGCAAGTGAAACAAGTAGACCAATAGCAATATGTGGCACACAGAAACACACACACAGATAGATAAATGGGGTCGTGCAACCAAGGAATGAGCTCAAATGTGGAATCCACAGAAAACGCTCGTGTTGCACAACTCAAGAGAGACGCTAGCACGATTGCTCTATAGGCGGATACGACACTTGTGCACAACCTATGATATGACAAATGTATCAACTTTCTATTCCAAGTATGCTATGGATGTTGTTCCGGTGGTATGATCCAAGATGATCGGATATGACAATCTTATATGCAATGTGGTATGATGCTATGGCTATTGCTTACAAGCTTCTTTGCTCTTTCTCTTTTGCTTAAAATCTTATGTTTTTTACGGCCACAATGTGAAGTGCACAAACCAAGATAGCAATTGGGTATATACAGGAACAAACTTGTGGCACACGAGATGATATGATACCAAGATGATACCGATATGGTATGGTATGTATGCAATGGAAGGTGTAGCTCGATGATCACTAATGTGCACAACTAACGTTACCGGCAATACTCAAATGGCTAGTCTCGATAGGCAAGTGACGCAAAATGGGCTAGGTGTTCACAATGCAATGGCAAGGGAATATACAATGGAGGGATACCATGATACCGAGATGATATGGAGGTTACCGTCCTTGGCGATGATGAGTGGCGGTGTTCTTGATGTAGATACCAAGATGATGGAGACTCGTCCCTAAGTAGCCGAAACACCTTAGGAAACGGAAAAACCGCGAACTCAAAATCTCAAATGTCAAATGGTGGTAGCAGGAATGCGGTGGTGGTTGCGGAAGCTCAATGGGATTGCGGAAATGCAATGATGGGTTTTGCGAGTAGGCAATGCGGATATGGAGGGTAAGGTGGTGGACTATACATGGTATCGGAGTTGGAAGCATGGTCCCTAAGTAGCCGAAACACCTTAGGAGACACAACTCACAACACAAACAAAATTAGGTTAAGTTGGGTGGCGGAGGTGTATAGTGGTTAGGCCTATTTGGAAGTTATGGTGGTGGTTGATGAGGAAGCAATCGTCCCTAAGTAGTCAAAA